>NC_133319.1:19780827-19878283 GCF_012295235.1 Primulina huaijiensis
TGGTAGATTGTGTTAAATAACTATTAATCTTTACTACTCCAAAATTGAGGATGCAATTTCAAATTGAGAGTATTTTAGGTAAAAACAAAAAAGGCTTCACCAACATATCAAATTGTTTTGCACATACGTTGTATGTATAATGGAAAATTATAATTTCAAAAAATAAAAAAAAAGATAAAATTATATTTTTGGTCGTGTAACTTGAATGTTTTTCATATTCAGTTATGGAATCGGTCAATTCATATTTGTAATCCTCTAGCTTGCACATATTTTTCAATTTTAATCATTTTTTACGTTGCAACATACATGTCTACTATGTATGATCGTCACGTCATTAATTTTCTAGGACACACCATCATATTCAGGTGACATATCTTTATTTTCCCCTGATAAGTCAACACTCAATTGAAAAAAATGTGTAAATTAGTGGACAAAAATTATAAATTGACGATTAACATGACAAAAAATGAAAAACATGCAAGTTATACAACAAAAATTTTAATTTTCCATGTGTATAAAATAATGTTTACAATATATAATTATATATTTTAATTCATATTTTTTATTTTACCATCTAAACTAAATTTAATTTTTTTTATAACAATAATATGTATTATAAAAAAATAAAATATAATTATAAATGATAATTTTAAAGAGGTATTTTAATTTTACTCCTTCAAAATAGGAGAAGAGGTTTAAAAAATGTGGATATTTTAAGTATAGCAAAAAGGCTTCTTCACCGTCTTCAAAGGTAGTGTTCGAGTTGATAGAGTAGGTGACTTTTTAACCAATAGTCAGGAGTTCGATTCTCACTATCAAAACCTTCTCGGACGAGTTTGTCACATAAAGCTTAATTGTCCAGTATGATTTACATGGCTAACGTGGTGTGCATACTGGTACATTAATCTGGGATTTTTTCAGTATGCACCGAAACATAGCGACTGTGGGTTCCCATATCATATTAAAAAAAAAAAATAATAACTTCTTCACCATCCACGCCATTTATTTTTAAGGGATATGCATTAAATTGTAGTTAAAGCCTTTCTTGCCTTTTAGAAAGATTATAATGAAGGAAAGTGGGGAACTAAAAAATAATGACTTCTGTTTGAACAAGTACTTTAAAAAATTTTAGTGTTTTATAAGTGAAAAACTTAAATTATGTGTGTGTATAAGATTTTAGTAAAACTGTTTTGAAAAATATTGTAGGACTGAGCGTTTGGCGCTTTACCAAAAGTTATAGTATGTGGTAATGATATAACTCAAATCTTTTAAGTCGCACCACAACTCAAGCATCACAGTTCGATCGTTCTACCAAGCAGGGACAATTATTGCACCCAACAATTTCCCACCCAATAATTGCACTCCTTGCAATAAATGATAATCGAACTCATGAACTTGGCTCTGATACCAATTGTAGGATCGAGCGCTTGCCGCTTTACTAAAAGCTATAGCTGGTGGTAATGGTGTAACTCAAATCTTTTAAACCACACAGTAGCTCAAGCATCACAGTTTCGATCGTTCTACCAAGCAGGTACAATTATTGCACCCAACAACTATTTTTAAAAAAGTGTTATCAAAGTATAGTTTTTAAATAACAAAGGAGAGGTGTTTTTTTGTTTTTTTTATAATAAAAAACGCTGGTTAAAGAGAATGGAAAGAATTTTATTCAATTTTTGTCAAAAACCTTTATAATTATTTTTAGCTTTAAAATCGATTTTTTTAAAAAATAATTGTCCAAATACCTTTTCTACTCTAAAAATGTTTTTGTAGAATATTTGTCCAAACACATATTTATTTTTAAAACAACTTTTAAAATAGTTTATAGTTTTTTGTAAAAAACGCTTTTATAAATACTGGTCCAAACAAAGTCTACACACTGTGAGAGATCTTCATAAATACGAAAGTCATGTCGGAAGAATTTGTATTAGGACAAGTGTCGAAGAATTTTTTTTTTTACTTTTATCAATTTTTTAAATATATTTCCATTATCCACCGACCCTTGTAGCCTTTATTTTTTAAAAATAATAATTTTTTCATACGAAAATAATAATAAAATTAAAATATAAATTAAAAAAGTTGTTTTGCCCCTAATTAATGTTCATGATAGAGAGAATTGAAACTAAATTTGATAAATAAAAAAAATAAGGAAATCTTTAGTTGAAAATGGTCCAAATAGAAATGATGTCGTTATGATATAAACAACTATTTGTTATGAAAAACTATACATAATATGTTATTAAATTTAAGTTTTAGTTTGTTATCTTTGTTTTTTTATTCTGTATACAAATAATTCATTCCCAAATATGATTTAGTTACCATTTGACCTAGTTCACTAGCTTAGTTATCATAATCGAAACGAAAGGTCAATCTTCGAAAAACTTATAAAATTTTTGGGAGTTTAGAAGTGTGGTAAAAATATTATTATGAAATGTTTTAAATATATTGTTTTTTTGAAGGCTTATATGTGGTTTGAAAAATAGTTGGATCACTTGAAATTATTTTTTAAAGATCTTATTTAGTATTTCTAAAAACTGCAATAAAGAGATCTAAAATTATGTCCGAAAATATTTGTTTATATTAAATATAAATACATTTTTATTCAGGAGACTGGCATTACATATATAATATCAGCCTTAAACTTTCACAAAAGAGCTTAGTTCCCTGAAATGCTTCCAAGGCATGTCCCATACCACAGCCTCGTAATTTCCTAGCGCGTTGCCGGCAGCCGCATCATTTGCGATGATGACCAATCTGTAATTCGTACCTTCGACTACTTGGGTTTCACCCTTCACAACCTTTACAAACTCCAACTATACGTTAGCCTTCTTGTTGTGCTCCGACACCGCGAATCTAGCGATTTCCAACACATCGTTCGAGTTCGGAATCGGCCGCCAGTTGCCAACGATGGCACTAGGCGAAATGGCCAAGGCTTGGTAATGAAATGAAGCCACCAATATCAAAAGGATTGCTGAGAGAAAAGTGCAAGATTTGAGTTGCATATTTTCTTTTGCTGTGAAGAATTCTTTGTGTTAGTTTCTTTCTTATTTGTGTGGAAATAGGCGGTGATGGTGTGTAATTTATATAGCACTGCAACTACTTTGCAATTGTGTCATTTGACATATTTGCCCTCAGCTTTTGGTTGGTTGAGTTACTTTCTACTCCAGATGTATGTAATATATATACTTTAAGATTACAATAATATTGTCATTATGTGTACACTTTTTGGGAAATATTTTTTTTATACAAGTGAGTCAAAAATTATTTATTATAATATTAGCATATCGATACACTTAGTGTGTAAAATAATAGATAAAATTTAAATTTATATAATTTAATTCAAAATTTATTTTTTTATAATATAAAATGCATTGAAAAAAACTATTACTGAAAAAGGTATATATTAGAAATAAATAAAATACAATTACAAATGTTAGATTATGTTAAATAATTATTAATCTTTACTACTACTAAATAGGGGATGCAAATTGAGAGTCTTTTAGGTAAAAACGACAAAGGCTTCACCAAGCACATCAAATTGTTTTGCACATACGTTATATGTATAATGGAAAATTATTATTTCAAAAAATAAAAAAAAGATAAAATTATATTTTTTCATGTAACTTGAATGTTTTCCATATTCAATTATGGTATCGATCAATTCATATTTGTAATCCTATAGCTTGCACATATTTTTCAATTTTAGTCATTTTTTAAGTTGCATCATACATGTCTACAATGTATGATCGTCACGTCATTAATTTTCGATGACACACCATCATATTCAGGTGACATGTCTTCATTTTCCCTTGATAAGTCAACACTCAATTGAAAAAGTATTAAAATTGAAAAAATGTCTAAATTAGTGGACAAAAATTATAAATTGACGAATAACATGACAAAAAATGAAAAACATGCAAGTTATACGACAAAAATTTTAATTTTCCATGTGTATAAAATAATATCTACAATATATAATTATGTATTTTAATTCATATTTTTTATTTTACCATCTAAACTAAATTTAATTTTTTTACTAACAATAATATATATTATAAAAAATAAAATATTATTATAAATGATAATTTTAAAAACATATTTTATTTTTACTCCTTCAAAATAAGAGAAGAGGTTTAAAAAATGTGGATATTTAAGTATATATAGCAAAAAGGCTTCTTTACCATCTTCAAATATAGTGTCCTAGTTGATAGAGTAGGCGAGTGTTTAATTAATAGTCAGGAGTTTGATTCTCATTATCAAAACCTTCTCGGACGAGCTTGTCACACAAATCTTGTCCAGTATGATTTACATGGCTAACGTGGTNTTATATTAAATATAAATACATTTTTATTCAGGAGACTGGCATTACATATATAATATCAGCCTTAAACTTTCACAAAAGAGCTTAGTTCCCTGAAATGCTTCCAAGGCATGTCCCATACCACAGCCTCGTAATTTCCTAGCGCGTTGCCGGCAGCCGCATCATTTGCGATGATGACCAATCTGTAATTCGTACCTTCGACTACTTGGGTTTCACCCTTCACAACCTTTACAAACTCCAACTATACGTTAGCCTTCTTGTTGTGCTCCGACACCGCGAATCTAGCGATTTCCAACACATCGTTCGAGTTCGGAATCGGCCGCCAGTTGCCAACGATGGCACTAGGCGAAATGGCCAAGGCTTGGTAATGAAATGAAGCCACCAATATCAAAAGGATTGCTGAGAGAAAAGTGCAAGATTTGAGTTGCATATTTTCTTTTGCTGTGAAGAATTCTTTGTGTTAGTTTCTTTCTTATTTGTGTGGAAATAGGCGGTGATGGTGTGTAATTTATATAGCACTGCAACTACTTTGCAATTGTGTCATTTGACATATTTGCCCTCAGCTTTTGGTTGGTTGAGTTACTTTCTACTCCAGATGTATGTAATATATATACTTTAAGATTACAATAATATTGTCATTATGTGTACACTTTTTGGGAAATATTTTTTTTATACAAGTGAGTCAAAAATTATTTATTATAATATTAGCATATCGATACACTTAGTGTGTAAAATAATAGATAAAATTTAAATTTATATAATTTAATTCAAAATTTATTTTTTTATAATATAAAATGCATTGAAAAAAACTATTACTGAAAAAGGTATATATTAGAAATAAATAAAATACAATTACAAATGTTAGATTATGTTAAATAATTATTAATCTTTACTACTACTAAATAGGGGATGCAAATTGAGAGTCTTTTAGGTAAAAACGACAAAGGCTTCACCAAGCACATCAAATTGTTTTGCACATACGTTATATGTATAATGGAAAATTATTATTTCAAAAAATAAAAAAAAGATAAAATTATATTTTTTCATGTAACTTGAATGTTTTCCATATTCAATTATGGTATCGATCAATTCATATTTGTAATCCTATAGCTTGCACATATTTTTCAATTTTAGTCATTTTTTAAGTTGCATCATACATGTCTACAATGTATGATCGTCACGTCATTAATTTTCGATGACACACCATCATATTCAGGTGACATGTCTTCATTTTCCCTTGATAAGTCAACACTCAATTGAAAAAGTATTAAAATTGAAAAAATGTCTAAATTAGTGGACAAAAATTATAAATTGACGAATAACATGACAAAAAATGAAAAACATGCAAGTTATACGACAAAAATTTTAATTTTCCATGTGTATAAAATAATATCTACAATATATAATTATGTATTTTAATTCATATTTTTTATTTTACCATCTAAACTAAATTTAATTTTTTTACTAACAATAATATATATTATAAAAAATAAAATATTATTATAAATGATAATTTTAAAAACATATTTTATTTTTACTCCTTCAAAATAAGAGAAGAGGTTTAAAAAATGTGGATATTTAAGTATATATAGCAAAAAGGCTTCTTTACCATCTTCAAATATAGTGTCCTAGTTGATAGAGTAGGCGAGTGTTTAATTAATAGTCAGGAGTTTGATTCTCATTATCAAAACCTTCTCGGACGAGCTTGTCACACAAATCTTGTCCAGTATGATTTACATGGCTAACGTGGTTTGCATACTGTTACATTAATCCGGGATTTTTTCAGTATGCACCGAACGGAGCGTCTGTCGGTCCCACATCATATAAAAAAAAGCCTCATCACCATCCACACCATTTTTTTTAAGGGATACGCATTCAATTTTAGTTAAAGCCTTTATTGTCTTTCAGGAAGATTATAATGAAGGAAAGCGGGGAACTAAAAAAAATGACATTTTGAACAAGTACTTTAAAATATTTTTAGTGTTCTATAAGTGAAAAGCTTAAATTATGTGTTTGTATAAGATTTTAGTAAAACTTTTTTGAAAAATATTGTAGGACCGAATGCTTGCCGTTTTACCAAAAACTATAGCTGGTGATAATGGTGTAACTCAAATCTTTTAAACTACACAGCAGCTCAAGCACCATTATTCGATCGCTCTACCAAACAGGGACAATTATTGCCCCTAACAAATATTTTTTAAAAAGTGTTATCAAAGTATAGTTTTTAAATAACAATTGAGATGCGTTTTTTTTATATAATAAAAAACTCGGGTTAAAGAGAATGAAAAGAATTTTTTTCAATTTTTGTCAAATACCTTTATAATTATTTTTAGCTTTAAAATCGATTTTTTTAAAAATAATTGTCCAAATACCTTTTCAACTCTAAAAATGTTTTTGTAGAATATTTGTCCAAACACATATTTATTTTTAAAACAACTTTTAAAATAATTTATAATTGTTTTTTTGTAAAAAACGCTTTTATAAAACATTTTATAAATACTCATCAAAACAAAGTCTATACATTGTGAGAGATTTTCATAAATATGAAAGTCATGTCGGATGAATTTGAATAAGGACAAGAGTTGAAGAATACTTTTTTTTTCTTTTTTTTACTTCTATGAATTTTTTAAATATATTTCCATTATCCACCGACCATTTTAGACTTTATTTTTTAAAAATAATAATTTTTTATACGAAAATAATAATAAAATTAAAATATAGATTAATAAAGTTGTTTTGCCCCTAATTAATGTTCATGATAGAGAGAATTGAAACAAAGATTTATACAAAAAAAGGAAATCTTTAGTTGAAAATGGTCCAAATAGAAATGATGTCGTTATGATATAAAAAAACTATTTTTTTATGAAAAACTAGATAAAATATGTTATCAAATTTCAGTTTTAGTTTGTTATCTTTGTTTTTTTATTCTATATACAAATAATTCATCCTCAAATATGATTTAATTACAATTTTACTTAGTCCACTTGCTTAGTTATCATAATCGAAACGAAAGGTCAATCTTCGAAAAACTTACAAAATTTTTGGGAGTTTAGAATCATGGTAAAAATATTATTATGAAATTTTTTAAATATGTTGTTTTTTTAGGAATATATGTGGTTTGAAAAATAGTTGGATCACTTAAAATTATTATTTAAAGATCTTATTTAGTATATATAAAAACTGCAATAATATAACATCTAAAAATTTAATGGCAGAGATCTAAAATTATGTCCGAAAATATTTGTTTATATTAAATATAAAGACATTCTTATTCAGGAGACTAACATTACATATATAATATCACCCTTAAACTTTCACAAAAGAGCTTAGTTCCCTGAAATGCTTCCAAGGCATGTCCCATACCACAGCCTCGTAATTTCCCGGCGCATTGCCGACAGCCGCATCATTTGCGATGATGACCAATCTGTAATTCGTACCTTCTACTAGTTGGGATTCACCCTTCACCACCTTTACAAACTCCAACTGCACGTTAGCCTTCTTGTTGTGTTCCGACACCGCGAATCTAGCGATTTCCAACACATCGTTCACGTTCGGAATCGGCCGCCAGTTGCCAACGATGGCACTAGGCGAAATGGCCAAGGCTTGGTAATGAAATGAAGCCACCAACATCAAGAGTATCGCTGAGAGAAGAGGGCAAGATTTGAGTTGCATATTTTCTTTTGCTGTGAAGAATTCTTTGTGTTAGTTTCTTTCTTATTTGTGTGGAAATAGGACGTGATGCTGTGTAATTTATATAGCACTGCAACTACTTTGCAATTGTGTCATTTGACATATTTGCCCTCAGCTTTTGGTTGGTTGAGTTACTTTCTACTCCAGATGTATGTAATATATATACTTTAAGATTACAATAATATTGTCATTATGTGTACACTTTTTGGGAAATATTTTTTTTATACAAGTGAGTCAAAAATTATTTATTATAATATTAGCATATCGATACACTTAGTGTGTAAAATAATAGATAAAATTTAAATTTATATAATTTAATTCAAAATTTATTTTTTTATAATATAAAATGAATTGAAAAAAACTATTACTGAAAAAGGTATATATTAGAAATAAATAAAATACAATTACAAATGTTAGATTATGTTAAATAATTATTAATCTTTACTACTACTAAATAGGGGATGCAAATTGAGAGTCTTTTAGGTAAAAACGACAAAGGCTTCACCAAGCACATCAAATTGTTTTGCACATACGTTATATGTATAATGGAAAATTATTATTTCAAAAAATAAAAAAAAGATAAAATTATATTTTTTCATGTAACTTGAATGTTTTCCATATTCAATTATGGTATCGATCAATTCATATTTGTAATCCTATAGCTTGCACATATTTTTCAATTTTAGTCATTTTTTAAGTTGCATCATACATGTCTACAATGTATGATCGTCACGTCATTAATTTTCGATGACACACCATCATATTCAGGTGACATGTCTTCATTTTCCCTTGATAAGTCAACACTCAATTGAAAAAGTATTAAAATTGAAAAAATGTCTAAATTAGTGGACAAAAATTATAAATTGACGAATAACATGACAAAAAATGAAAAACATGCAAGTTATACGACAAAAATTTTAATTTTCCATGTGTATAAAATAATATCTACAATATATAATTATGTATTTTAATTCATATTTTTTATTTTACCATCTAAACTAAATTTAATTTTTTTACTAACAATAATATATATTATAAAAAATAAAATATTATTATAAATGATAATTTTAAAAACATATTTTATTTTTACTCCTTCAAAATAAGAGAAGAGGTTTAAAAAATGTGGATATTTAAGTATATATAGCAAAAAGGCTTCTTTACCATCTTCAAATATAGTGTCCTAGTTGATAGAGTAGGCGAGTGTTTAATTAATAGTCAGGAGTTTGATTCTCATTATCAAAACCTTCTCGGACGAGCTTGTCACACAAATCTTGTCCAGTATGATTTACATGGCTAACGTGGTTTGCATACTGTTACATTAATCCGGGATTTTTTCAGTATGCACCGAACGGAGCGTCTGTCGGTCCCACATCATATAAAAAAAAGCCTCATCACCATCCACACCATTTTTTTTAAGGGATACGCATTCAATTTTAGTTAAAGCCTTTATTGTCTTTCAGGAAGATTATAATGAAGGAAAGCGGGGAACTAAAAAAAATGACATTTTGAACAAGTACTTTAAAATATTTTTAGTGTTCTATAAGTGAAAAGCTTAAATTATGTGTTTGTATAAGATTTTAGTAAAACTTTTTTGAAAAATATTGTAGGACCGAATGCTTGCCGTTTTACCAAAAACTATAGCTGGTGATAATGGTGTAACTCAAATCTTTTAAACTACACAGCAGCTCAAGCACCATTATTCGATCGCTCTACCAAACAGGGACAATTATTGCCCCTAACAAATATTTTTTAAAAAGTGTTATCAAAGTATAGTTTTTAAATAACAATTGAGATGCGTTTTTTTTATATAATAAAAAACTCGGGTTAAAGAGAATGAAAAGAATTTTTTTCAATTTTTGTCAAATACCTTTATAATTATTTTTAGCTTTAAAATCGATTTTTTTAAAAATAATTGTCCAAATACCTTTTCAACTCTAAAAATGTTTTTGTAGAATATTTGTCCAAACACATATTTATTTTTAAAACAACTTTTAAAATAATTTATAATTGTTTTTTTGTAAAAAACGCTTTTATAAAACGTTTTATAAATACTCATCAAAACAAAGTCTATACATTGTGAGAGATTTTCATAAATATGAAAGTCATGTCGGATGAATTTGAATAAGGACAAGAGTTGAAGAATACTTTTTTTTTCTTTTTTTTACTTCTATGAATTTTTTAAATATATTTCCATTATCCACCGACCATTTTAGACTTTATTTTTTAAAAATAATAATTTTTTATACGAAAATAATAATAAAATTAAAATATAGATTAATAAAGTTGTTTTGCCCCTAATTAATGTTCATGATAGAGAGAATTGAAACAAAGATTTATACAAAAAAAGGAAATCTTTAGTTGAAAATGGTCCAAATAGAAATGATGTCGTTATGATATAAAAAAACTATTTTTTTATGAAAAACTAGATAAAATATGTTATCAAATTTCAGTTTTAGTTTGTTATCTTTGTTTTTTTATTCTATATACAAATAATTCATCCTCAAATATGATTTAATTACAATTTTACTTAGTCCACTTGCTTAGTTATCATAATCGAAACGAAAGGTCAATCTTCGAAAAACTTACAAAATTTTTGGGAGTTTAGAATCATGGTAAAAATATTATTATGAAATTTTTTAAATATGTTGTTTTTTTNTTTTTAAATAACAATTGAGATGCGTTTTTTTTATATAATAAAAAACTCGGGTTAAAGAGAATGAAAAGAATTTTTTTCAATTTTTGTCAAATACCTTTATAATTATTTTTAGCTTTAAAATCGATTTTTTTAAAAATAATTGTCCAAATACCTTTTCAACTCTAAAAATGTTTTTGTAGAATATTTGTCCAAACACATATTTATTTTTAAAACAACTTTTAAAATAATTTATAATTGTTTTTTTGTAAAAAACGCTTTTATAAAACATTTTATAAATACTCATCAAAACAAAGTCTATACATTGTGAGAGATTTTCATAAATATGAAAGTCATGTCGGATGAATTTGAATAAGGACAAGAGTTGAAGAATACTTTTTTTTTCTTTTTTTTACTTCTATGAATTTTTTAAATATATTTCCATTATCCACCGACCATTTTAGACTTTATTTTTTAAAAATAATAATTTTTTATACGAAAATAATAATAAAATTAAAATATAGATTAATAAAGTTGTTTTGCCCCTAATTAATGTTCATGATAGAGAGAATTGAAACAAAGATTTATACAAAAAAAGGAAATCTTTAGTTGAAAATGGTCCAAATAGAAATGATGTCGTTATGATATAAAAAAAACTATTTTTTTATGAAAAACTAGATAAAATATGTTATCAAATTTCAGTTTTAATTTGTTATCTTTGTTTTTTTATTCTATATACAAATAATTCATCCTCAAATATGATTTAATTACAATTTTACTTAGTCCACTTGCTTAGTTATCATAATCGAAACGAAAGGTCAATCTTCGAAAAACTTACAAAATTTTTGGGAGTTTAGAATCATGGTAAAAATATTATTATGAAATTTTTTAAATATGTTGTTTTTTTAGGAATATATGTGGTTTGAAAAATAGTTGGATCACTTAAAATTATTTTTTAAAGATCTTATTTAGTATATATAAAAACTGCAATAATATAACATCTAAAAATTTAATGGCAGAGATCTAAAATTATGTCCGAAAATATTTGTTTATATTAAATATAAAGACATTCTTATTCAGGAGACTAACATTACATATATAATATCACCCTTAAACTTTCACAAAAGAGCTTAGTTCCCTGAAATGCTTCCAAGGCATGTCCCATACCACAGCCTCGTAATTTCCCGGCGCATTGCCGACAGCCGCATCATTTGCGATGATGACCAATCTGTAATTCGTACCTTCTACTAGTTGGGATTCACCCTTCACCACCTTTACAAACTCCAACTGCACGTTAGCCTTCTTGTTGTGTTCCGACACCGCGAATCTAGCGATTTCCAACACATCGTTCACGTTCGGAATCGGCCGCCAGTTGCCAACGATGGCACTAGGCGAAATGGCCAAGGCTTGGTAATGAAATGAAGCCACCAACATCAAGAGTATCGCTGAGAGAAGAGGGCAAGATTTGAGTTGCATATTTTCTTTTGCTGTGAAGAATTCTTTGTGTTAGTTTCTTTCTTATTTGTGTGGAAATAGGACGTGATGCTGTGTAATTTATATAGCACTGCAACTACTTTGCAATTGTGTCATTTGACATATTTGCCCTCAGCTTTTGGTTGGTTGAGTTACTTTCTACTCCAGATGTATGTAATATATATACTTTAAGATTACAATAATATTGTCATTATGTGTACACTTTTTGGGAAATATTTTTTTTATACAAGTGAGTCAAAAATTATTTATTATAATATTAGCATATCGATACACTTTGTGTGTAAAATAATAGATAAAATTTAAATTTATATAATTTAATTCAAAATTTATTTTTTTATAATATAAAATGCATTGAAAAAAACTATGACTGAAAAAGGTATTTATTAGAAATAAATAAAATACAATTACAAATGGTAGATTATGTTAAATAACTATTAATCTTTACTACTCCAAAATAGAGGATGCAATTTCAAATTGAGAGTATTTTAGGTAAAAACAAAAAAGGATTCACCAAGCACATCAAATTGTTTTGCAAATACGTTGTATGTATAATGGAAAATTATAATTTCAAAAAATAAAAAAAAGATAAAATTATATTTTTGGTCATGTAACTTGATTTTTTTTTCATATTCAATTATGTTATCCGTAAATTCACATTTGTAATCCTCTAGCTTTCACATATTTTTCAATTTTAATTATTTTTCTCCAGAATGATGACGTTAGATCATATATGTCTACAATGTACCATCGTCATGTCATTAATTTTCGATGACATATTCAGGTGACATGTCATCATTTTCCCCTGATAAGTCAACACTCCAATTAAAAAAAATAAAATTGAAAAATGTGTAAATTTGCGGACAAAACTTATAATAACATAGCAAAAAATTAAAAACATATAAGTTACACGACCAAAATTTTAATTTTCCATGTATAAAAAATAGTGTCTACAATATATAATTATATATTTTAATTCATATTTTTAATTTTAAACTAAATTTACAAAAAAATTACTAACAATAATATATATTATAAAAATACAATATAATTATACATGATGGATAATTTTAAAAATGTATTTGAATTTTACTCTTTTAAAATAGGAAAGGAGGTTTAAAAAATATGGATATTTTATGTATAGCAAAAAGGATTCTTCAATGTCTTCAAAGAAGTGTCCGAGTTGATAGAGTATGTGAGTGCTTAACCAATAGTCAGGAGTTCGATTCTCACTACCAACACCTTTTCGGACGAGCTTGTCACACAAAGCTTTCCCAGTATGGTTTACCTGGTTAACGTGGTTTGCATACTGTTGCGCTAATCCAAGGTTTTTTCAGTATGTACCGAAAGATAGCGGCTGGAGGTTTCCACATCATATAAAAAAGCTTATGACTATCCACACCATTTTTTTAAGGGATATGCAGTCAATTTTAGTTAAAGCTTCTATTGTCTTTTAGGAAGATTATAATTAAGGAAAGTGGGGAACCGAAAAAGTATGACTTATGTTTGAACAATTATTTTAAAACACTTTTACTGTTTTATAAGTGAAAAACTTAAATTATTTATTTGCATAAGATAGTAAATGTTTTTGAAAACTATTTTTAAAAAAATGTTATCAAATTATAGTTTTTAAATAACAATTGAAAGGTGTTTTTTTATGTTTTTATAATAAAAAACGCGGATTAAAGAGAATTAAAAGATTTTTATTAAATTGTTTTCAAACACCTTTATAATTATTTTTAACTTTAAAATCGTTTTTTAAAATAATTGTCCAAAAACCTTTTCAACTCTACAAATGTTTTGTAGAATATTTGTCTTAAAACATATTTATTTTAAAAACAATTTTTAAAATATTTTTTAAATTTTTTTGTAAAAAACGCTTTTATAAAATTGTTCTATAAATACTTATTCAAACAAAGTCTATATATTGTTAGAGATTTTCATAAATACAGAAGTCATGACGGAAGAATTCGAATTAGGACAAGTGTTGAAGATTACTTTTTTTTTTTTTTACTTTTATGAATTTTTTAAATATATTTCCATTATCCACCGACCACTGTAGACTTTATTTTTTTAAAATAATAATTTTTCAGATGAGTAATAAAATTAAAATATAAATTTAAAAAGTTGTTTTGCCCCTAATTAGTGTTCATGACAGAGAGAGTTGAGAAAAAAATTGATATAAAAAAGAAAAATAATCCTTAATTAAAAATGGTCCAAATAAAAATGACGTCGTTATGTTACGAAAAGCTATTTTTAATGAAAAAATAGTCATATTATTTGAAGGGCTCGTTTTTTAAAATTGACTCAAATCCCAACAATCTCAAGTACACCACCGGTCATACGCTCAATGTTTAAATATATGGAATATGACAGTGATTGTGTTATTATTTATTCATTAATTAACTTAAACAAAAAATTGAAAATTTTAAAGTTACAATGAAAAATTAAAAGATATGAATGGATATTGTTAAGGTCGAGAGATTGGTTAGAGGAGTTAATAAATAATCTCAATGAGACAGTCAAATAATTCGGTTGGTTTGGCAACACTTGAATTATAATTCTTGTCAGCAAGGCTTTAATAAACCAGTAATAAGGTACCTGCGTGGAAATTGGCTCATTGAATTGGTTTGAACAATATAAACATTTAGTCTAAAAAACAGCTAGTCTAGGTACACTTAAATTAAATGTACAACATAAATTGTTTATGAATGTTCGAAGATTGAATAACTGATATGCCATCCTTTTTCCGTTTCCAAAAAGATATCATTAGAAGGCTTTGGCGATTATAAACACTTTGCAACAACCATCTTCAATAGAGCTTAACATTGTCATATTGAAAATCCTAATTAACTCAAGGTTTAAATAATCTGATTAGTAAACTCTTACTACCTGTTACATATATTTTTGAACAAAATATCCTTAGCACAATTGATCTTGAATGATCTTATGTAAACACTAAGTGTGTGATCCAAAATATTATTGATCAGTTAGGCTCTGAAAACTTGGATAAAAAAATATGCAAGATGTACAAGTCTTGTGTAAAGAATTTAGAGTCTGAATCTCCATGCATCTGATCAATATATAAGCAAAGAACCAACAACCTAATTTTTGAATCTGATAGTCGTTTTCAAATCTAGTAACCGTTGTGTCACATCATCGTCCTTTTTGTAAATAGTAATATCAGTCTAGTGTGCATGGACTCTGATATTTAACAATCTTAAAAGGTTGTTATGAGAAAAGAATATTCTTCTGATTTTTCAAGTCTGATTGCGGAATATTACTATGATCATTTAGGAGAATAATTCTGACTAACTCAGAGACTGAAGCGAATTGTGCATGAATAATATATGATCAATGAGGCTGAAGTGCGTAACTGATATATACTTGAGATATTCATCAGTTTCCTTCGAGAGATCAGCTTCCTTCGGGAATTCGGTTTTCAAGATAACTGAATTTCCTTCATTGAAAAAAAATTATTGTATCTGAATACTTACTAAAAAGATATGAATACATACTAAAACAAAAATATAGCAAATAATAATCAATAAGATCTATCCCTTCTTCTGATTTATCTTGGGATCAGTCGGCTTGCTTGTTTCTGATGAATTCTTGAATTCAGGAGGTTTGATGTTGGATTCTGTCTTCTTGAATTTAGAAGGCTTGCTGCTGGATTCTGTATTATTTTCCTTTGTTTCCCCCTTTTGTCATCAGATCTTGCTTGGAATCTTCGGATTTTATATCACTTCGACATGCGAGAAGAGCATCGAACAAAGCAGCTCATCATCTAGCAACGGAAGCTATTAAGAATGATGCTATTGGGGAATGGTTTAATTGTCTGTTTTCATCAACTTTTATGAATATTGTATTGACCGACTCTTTGGAGATGAATTAATGGATATGTGTGATTTATTTTTAAAAAAAAACATGATATATCTGTTGTTTTCAATAAAACTAAAAAAAATATCCATTAATAGTTGCTAATTTACTTAATTTTATATTGAACAAAAAAAAAAGTTTGACAATTAATAAATTCATAGTCTCTTTATTTTTAAACAAATAACAACTAAATTTCCTACACTCCATAAATATTCAAAATTAATTACCAGAGCGTTGCCCAAACTTCAACAATGATGATGGGGAAGTTTTGGAGAGGGCAGTGATCGAAGTGAGATCGAGTGCAAACTTTTCTTTTGTTGGTATTAGTAACCTTCTGCACGCTATAGAAATATTTATCTAAAATATAGAGTACTAGACTATCTAATAATAATTTTAAATATAGATAAAGACATAATTAAATTTAAAATTATAATATAAATAAATAAAGGTATGACTGTAACTTTAATATGGCTTGACCAATTCAATTAAATGTTATTTAATATATATTTTACATGGTTATTCCCAAAAATTCCTTTATATAATTAATTAACTACACCAATTCATTGTGGGGTTATATTTTATTATTAGTATTAATCTATGCACATGTTTATTCACATTCATATATTTTTCAATTATTATTATTTAAAAGAACCAGATGTATATGTAAGTCATTTCATGGCATTTTCATAAGAGTACAAAAATTTATTATGTGTAATTTTTGAAATGTCGTTCATGCTCTTGGCACAAATCTTTCTTTACATATAGCTTCACATGCATGACTTTTAGCTTTTCTTTAATCCATTTATGCAAAAACATCGGTGGTAATTCTTGGATGGAGGTTTAATAAAGATGGAATAAATTATATAAAATAGAATGGAATCAATATTCTAGAAACACTTCCGGTGATATATGTAAAATGGAAACATTTTCTCAGTATAAATGTTTATACCGAAAGATGTAACTATCTCCAATCTTTAATCTCGTCTAGAATTGTTGCCTGAACGATATATCTTTAAATCCTTGGTGTCGATGGTGGTGCTCCGTGTTAAAGTAGGTGTCCGGCAAGCCAACTTGTGGCTCGAGTTTTTATTGATTTTAATGTAAAACAATCTTTATTTTAATAATATTTTACGATTTCATTCGATTATGGCATTATACTTTATCAGTATACTCATGCAAGCTACATAGATAAAGTCTTTGAATATACAATAAGTACCATGAGATCTACATCGCAACGTAAGATCATGAAACTCATTAGGAAGTGTACCATATATTCTAAACAGGTTCCTAGTCGAATCAGTCGCCTAAAACAAGGATAAATGTCGCTCGAGCTCAAGACTGGCATCTGTGATATGAATTTCATGTTTCATTGACAGTGGCATAGAGATGTTCATTCACACAGATGTGTGATCATATGATGATGCACTAAACAACACTCCCTCGGACTGTCCAAGTGGTTCTCACTTATCGAGTGGAATAGTCCGCGATTATGGTTGTACATCATTAGTCCTTTGACCCGAGACAATGTAGGGGCTATACGTACTAACATACAATTTGATCCGTTTACCGACTCCATTGAGGGTCATCAGTGGCGAGGTTGGGTGTAGTTTCGAAATACGTAGGAGCAAATGCATTGTATTCGGTGATTCATCGGTTGCC
This sequence comes from Primulina huaijiensis, assembly GCF_012295235.1. Lineage (NCBI taxonomy): Eukaryota > Viridiplantae > Streptophyta > Magnoliopsida > Lamiales > Gesneriaceae > Primulina > Primulina huaijiensis. The sequence goes on from NC_133319.1 coordinate 19,798,497, forward strand.
TACAGGTGAAGATATTTTATGTGATTTGATGAGTTAATAGTGCAATGAGTATCTGGCCAAAGTAAGAAATGTGATTTAGGGAAAGATGTTTTGCCTAGTTGCACATATCATGCCACTATTAATAAATACATTATATATTAATAATATGATAATATATAATTAACGAAATACATAGAGTTCTAATACCACAAGGACTAGGAGTCTTTGTGGAAGAGAGATTTACAAGAATGACTATCTCCGTGTAAAAATCGGAATATTTTGGAGTCCAACGTACTATACGCAAAAGTATAATTCTAAATGTCATATGAATTATTTGTTAAACACACGATGCCCAAGCAGCGTTTCAATTGTCGAAACGAAAATTTCAAACTTCTGTTGTGTTTTATATGCGAAAATATGATGCGCTAACACTCTGATCATCGAATATGAATGTATCTTGAATCGTGGGCTACAATATGACTTAACGAAATAAAACTCAATTTTGGTTCTAAGTTTTTTTTTGTGTTAAAAATATTACTTTTCAATATAAATATAGACCGGTTCGCCCGTCTCACATATGTTGTCTCACAAGAAGCCTGCTGAAGGAAAAAAAATACTCGATGAAATTAAATCATTCAACTTATATTAAGAATAACACATGTAACATGAAGCAATATGTACACAAAGTATACATCCTCTTGTTCATATCTGGTATATTAACTGCTAAAAAATACAATGTATATGCGACATACTAAGAAAGCAATACAGAGCAAAGTACGTGCAAGAAAATACATATACGCGATGATATCTTCATCAAACTTCCACTTCATCACATCTATATATCTCACTCGGGTCACTGGTATCCCGATTACTCAACTGTTCGATGATTTATTACTATTTTCATCAAGCTTCAGTGACACTAATTAATATGATTCTTTTGTAATAAAAAGCAATTAAACAAGCCATTTACACGGTCGGTTCGTGTAGAAGAAGATGGCTTGACTATTTCTGGTACTTGATCGAGCACGAAATTCATGTCGTCTGAAAATTCGGCCATGACTCTATTCCTTTTACCTTCAACGACGACTGTTGTTCCGTCTTGGAATGGCCAAATCTTTTAAACGATTCGAGCATGTACATGAAAACCAAATATTATTGAATTTCTGTGATGGCGTTTATGCCAGTGAATTAATCAACAGCCAACGTATTTGTTTTACCTGTGTATGAGATAAGAAACTTATGCAAGTAGTGAGCATTAGAAAACCGAAACCAGCATAAACAACTGGCACCCCGGGATCAGTCTGAATGAAAACAAATTTACCATCACCATTGAAATTAAGAAAATAAAGAAAGAAAGAAAGAGCAAGTTAAACAGATGCTTGATAGTATATTTATCAGTTTTTTCGATCTCACCTTAGTTCAAGGCCGGTACTACCAATCGCCTATAATACAATGATTTTCACACCATCAATGTCGATTGGGAGATTCGAGTTGGGCCGCCTGACTCCAGCAAATTTTCCTTCTGTCGTATAAACAACCGATTGCGTATCACAAGCTAGCATTGATCTACAAGCAACGCTGTTGGCATTATACACAGAAAAGGTGACAGGAACTTTAGTTTATTTCATCAAACAACGCACAAAAAGCATACAATCCCTTGAGATTAGTAGAACCGGTGTCTCCAACAGGGAGGAAAGTTCCATAAAGCTTCTTGTTACCATCGACTTTTAGAGGCGCCATAGCCAAATTAAATGTCTCTTCTTCGTTTTTCATAACTTGTAAAGCCGACAAGCTCCAACTTGTCTGGTATATGGTGATCCCACTGTACCTCAGAGGGTTGTTCACACTTGTCGTCTTCCTCATAATCTCTTTGCCATTAATGTCAAAAAGTGAGAGATCACTATGGAACTGTGAAACCTGAAACCATAAAAAGGATAGAAAAAATGCTAAATTGTCGGTGATGACATCAAGAAAAAGAAAGACAATACATTTTAGACTCATTGGTTGAGCTTATTACCTCTCCACTATCATACCTCCGTATTGAAAGTTTCTGGAGTCGATCAAAATCCACTTGGTTCAAGTACGTCTCCCATGGCAAAATTCAAACCCTGTGGAACAGTAACCGACTCCCTGAAGCTGCCAGTAGCACTTATAGTTCCACCAACCATTATCAGGAGCAATGCTAAATGGACTCCAATGGGTGCAAACCTACCCGCTAGTCCTTTGAATGCATACAAAGAGGGACCCTTCAAGAATACCTAAAAAAGATTCTACGATTATGGTTTTGAAATAAGGAGATCACTAAAAAATAACAATTGATACATAGAACCAAGAATCCACTATGGTAGTAGAAGCTACAGTTGATAATAGTCTTGGAACTCAAATATTTCGAATTGTACATCGTAATGCCAAACAGACACCGCCACATGTTAGTTCAGGGCAATTATTGCATCCAAACACTATATTCCCAAAAAAAAACCGTAAGCTATGTATTCTGGTTCAACCAAGTGTAGAAAATGCATAGAAAAGTCTTTCAATTTCACCTTGAAGCAAAACTCTTTAAGATACTCAAGCTCCCAAATATCGATGAATAAAAATATCAGCAAAAGCTAAACACAAGGACATGCCATTATAAGCCTTCAAAAAAAAAGGAAATGGCATTATACTTCATAACCAGCACAGAATGATCCCCAAATCTTGAATCGAAGCTCTAGGTAAAGTGTCTGAATAGTCCTGCTTACGAATTGCCTCAGGTGAATGTACGAAAGACCACCTGCAAACCACGCATAGCATTACCAAATACGTCCAGATGGCAAAAACCAACAGTCATCAAAATCAGACATTTTTGCTACCTTCACTATGGGGATCTGTGTTGTATATGTACAAGTCATAAGCGATGCTCCTAAAAGAATTAAGGTTCCAAGGAATACCGGAGATGAAAACATATGGTGAAAACCGAGGGTGAAAATCCACCTCCATGTAAAGAATCCCAAGACAGAGAGTACTTTTGAAAATAGAAATCCGGCGCCTCACCTTGCTCGATTACAGTTCCTGCAAGAAACGAAAACAAGCAATTCCAATTTGTACATCTGAGGCTGGAGTAGTGGACAGAATGAATACTCTGATAGATCGTAAAGAGATAAAATGAAATGCCAAATGGGATTTGTCACTCTACAGCAACAAAAGTCATATGATCAAATTTGCATCATATCGAGAATCCCCATTTTTTAAAAACGTGAAAAAGCATGTGACAAATTTTTCTTCCATTATCAGAAAAATTAGAGATGGTGTAAATCACTCAAAGTCTCAAACTGTCCCAAACCTAACACGAATATGCTGATCCTGCTGGTCTAATCACTAATGCGGATAATATAGAACAGCCTGTATTAACACATGATACACAACATTTATTACAGTAAAAACAAACTAATACAAAGATCACAAGATTAATATATCTTAAAAACAGGTAGAATGCCTAAAGAATAAGGCCTTTATGGCAAAATGAACAAAATGATGATAAAAATCTTATCCTGTGGCTTCTCAATTCTCCATTTACATACATTAATCACTTCCCAATGTTTTTCACACACTACTGAAATTATGTAAAACCCAAAAGTGTAACATCATCTGTGCACCATTAATACAAAATTGATACACAAAAATTTGACTTTTTCCCATACAACAATGACGACAAGAATATGCATCTTACCTACTGGCATTAAGGCACCAAGAGCAAACATTTCAGCAATAGCCAAAGGCAAATTCGAGAGCGCTGCCAATGCCTTTCTTGAGAACCCTTTCAGCAACCAAGAACTATCTTTCTTACTCTGTGGCACCTTCAGCGGAGCACCACCACTTCCACCTCCTCCCTTTTCGGAAACCACTGGAGCTCCGCCCGGCTCAGGTGCCACAATGTTCTTTTTAATGGGCACCGGCAGCTTCTTTTTTGCACCCCTGACACCACTCTCATTCTCCGAGGTTTCAAGCATACAAGAACACTATTTTTAAAAAGTATAAGATATGTATCATATTAAATTTTAAGAATAAAGTACAATTTTTTTTCTTTTTAATTTCTATTTTGTTTATTACGAGACAAAATCATGACAAGTTTTTAAAACATACAAATTTTAGTCGTTTAAATATAATAACGACCAAAAATCTAAATTAACCTAACTGAATTTGCGAATTAAATAAATTAAATTTGATGGGTTATTTTGGTTTAATCTAAATATTGCTTAAGCCGAGGATCACGGGACAAACTAAGAGCATATTACTTGAACATTTCCAATTTGAAATGTGCTTAACAAGATAAAATACGAGCACGTCACATTGAAATGTGCTAAATTGGTATAATGCACAAGTGGAACACAACTGAACTATAATATACAGTTTCATATCAAGAATTCTAAGTCTAACCCCATAAAGGGATAAACTTCAAGCAACGATCAGGTGCAAGAGCACGAGAATACCAAGAACGACGAAAATCAGCTTCCAAGCTATTGGTTTCCATTCGATTGGACCCAAATGATAATGATGAAAACCATGAACATACCCTCCATGAAAGGAACTCGAGAACAAATTCGGTGTACCAGAAGTTGTTCCATAAACAGTAGCATCATGAAAATCATGTAGCTGAAGGTTAAAAATGGCTGGCAATGCACCAAAAATATTAGATAAGACCTGATGACCGAACCTTGCAACCCCCATTGGCATCAATCCGGATATGGGATCCAGGTCATTTTGGCGGACAAAATTTATACCTACACGTCGGGCAGTTTGTGGCCTCTGCCCCATTGGTCGGTTGGGAATAGAAACTCCTGGTATGAGACGGGTTCTTGGGTCGAAACTTGATTTACCCCTCCCATATATTGGAACTAATTTATCTTCTTCAACAAGAGCTTTGCAAACCGGGCACTCGTGAGAATGTGAGTGGATTTGAAGCCATTGGTAGAGGCAAGACCAACAGTAAAGGTGACCACAGAGTGTCACAATCGGATCCTGTGCTAACTCGAAACAGATGTTGCACTCGAAGTTCCCAGTGTCAGACAATATATCGGATAAGCTAGAGGCATCTGTTGATTGAGCAATCCCGCAGTCCATATTTACAATCTGGATGCAGACCTGAAAACATCTCTTAATTCATTCAACAAGAAGAACCATGCCTATATATAATCAAGGTGGGGCAGGATTCAAATGGAGGTAAGCACATCAATCACCGTTCGCCCAACTCAAACAAAAATGCTGAAATTTCATGTTTACTTTTTTAAAAATAAGTATGTTTCCTACCTAATATTTTACTCGCTACCCCCTCGTCAGAATTCCCTAATGCCCCTTACAAGCGTGAAAATCGCATTAGTAGGAAATTCAAATTATCGAACATGGGAATATTAGAAATTCCCCTGCAGCAAATTCAACAACCAAATCCATAATCCTTTTTTCTTGGAAAGCTATCAGTCTCATTACTTCATCCTTCAAGAAAATCGATAATCCTTATGGCTAAAAAACTATAGCTAGATCTTTAATGTATGGAATTCATGCATAATTTCTTCCACGTTAAAGGATTATCCAACTCAATATTGAATCAAGAAATGAATTCACTAAGGGAAGCAGAACTCCTCGAAATCAGATAACTTTTACACAATTTACATATCATTATCTAATCTACAAGCACCAAACAGCAAACCCACCAAAAAGAAAAAGAAAATCTAACTCCTATTAATCCTAACATAACAAAATGCTTAACACCACAAAACCCTAAATCTCTGGCTGCCCATAACGAAAAAAATCAGGAAAAAAAAAAGAAGAAAGAAAAACAGCTACTTCTCCAGTAAAAATTAATCATACATCCAACAAAACAGCAATTGATCCAATTATGAGGGAAAAAACCAGCTAATTTAAGGCACAATGCACCGTAAATTCATCGATAAATAATTTTTTAAAAAAAAAACAAATGCAAATACTTGCCTTGTGGAATTGGAATTGTAGGGAAGAAAGTTGGTAGGTTAATATACAGTGAATATATGGTTATTTTTTGGACTTCCAGGGTCCGATTCGAAATTAAGAAAGGATTTGACTGGGATAAATCTAACTCGTGTGCTCATGTGTGCGGGGTAATTTGTTTTTTAACATGGGTGGAAGATGTCATTTTTTAAATAAATAGTTGATGAAAGTTATTTTTACAAATTTTCTCATGCTTTGTGTGATTGTATAATATTTTTTTATAATTCATTTGATTTATATTTAAATGAGGATCAAAATATAATTATAAGAAATAGTTAGAAAGACCAAGTAGGAATTGAACTTACAACTTGATGTCTGAGAAACAATAATTATATCCGCTGAACTACATGTGGTTTGTATTAAAGTTTTAATACTTTATTAATATATATAATTATTAAAAAATATCATTACACCACAAATTAATTAATCTAAATATCTCAAACTTAATAATATAATAACATAAATGTTAAAGTATCTTGGAATTAAAAGAAATTAAATATAATATTGCAGATCTGATTAGAAGAGCTCAACATAATCCGTAATTATTATCTTTCGATTACAAATTATAGATTAATATAATAGTTTGTAAATCATCTTATGCAAATTATGTGTGACATATTCGTCTGAAAAAATGTTAGATACGAAGAATCAAAAAATAGAAGTAAAAAACAAAAGCACAATTATTTTAAAAAACAAATTTTGTCGTCGAGAATCCGTTGCCAAAAAATATAAAATGCAGATAAGTATATAAATAAATATAAAACTTGGCAAGATTCAAGAACATAGCTGAATAATGATTTTAAGTATCTAATATTCTACTCGTAAATTATTTCCTAGGAAGTCAGCTTCATTCTTGTACCCTTAAATTCCACCAGAATCTACTTCGCTTCGGATTAAAAGTGCATTAAAGAAAAACACAAAAGATTGAATATTTTCTGCGCATCAAAGGTAAAGTTCATTGGATTATTCTTGAAGTAAAAAAGCACATTCCGGATTTTTTTCCCACTACTCTATGTTTGCTTCTGCCGCTCTTTGTGTTTCTTTTTCTTGAATTTATGTGACTGAATTCTGGAATTTGCACGATTCAGTTTAATCCACGTTTTAGGTCATTTTCCTTCAATTTTGATGTATACGGTGCGGCTTGTTCTTAGGACTCGTGGGTTTTTGCAGATTGTCTACGGTAGATTAATCGTGAAGCTCGTAGAATATACTGCAGATGATGAACACTTGTTATACTTGAGGTGTTTGTACTTTCTGACCAAAATGTGAGGATTCGATCATAAAATTTATCCCTAGCTCATCAGTTGTCATTTGATGGTTGAGACTTGAAATTGTTTGTGCTTTGTTAAAGAGCGCAACAGTTTCGACATATTATTTATTTTGTTCATCTTTAATTATTTGATGTCGAACTGAATTTCGAGCTGCATATTGCATTCGGAAATAGTGAGTGAGTGATTGATCTTTTCACCTTGCCAATTATAGGAAATTTTCGGTTGCACTTGCTGTTTTGCAGCCGATGGACTCTGACTTGGTTGTTCGATCGAGAGAAGGCTAGAGGCACTACCTGCTAACTACATTGCAGTGATATATTGTGTTCTTTGTTTATTGGTGCTAGTCTCATATGCGACAACTTGAATTAATAATATGAAAATAAAGTATAAAACTTGGGATCTTGTACCGACACCTCGGCGCCTGTTTGAGATTGTACAGATATTTGTCCAACCTACAAACCAAGTTCTCTTTGTCTTTTTCCGCAAAACCTTCTGGCTGAAGCATATGCATTTCTTCTTCGAGATCTTCATGAAAAAATGCATTTTTCACATCTATTTGTTCTAGACGTAGGTCAAATACCTCACATAATACTAACACTACTATGACTTTTATAAGCCGAACCACATGAGAAAATATCTCATTGAAGTCAATGTCTTCTTTCTGACATACTTTTTTACCACTAATCTAGCACGATACCGCTCCACTTGGTTATTGTCATCATGCTTGATCTTATAGACCCATGTGTTACCAATGGATTTCTTTCCTCGTGGTAGTGTAACAAGATCCCAAGTCTTATTCTTGTCTAATGCCTTCAACTCTTCTTGCATTGCTATCATCCACAAGGATACATCCGAACTTTGATTAATCTCGTGGAAACTCGATAACTCACCATCATCTGATAATAGACAATATGCAATATTGTTTTCAGTGACATAATCTTAAAACCAACCTGGTGGTCTTCAGTCTCGAATTGACTATCTCACATTGGAAATCTCAGACTCAACTTGCTCTTGTTCTTCGTGCTCGGGTACTGCTTCACAAGAAATTTGACCTTCGTCTATCTTATTTTCCACTTGAAATATAGTAGTTTCTGAATGCAACGTGCATTTGTCTCTATTTACTTTATATTCCTCGAATATAACATCTCTGCTGATGACAAGCTTGTGGACAGTAGGATCCCACAAGTGAAACCTCTTTACTCCATCAGCATAACCCAAAAAGATACATTTTCTGGATTTCGAATCCAACTTCGATCTTTCTTGATCATTATACAGAACATACACATGCAAATGAGAATAATCAGTCGGCTTCACAATCCACATAACCATCGGAGTCTTCAGATTAGTCGCCGCTGAAGGAAAACAATTGATAATATAGCAAACGGTTTTAACTGTTTCCATCCAAAATGACTTATCTAGATCGGTCCTCAACATGACTCTTGTTCTGTCCAACAAGGCCCTGTTCATCCGCTCTGTCAATCCATTCTGTTGAGGTGTGTAAGACATCTGAAACTTCCGCTGTGATTTGGACACGAGAAAACCGATTACCCAACATCCCGAGAGGCCATAGATTTAAAGTATTTTCTCTATTGCCTCCGTCTCTTAAAATAAATGTTTCTTTCATGTCACCTCAATGTGTTGCTTGCTTGCACACAAGAAAGCGGCACTTTTTCATGTTGACATTTAAATAGTTGTCATTTAGGAACTAAAAATTGTGGCTTCCACTTTGTGTGGTTTTCCCTATGGCACGTTGATATAAATGTGACATTTGAGTTGTTATACTTCTTAAATATGTTGACTTATGCCGTAATTGCTAGCTTTAATTTTTGGTACATCCTCGGCCCTTCAGTTTTTCCAAGACTTTAATATATTGCATACTAAAGATGTTATATAATTAGAGCTTCAATATGATGTTTATGTTCAGCTTTTTTCTTATCTTATTTCTGCTTTAAATGTTCAGAGAACAGAAATGCAAGAGAAGTCAAAAGGAAGATAAAATTGTATTTCACTAGCATCAGCGGAAGCTTGGATTCCTCCGTCTTTTTATTTAGGCCAAGAGACTTGAGTTTCACCTTTTACTAATTATTATTTTACAGGTCCTATGCATAGGATTAGGAGTAAAAGCTCTTTTGAGCTTTTTTAACGGGATTTTTTAAGATAAACGAATTAAACTCGAACTTTACAATGACTCGTTAGTTCGTGAACATGTTCGTAGTTAGGTTCATGAATCAACTCTTAGGTTAAAAAAATTAATATTTTTTACAATTGAATTATAAATTTTATATTTTATTTATGAAAAATATATTAAATTTATTTATTAGATATAATTTTGTTTTTAATGAATTTAATGATTATTTAAATTTATAATTTATATTTACTATGTTTATTTATTTTTTATAAAAGCTCATGAACCAAGAATATATTTGTTAAAGCTTGACTCAATTATAAACGAATTAAAATCAAACATTCAAAAGTTCTGTTCGGCTCGACTCGATTACATCTTTACATGATACATTGTATGCTTAAACAAATATTTCTCCGTTTTAAGTTTTTTATTATTTTTTTTCAAAGTTGAATCAATTTATTGTATAACATGATTAAGAATTTATATACTAAAATTAAAAATTCTCATGGATGATTTTTGCATTGACAAAATTGAAATAAAATTCAAATCCATTATATATCAAGTTATATAATTTCAATAGTAATAATTGTAGATTTCAAATATATCATCAAAACATTTTTAACTCAAATATCTTTATCTAAATCAAATTATTAAATTCTCACACACACAATGCAATAATTAACACAACGAATATNATCCTAGCTAAGAAATCACATCACCAAGCACAGGAATCCACTAGCATTACATCTAACAAAGCATTCAAATAGTAATACAAGTCCAAGAAAAAATTTCAACAAGAGGAAAAGTATTAAAACCAACGCTACCTAATGTTTTTTGTCATAAAACTAGGGAAAAAGATCAACAGCCCGATTACTAATAGCTGCACGAAGTTAACAATCTACCTCCATCATGTCTGTCCTGTTCATCCTTGTTCGTACGCGAAACACCGTAGTATCCGAGTATATATCAACACAATGTTTTAATGGTCTGGGTGTTTGATGATCCTCTGCAAAATGACAGTTCTTGCCTTGCGAATATCGCGACAGCAGCTATCAGCTTGTATTCCCAATTCCTCGGCATCCTTCGTAAAAGAATCCGTTTTCTTCTTGATTTCTTCGACTCCAAATCTTAAAGCCTCTTCATTGATCGCGAAATCAGCGGTTTCCAAAAGGGATTCGATCTGAAGCACTAACTTGTCAATCAAAACATGGATACAGTCCAAATCTTTGATGGTCACATAAGTTCCCACAGTCATGCTGTTGATGATCTCCTTCTGTCCCTTTACTGCATTTTCATAGTTCTTGAGAAGTGAATCAATCCACTTCCCCATCGAGCCGAGAGGGATGGACGTTGCAGCAGCCAAGGCGGCTGCAACAGGTGGTGCTGCTATGGCTGCAGCCACCACCGAGAAAATCAGCACAGCGGCGAAAGTGGCAGCAAAGATTATGCTAGATATCTTCCTCCAGGTATGGATGGACTTTAACTTCTTGTCCAATTTGCTCTTCTTAATCTGCAATCTCTCCAGCATTACCATTTGCTGCTGATGCACAGCCTGAAAGCTTTGAAAAAATTCCTCGGTGAACGGATCCCCTGCCTCCCGAAACGCCTTCAAGTCCTTCAAGGTTTTTGCATACTTCTCCTTCCCTTCCACTCCATCTTCTCCTTCTTCTTCGTCAAAGTGATGAAGCGCAACGAGAAGCAGCAACTGGTTATCTCGGGCTCGTTTCAAGCATTTCTCCAACACGGCATAGAAATCCATAGTCTTAAGGCTGTTCTCGAAATACTCCTCGACAAGATCAAACAATTCTTGATTGTTCCAAATATCTTTCTTGCAGTCAAGAATCACTTTCACCACCTCTTGATTCATCTCCAGAAGGCATTCAGTGACTTCCCGGAGTGAATCAAAGGACAAAGCCCGAACTTCTACCCCGCTGGCGAGGGAAGTGATGACATTTTTTGTACGCGTTTGGAGCGCGGCATCGAATGACTGTAAATCCGCATCGACCCGACAGGCTGCTACATAGGAGTTCAGCTCGGTTGAGTATTGAAGATTGTTGATAGGATTTGCTCCTGAAGCCTCAGTAGCCTTCTTGCTCATATGGCTTCCCATCGTGTCCCAAATTATCAATAGCTCTGAAAAAAAACATCAAAAACAACGTCCAATTTCCCAAGTTTGCACGTTGTTTTACACGGATTGAAGCAATAATTGTTGCTTCAAAGCTACAATAAGATCAAATTAAAAGCTACACAAAAAACCAAGAAATGTATTTATTTCCCGAAAACACAAACAAACATACATTATTTTACAAATATTTCCACAAAACGCATTCCAATCAACTTTTATATTCAACTTTTCACCACTTCCAAAATAATTATCTGACTAAAATCTATTCTATGACATTATATTATATTGTCAGATTAAATTCCAAAAATGCAATTTCAAAAAATACTTTCCCAAAATACTAAAAACATAAGCAAATATGCTCAAATTTCTTAGGGTCAAACCTCTGAATCACAATTCTGCAGGACTCCTATAATCCTAAGGCAGCAATTTCCAAGCAACAACCTCAAAAAAATCAAAACCAATCAGCGTACAAATTCAAACACAGAACCCAAGAACAAATCAGCTCCATAAATAAGAGTCATAATCATACAAGTTTTCCACTTTCCACAAACTCCACATGAAAATTAAAGAGAACCCATAAATACAACATTAAAAAACAATTAAAACTCAAAGAAATACCAGTACCTCATGGATTTCTCGTCGAGTCAGCAAGAAAATAATGGAAAAAACAATAATTTATGCTCGATAATCTGATGGGTATTTAATGGGTAAGAGAGAGAAAGGGAAGTAATATTATATTAACACATATAAAGATTTAATTAATATTCTGGGAAATGTGAAGCGGCAGATAAAGATGGAGGTTGATTGAGAATGAAGAACAGATTGAATTAAGAAGATTAAGTTGCTTAAGTATCCCAGAAAAAAATTATTTAAAGTTGTGATTGAAATTATGAAGAAATTTTAGCTTGCACGCATGAGTTAATTCATAAATCTTCGTACGGGAAACGCGGGAAGCAATGTCTTCCTCTGTAATAAATTTTACAGCTATGGAATATTCAGTATTGATGTGGAAGAAAAAAAGGAAGAGAAATGGGAATTTGTATTGATTTGATTAAAGCCTAACTAGGATGAGTTACGAAAGCAGATTTCCAAAGCCGAGTAATTGAAGTTGATATCTTTAGATTCTATCACTATATATATATATATATAAAGTTATAAATACTGAGATACATCTCCTTATTTTAAAATTGATTTTTAGTATCTTATCTTTTAATTTTTGATAATTTTAGTCATTTTCATTGTAGGTAGTGATGTGATACTAGACATGTGAACACGATGTCGACGTAATGTCGGTGTCATATCAACGGTTTGTCAGAAAAGAACAAAATTTTCAAAAAAAATAAAGATAGCAGACTAAAACTGAAATATGAGAACATAAAAAACCAAAATTGAAAAAAAAAAAAGTAGAACCAAATTTCCAATTTTTCCCAACAAATAATAAAATATCTTTAATAATGAAACCGAGACATGGAAAGCAAGGGAAACTCCAACAATGTTTGGGCTAAATATAGATCCTCGATGGACTGTTATTAAAAAAAAAAAAAAACCATCGATTGACCAGAGGATTTTAATTTGTAGCCACCAAACAAATAGTTTATGGTAATTTTTAGAAATTTATTTACATGTTTTACCTATAAAAGAAAAAATCTAATTCTCTTTTGTCAAAGTCATTAATTTGAGCAATTCTAACATGGTTTGAATTGATAAACACCATTTTAATACCAACTTTTATACATCTTTGGTTGACAAAAAAAAAACCCTTGATATAACATATTTCGAATTTGTGCATTTTATGACTTTACTCATCATAATTAAACGTGCAAGACGTATTAAAACGTTCAGGTGTCCAGAGATTTTAAGCTCAAAACAAAACGCACACACTATATATAAATAAAGTGTCACGAACAAATTATTTTTTTAAAAAAAAATCGTTTTTAATATAAAACGCGAGATATCAAATATTGAAATTATCATCATCTTAATATTCTAAATATCAAATATTAAAAAATGCGAGGGCAAAGAGTCGTGACTACATGGGGTAGATGCAAGTTGCAACGTGATGTTAGGGTTCTCTGTGCTCTTTTTTCTTTTTAATAGACAGATGATGATTTATCCTCTTTCATATATTTTTTAAAATGTTGTAGAGCAAATCAAACAGAAGCACAAGCTTCGCGGAAGCCGTGCGCTTGTGCTTTTGATAACTAGGATTTTACTTTTTCAAAAAATATTAATGCTAAATTCCAAAAATTTAAATTCGAGCACGGTGGTTGTTTCGTCTCAACGCTCGTCGGAATGTAGGCCGATAACTATTAAAAAGAAAATGGAACTTCAAGAATTTAGCGAAGATAGAACATTTAAGTTAATGAAAAGGAAACAAAACCAAACCTTTGCATGATTGTGTGTTGAGAGTTGAAACCCTGATTCCTCAAATGCAACCCATTTTGTCATAGTTTTGGTTCAATGTTTTCACACAACAATGCCCTATTTATACTCATTTTCCAACCTTGAAAATTACTTGTGGCAAAAGTAACTACTGCTAAATGCCTACATAAATTTGATTGTGCTTAAAAAATTAAATGGTATCGGTACATCAAATTGGCTTAGAAAAACATAACGACAAATACTTGTATGAGAAAGTCTTACGGGTCGTAGTTTGTGAGACAGATCTCTTATTTGGATCATCCATGAAAAAGTATTACTTTTTATGCTAAGAGTATTCTCTTATTTGGGTTATCCATGAAAAAGTATTACTTTTTATTGTGAATATCAGTAGGGTTGACCCGTCTCACAGATAAAGATTCGTGAGACCGTCTCACAAGAGAGCTACTCAAACATAAAATTGAATGTACTATAATTTTAGGTAGAAATATAGAAAAATATTATAAAATATATGAGTAAATTTTTGTTATTGTATCAAAAATTATAACGGGTGGAAAAAATGTAACTCTGATAGTTTAAACCCTGCAATAATCCAATCTTATGAGTTATGCCCAATAAAATAAGGGAAAACCGATATATTAGTCATATAAGTTTGTCACTTTTGGTTTTTAGTCCGATATATTTGTCATTTTTTATTTATGTCTGGTATCTTTCCATTATTTAGACATTTGGTCATTTTTTTTAATCAAATTTTCACCACAGTTGCTTAGTTGATATTTTTCTTTGTGAGATATAAAATTTGAATTGTAAGTTTTGTCACATCACACATAATGTGAAATTTAACATAAACATCGCATTTTCCTCTCATATACATCGGCATCAGCTTTTATTTAGAGGAATCAAATATCAAATTTTCTTTCAACAAATCCCTAAATTTGTAAGAAGAAGAAAAATGATTTTACACAAGATTAAGACGTCATATGTTTCTGAATGAGAAATATTGTTATGTAAATATGGAAAAGAGCGTAATTGAGGGCTTTTTGGACAAGTGATAATTCAAGTAGAAGGTTATATGACTTCCAAAATTGGAGAGTGAGTTTCTTGTTTTTCAATTATTTGATTTTACAGCTTTCTTGCGCTTTGATTTTTATAGTCTTGTATAATTTGTTTGGTGAAACCTCACTTTCTATGGCAGAGTTGTAGATGTGATGTTTTTGCATGAGAAGATGCACTATCGTGTCGTAGCTGGGTGACTATAATTCTTTACTTGAAATAGAAGTTGGTTGTGCTCGAAGTTTACAAGAAAGAAATTGAAAAAGAGAATAAAAATTTGAAGTTCTTATTTGCTGGATCATGATTAATTTTCATTTTTTTTCATTTTGATTATTGTTTCTTAAATGAAAATTAGACGTAGCTCGAATTCGCATTTCTTGCAAATTAACTTTTCTTATCTCAGTAAATAACGGATTTTTAAAGAAAAATAGATACTTGTTTCTCCCTCAACGTAAATGTCGATGTATATGGAAGGGAACAAGTGCTCACCTTTCTTCCAATAAAAGTTGATATGTATGTTAAATTACATATTATGTGTGATGTGACAAAATCTACGATTCAAAGTTTATATGTTACAGAGAAAAAATGTCATTTCACCAACTGTGATGAAAATTGAGTAAAAACGATGAGATATCTAAATAATGGAGATGTAAATCAAATGGTCCAAAAACAAAAAATAAAAAATTTATCGGACCCATTTTCCTACAAAATAATTATATTTTCAGGGAAAAAAATTATTATATTTCAATTCATAAAATAAAATATATTTAAGTAAGAAATATTAATTAGGAAAATAATTATATTTTTATCCATATAATAATAATAATAATAATAATAATAATAATAATAAAAATATATTTGTCTGCTACGAGAATGGAGATGTTTTCGCCTTCGCAAACCTTTGATTCCAGGTGATACCTGGATTTAGGTCCCCTTTCACCTGCCAAAGCCCTTGATTGATTTCATTCAGGACTGTCAGTGAAAAGCTCATAAATTCTCTCACAATTTTGTACTTCGAATCTCAAGAATCTTCGACTGCTGCACAACGGTGATTGCTTCTCCATCTCCCCATGTTAATTTAATACGCAGAATCGTTTTTCATGATTTGTTTATTGGTTTTTCACGTGTGCGAACTGCAGAGCTTATGTTTTTGTGCCCTATCGTAACTGGAGTCTGTATGGTTGAAGTTTCAGCAAAAATCCTTTCGTAGAACGACGCGTATCTGTAATTGGTTTTAAGTTATGACAATTTTCAGTATGTAGTTTGATTTTCCTTTAGCTTGCGGGATTGATCTTTTGTCTTTAAAGTAAATATTTAGCTGCGTGTTATTGATCTTTTGTTAATTTGGTGTTGGTTTTTATGAATTCTTGTTAATTGAAGACAAATTTTGTGTACAGTTAGTTCTCCATGAATTGCTTTGGGTGAGGTCTTTTGAGGAGGTGCATGATACGTGGTTTTAAAGCCACGAGCTTTGGTCGTGGTTGAAGAAATTTTGCCTCAAAAGGGTGGCAAATTAATTATGTGGACCAATGTTTTCAAAATTGTAAGTTCTCGCGTTTTAGTGTTGCGTTTTCTATGCCATTTGTCACATTGCTTATTCGTGGTCGGTTGCATTTGTCATATTTCCTTATCGGTGCTTTGCGTCTCATTCTCATCGAATGTCTCGTTTACATAGGTTTGATTATACTATTCTGCAGGGTGGCTTGAACCAGGTTTCTTGGTTTCAGTTTCTTCCCCATGAATTTGATTTTAGCACTCTTCCTGATAAGAGGTGTGTTCTCAAACCATTTATTGTGGGTGGATTTGGAATTATTTGAAAAGAGTGCGAGTAAAGAAGACGACTTGATTAACCGATGGCCTATGTCACAAATCACACGACTGCTCTTCATAGCTCGTGTAGATAATTTTTTCGTGTTGGATTGAATGCCTAAACCTAAATGAAACAGTGGATTGAGGACAATAGATACTGCTTGAATTGATTATTGTTTATTACATTTATTAATTCCATTTGTAGCTTTCTTGACTATTTTTATTTATTGTTAGACATTTGTTTTTTGAGTGTTTCTGGGCTCAGTTCGAATATCATGGACTGAGTTATGTATCTCTGCTGATTTCTTTTGTGCTTGATATTTGCGAAGTGTGAAATTGGACCAGAAAGATGCCTTGCCCCGCCTGGTGCTTTCTGCACACCACCAACTGCAGAATGAAGGATTTCTCAGTACATGGACCAATTCTTTTGTGGGTCCTTGGGACCCTTCGCAGGGTTTACATAATCCTGGTAAAGATCATAAGTGGTTTTATGAAATATATTTTTCACTAATGTCTTTTTCAATGTTATCTGTCATCTTATTATGCAGATGAAAAGATCAAGCTCTGGCTTTTCCTCCCTGGGCAACATTCATCTGTTTCTGAGAAGGCACAACTTTCTGTTTCTAGGTTGAGAGGTACATTTATTACTCAGTAGTGTTAATGTTATCAATTAGTTACTGTATTTCCATTTTAGCTGTATCTAATACCATTCTCAAACTCGTTGGATCATGTAATTTGGATTTGATTGCTTAGTTCAACTTTATGCTTATGCCTACATTTTTGTTCTGTCATGAAGTCCTTGCATCTGGACTTTGGGTGGCTCCTGGTGATTCGGAAGAAGTAGCTGCTGCCTTGTCCCAGGCTTTAAGAAACTGTATAGAAAGGTGATGTGTTGTCCTTTTTTGTTAATTTAACGGTTGAAGAACGTGAGCATTAGCTAACATGATTTTATTTCATTTGACAGAGCTCTTAGAGGGCTTTCTTATGTACGATTCGGAGATGTATTTTCAAAGCATCATCCATTTATACAGAATGAAGAACAGTTCAGGTATGTTGATGGAGTTCATGTTGGTACTGAGAAATAGTTTACGAGACTGGATGTCTGAATGTTGAAGATCGTGATTTAAATTAAAATTGCTGCATTATCATATTCCACTAATATTTTTGGAGCTGACATATGATTGGTTATTTACATCCATGTCAGACATGCAGCTGAGTGATGACATTCTCACACTTGGTTGCATTCCAGCTGAGCATGAATCTAGATAAAACCTCATCCATAATGTTTGCAAATTTGCACTTACACACTTGTTATTTTAATAAAAAATCTATATTCATTCTGGTAGTTATTTCATTGTTATCTACCTCATTCTTGGAAATAAATCATTATCCAATCCGAGAGTGAAATAGTGAACTCAAAGTGTATCCGTTCCGTTCTATATTTCCCCCTTCATTTGGATGTGGTTCATAATCTCATATGATCGTGTTTTTGTAATCATTTTGAGATATTAGGAGCATCTTGACCTATTACGCTCAAAATTTTGCCCAAGGCCAACATCGGAAAATAGGTGTGATTTTGTTTTCAAGTTCCACAAGCTAGTGTTTTGGTTCAACCGAACATTTTCTGCGTGGAATTACCTGGTTCATTCTAATGTCTGGGTTGATTTGAATAGTCGAGAGTCAACAGCTATTTCGTTCTCTCTTTTACTCTTGTTCTAGATTAATTTTTTTCATAAGGAATGTTATCATCATCTAAGGAATGAGGAAGTGGGTAATTTATAAACAGAGGTTGTGCATATTCAGGTGCAAATGTCTTGATTTTAACACAAAACTGTTTATTACTTCAAAGCGAAAATTGTGGCAGAACGAAATACTTATTTAAATGAATTTCACGTTGGCATTCTGCAAGATCACTTTAAATTTTAAGCTGTAATCAATATGAAAAATAAGACTCACGTAGTTGGTCCCTTTCAATTCTCCCTGTAATAAACACCCATTGCATTGCTGCAACTTTGGTATTTATCCTTTCTGAAGTTTTGAAACTGTTACGTTTTATGAATTCCCCTTCTCATTAGGTTGTGTTGGTGCTTTGTAGGCGCGGTCAACCTGTTGCTGAGTTCATCTTTGCTGCGACAGAAGAAACAATTTTTGTTCATGTTATTATATCTGCTAAGTTAGTCTCTCCTTTAACTAACTGCAGCAAAATTTGTGCTTTTAATTTTCTTCATGTGTTACAATGGTATTAAATTTTGTTACAGACATGTAGTCAACACTCCTATACTACATATTACATCAGTGAAAAATGATTGTTTCACCCTTTTAGGCATGTTCGAGCTCTTTCAAGTGGCGACATTGAGTCATTCATCAGCCGTTCTAGTAGGCACACCAATGAAAGAATATCAGGTCTGTTGCTTGGTGCAGACATCTTCATACATCACAACACGAATTTTCAAGTTTTTTCGTCTTTCTTGCATGTGGATTGGTGAATATAAATTAGATAGGCCGTCAGATGTTTAATTTTGTGAGGACTCTTCAAATATGTGCCATATTCATGAGATAAAATACGCTTGTAATATTCTTGATGATGAAAAAATATAACAATAGTGACTTGAATTTTTCTACTTGCACTTTTAGGTCGTTAAACTGTATGTGATGTTTCAAAGTTAGAATAAAATGAGAATTATGTTGGTACTTATTGTATTAAAGTTGTCATCAGTACATGTTTTGTTGCTGTCATTGTGACATAAGACGTGTCGGTCAAGTTGACCGGTGCGGAAGCTTAGTTGACACAGTAATTTCTTAAAAAATATATATCTCTTTATATTTTTGTATGTCTGAAATTTTCAGCTTCTAATATTAGAACATTGTTTATTTAGTTTCTACCATCTTTAAATTGATTCAGCTGACCTAAACTCCTATTTTTTGACCTAATAATTATTAGATTGTAATGTTATTTCACTTCACATCTTTTATAGTTTTTTTTTGTTGGCTTGTTTATATATTTTGGGGGTTCCAGTGTCTTCGTTTCGTTCTTTCTAACTATGTCGTATGCAATATGTTTTGTGCATATTATAAGGAAATCTTGCTATTATATTAATGTTTTTAGTTCTGTTTACCATTTGAATTATCTTAAATCTATCTTGTCATCGTCTGTGAGATTTCACTTCCATTCACCTCCTGATATTTGGTACAACACATGCTCTTGCAGTTGTTGTCTCCCCTCATGGAATGCGTGGGAAGCTTACTGGATGCTGTCCAAGTAATCTTGTGAAGCAAGTATATCTGAGGTCATACTAAACTACTTGCTGCTGTTCGTATACATTTTAATTTGCCAGTCACCAAATAACCTTTTCCAATTATTTACATTGCATTTGCTGAATGCGTCTGTAATTATCTTTATTTTTTTAAATCTAAAATGTTGTCTCGGGTTTTTCTTTATTCTTCTTTTTGATATATCTGTACAGCCCTGGGAAGTTTAGAGGTTCAAATGGGATTGTAGGTCTACCTTACCATGCTTCTCAAGGTTCTGGACCGCCAAGTCAACTGATGGGACAAAACTGCTATGTTGAAGTTACAGTTGGCTGCCTTGACAAGACGGTGCACTCACACAAGAACTCTCAGCCTCCTGGTATTGAAGAACCAGCTATAGTGAGAGGTACTCAGATTGGGTCATCAGAAAATCTTTCAATTTGTGAAAAAGTCTTTGTATATCCTGCCGAGGCCGTTCTCGTTCCAGTGAAGCAGACATCTTTTGCTAGATCAGCTCTGAAGAGGTATCACTATCGTTGATGAATTCTGACCCATTCGGATTGAATGGACAATTTGTTTGTATATGCCATATTGGGCCATGTCGTGGCTTGGTTACTTTCATAATTCTATTTTTATTCTTATCACTTGGTCATTAGCTACATAATTTTTGGTAAAATGGAAAATTTGTTCTGTGCTTCTATGACAAGAGGGGGAGGAGAAAGGTCTACTCACTGTTCAGAGAAATTTGGATGGGGCTTGGGGACAGTTCTTGTTGATTTGTGTACTGAACTCTTTAGTAATTCAAATTACCTTATAATGTGATATATAGGAACTCAGGAGCTCTTTAGGAGGCTGTGAATCTCATGTTTTCTTGCTGGAACCTAATTACCCTTCTCCTAACCCACTTTAACTTTTCCCCTCTGGTCACCACTGTGAACCCAATTCTGACGCTGGAGGATCAGGTTTAGAGATTTTAACAAGTGTAGCAATATATTTATTTGGATATTTTATGTGCAAGTAGCCAAGTACTGGGACGAACTGTAACTTGCACTGGATGTAACACATACGTGTTATTGGTTTCTAGCTATCAACATAGTGACCCTTTATCCAGATATAAATTCTCCCTGCCTCGTAGCCAAATTACACAATCTTCAATGGTACCTCTATTTTTTGCATTAAGCAAATGTACTTTAAAAGGCATAAAGTGCATTGTCTGAAAATGTTCCTAGTTCAGACTTTATATTTTCATGTCTGACATGAAGTTTCTTTTCTTGTATATGATCGTTTCAATATTTTGTGTGGCCAGCTAACATCATATTCTTAAACTTCAGATTCTGGCTGCAAAATTGGGCTGGTCCATCAGTGTCTGGTTCTATTTTTATGCATTGGTGAGACAAGTTTCTCATATATTATTGTTATTCTGCTTTAATCCTATCCCTGAGTTTCTTCATTCACTTTTGTTTTGGTTTTGATAGTGATGAGTGGGTGGATACGAGGGGTGGATCTTTGCTTGAACCAAGTGGAACTCGCTCTCAGCATGGCTATCACAGCAGTAGCAACAGTAATTGTAGTAGCAATTGCAGCATCAGTAGTTCCTCCAGTGAGAGTGATCGAAAGGCTCTGGGAGCTGGTGATCTCGAGGCAGATGCAGATTCTTTAATGTCCAGAGAGTCTGGTTTGTCTTCATTGGGCCAATCTCAGAATGCAAACCTCAAAATGGTAATGCTCCGTGTAATTTGCGAGCAACTGGAGAAAAAACTAAGAGTGTTTTAGTTGATTTAAGTTTGTTAACACCATTTGAGGTTCTTCCATTTTTTCTTGTCCTCCTGTTTATTTTATTATTATAGTTGTGAGAGAGAAACTGCTTATTTGTTGATCTTGAATGGAACAGTTTTGATTTTTTTCCCTAACTTTATTTTATATTCTGATTAAAAACATGAATAGCAAATTATATGGTGTTGGCATTTTCCTAGTAGTCTGAATCTTTATTACGAGCAGATTTTAGACGGGTTCCTAAAATTGCATTAGGAATTTTATTTCTGAATGTTGAGCTTGTGGAAGAAAATGTGGAAGATGCCCAAATTATGTTAGTTAACTGGAACATCAAGATGCTTAGTGCTGTTATGCCAGTGTGGAATTGGATCCTTGTTTAATCATCCGTTTTATTTTGGAAAGCCTGATATCTGTAGCGTGTCATAGATGAGACGATCTTATATGTGTATTGCATTAATTAAGAGTACTCTATCTAGTTATGTTGTCGTTGTAGTTCCGAAAGATCATAATATGTAAATGGCAACAAAATCAAATTGATGACCAAATTTTTGTTCTGTCATTGTCTTTTCTAATCTTATTCAGTTGATGTGTTGTGCAAAGCTGAACTTTTTAAACTGGATTCGGTTCATTTAAAACAGTATGACTCTGACATCCGCTTTTCGTTTAATGATTTCTTCGAAGTTGATTTTGGCTGTTTGCCTTAGCTTCTATTAGGCCTAATTGTATTATCTTTGATTAACCTGTTAAATTTTATGAATATAATTATTTACGAGAATTAGTTATACTCATTTTTATTAGTCGCAGGGTTCTAAGCGGCCACGAACAGGGACATCAGAATCATTCGGTCAAGCTGGTGGGGTTTTAAATCCTTCCACGAGTGATTATGGTACCATGGAAGTCAACAACACGTCCATTGTGAGGGTTTCAAATGATCAAGTTGGGTCTTATTGGGGTTGGGATGATGATGATAGAGGCTTGGGAATGGATATTCAAGCATTGCTGTCAGAGTTTGGTGGTTTTGGTGACTTTTTTGAGAACGACACTTTATCACTCGGGGAGGTAATTCGATCCCGGTCCTTTAGTGTATAGTGTGAATGGTTTAGTCTTGTCTTTAGGTAATGATTGTGTTAGAATTCCTATTATTTCCTAGTAAGATTTGTATTTAGGATTTTATTTTATTTATTCTATAATAGGAAAATGTGCTAAATCCGGAATTAGTTATTGACAACTGATTCCGGATTCTAAGCCTAATAGAAACAGAATATTTTATTTTAATAGGAGATTTGATAGAATATTTTAATAGGAGATTTGGTAATTCTTGTATAAATACCAAGTGTAAGGAATAAAAATATTATTCAGCCAAATTCACAAAATTCACATGGTATCAGAGCTATAATCGATCCGATACTTTAACCCTACGACATTTTTTTTTCCGATTGCTCTTCTATTATGAGCAACTCGGAATTCCTTTTTGGAAGCTATATGGCTGATTCATCTTCCCCGAGCACTCCGATTGATGGCGAATCTACCACAAAACCCACTGGTGGAGGCCACTCTTCCACCAATCTTAACCAGAATGAAATTTCCACCAATTTTTTGATCACTGCCCATAAGCTTAATGGTACCAACTTTCTGCAGTGGTCCCAATCGGTCACCTTGTTCATCAAAGGATGAGGAAAAATTGGCCACCTCAATGGTACCACGACTGAACCTGCCAAAACCGACCCGTCATACAATGCGTGGGAGATTGAGAATTCCATGGTTATGTCGTGGTTGATCAATTCCATGGAGCCCTCTATTGGTCGCTCCTATTTGTTTCTACCTTCAGCACGAGCTTTGTGGGACGCTGTCAAGGATACGTATTCAGATGTTGGGAACTCGGCTCAACTCTATGAGGTGACTACTAAGATGCGGGATTCTAAGCAAGGATCCAAATCTGTCACCCAATATTTCAACAATCTCATGGCCTTGTGGATGGAATGCGATCTGTACTATGACTTTGAATGGAAGTGCTCTGCGGATCATGCACGGTTCCTCAAATTGATCGAGAAAGACCGTGTGTTCCAATTCCTTGCTGGCCTTAATAAGGATCTCGATGAGGTTCGTGGTCGGATACTTGGCCGGGATCCTATCCCGACTCCGCGGGAGGTCTTCTCCGAGGTTCGTCGTGAAGAAAGCCGCCGTACGGTCATGCTTGGCCCCGACGTCGCCTCTTTCGAGCCTTCTGCCATGGCTACCCAGGCCCCTGCCCCAGCCAAAGTTCGAACCAATGACTCCCGGAAATCGGGCAAATCTGACTATTTTGAGTGTGATTACTGTCATGAACCGTGGCACACTCGGGAGAAGTGTTGGGCCCTACATGGCAAGCCCCCAAAGTTACCATCGAGCTCAAAGACTACCGGAAAAGGTGTCGCTGTGGCTACTACAACCTCTCCACGGTCTTCTACCCCTGCCCCTACGACTTTTTCCGCTGATCAAATTCATCAATTGCTGAGTCTCCTCAAGCCTATTCCTGCTTCCTCATCGACTTCCCATGTTCGTCAAGGTAACATCCCTCGAGCTTTAGCTTCGTTCTTACACCATCGTCCATGGTTTATAGACTCCGGTGCCACCGATCACATGACGGGATGTTCTGAGATGTTTTCTTCTTATACTCCCTGTTCGGGTCGTGATAAAGTCAAGGTTGCGGCTGGCTCATTTTCTTCCATTGCTGGCAAAGGCTCCATTACTATCTCACCCACCTTAACCCTTACCTCTGTTTTACATGTCCCTAATTTACATTGCAATTTACTATCCGTCAGTAAATTAACCACTGATCTAGATTGCTCCTTACACTTTTCCCTTGATGTTTGTGTTTTTCAGGACCGTCGTTCGGGGAGGATGATTGGCAATGCTAGACGAGTGAATGACCTTTACATCTTTCACCACGAAGACGACACTGGTCCAATTAACGATCGACCTTTACACTTAGGCCTCTTTTCTTTTTCTAATGTTTGTCCATTTAAGCTTTTACATTTCCGATTAGGTCATCCGAGTTTTCATTATTTAAAAATTTGTACATTTCTTTGTTTACAAATAAAAATCCGTCTTCTTTTCAATGTGATATCTGTCAATTAGCAAAGCACCACCATGTTCACTATCCACCACATCCATATACACCTTCTACTCCATTTTCCCTTATACACAGTGATTTATGGGGTCCATCTCGGGTCCCGAGTTATACCAATAAAAGATGGTTTTTAACATTAATTGATGATCATACTCGATTTTGCTGGGTATTTATTCTTAAAGATAAATCTGAGGCAGCCCTCACATTTAAAAATTTTCACTCCTTTGTCAAAACTCAATTTCATAACGATATTCAAGTCCTGCGGACTGATAACGGTCGTGAATACTTTAATTCCATCCTGGGGGAATACCTTATCTCTCACGGAATTCTTCATCAAAGCTCTTGTACCGACACCCCCCAACAAAATGGTGTCGCAGAGAGAAAAAATCGCCATTTACTTGAGATTGCCCGCTCCCTCATGTTCCAATCTAAAGTTCCTACTCGTTTTTGGAACGATGCCGTGTTAACCGCTGCCTATTTGATTAATCGGCTACCATCCAAAGTCCTTCGCTTTAAAACTCCTTTTACATTGTTTCACTCCTACTTCCCGCAGAACCGCACTTTTACCTCCGTCGACCCTAAAGTTTTCGGTTGTACTGCCTTTGTCCATAATACATCCCCCACTCGCTCCAAGTTCGATCCAAGAGCCATAAAATGCATTTTTTTGGGTTATGCTCCTACGCAAAAGGGCTATAGATGTTATAATCCCATCACTAACAAATCTTTTGTTAGCATGGATGTTTCGTTCTTTGAAAACATTCCTTACTACGACTCGGTTACATCCCAGGGGGAGTGTGACCTTCCCGACCCTATTCCCATACCATTACCCACTCCCTTCGTAACTCAACCTTCTTCGGTGTCTACCCTGCCCTCTGACCAGGCCCCGGTTCTTCAGGTCTATTCCCGGCGCCGCCCTCCTGCCGTTACTTCAGGTCATGCCACTCCTCTACCACTGCCTGATTCCACTTCGACCGACGATCCAGGTAATACATCTTTTCCCTTACCTACCCCGGTCTTTACTGATTTGGATGTTCCGATTGCTCTGCGAAAACCGACGCGGGCTTGTACCAGGACACCTTTATATCCCATGAATAATTTTATTTCTTTTGCTAACCTTTCCACTTCCTATCGAGCCTTTGCCTCTGCTATACAGACTACCCGTGTCCCTACCTCTATCGATGAGGCCATGGAGGATCCGAAATGGAAGGAGGCTGTTATGTCGGAGATGGATGCCTTGACTACTAATAATACGTGGGAGGTGGGCGTGTTACCCGCGGGGAAGCATGCGGTTGGCTGCCGCTGGATATTTACAATCAAGTATAATTCTGACGGTTCAATAGAGCGCTTCAAGGCTCGGTTAGTTGCCAAAGGTTATACCCAAACTTATGGGGTGGATTATGAGGAGACCTTTGCCCCGGTGGCTAAGCTTAATACTGTCCGTGTTCTACTCTCACTTGCCGTTAACCTTGATTGGCCCCTTTATCAGCTTGATGTCAAGAATGCTTTCCTAAATGGTGAGCTTGAAGAAGAAGTTTACATGAAGCTCCCTCCGGGCTTCCTTGCAGACTCTCCTCCGGGTCACGTTTGTCGCCTTCGTAAGGCTATTTATGGCCTTAAGCAGTCTCCCCGGGCTTGGTTCGGGAAGTTTACATCAGTCATCACTACCCACGGTTATTCTCAGGCTCAATCGGACCACACCCTGTTTTTTAAGCACTCTTCTCAGGGTCTTGTTTCGATTTTGATTGTGTATGTCGATGATATTGTTCTTACCGGCAGTGATCCTCCGGAGTTAGCAAGGCTTAAAGGAATTCTCAGTTCTACCTTTGTTATGAAGGACTTGGGCACCCTACGTTATTTTTTGGGGATGGAGGTCGCACGCTCATCTGAAGGGATTGCTCTGTCCCAAACCAAGTATGTTCTCGACTTACTTCGCGACACAGGTCTCCTACATTGCAAACCTGTTACTGTTCCAATGGATCCTAATGAGAAATTGTGCGACGTTCCTAACGCTGTTCCCGTTGACAAGTCTCGGTACCAACATTTGGTAGGCCGCCTCATTTACCTTGCACATACTCTCCCCGATATTGCTCACGCTGTGAATGTAGTCAGTCAATTCATGCATGACCCTTATGCACACCATCTTCAGGCTGTTTTTCGTATTCTCCATTACCTTAAGGGTACTCCGGGTTCGGGCCTTCTTTTTCGCAAGAATTCCTCTCGGAATGTGTCGGCCTATACTGATGCGGACTGGGCAGGTTCGGTTCATGATCGCCGCTCCACGTCGGGTTACTGCACTTTTGTTTGGGGAAATTTGGTCACCTGGAAGAGCAAGAAACAATCTGTTGTTGCCCGAAGTAGCGCGGAGGCAGAATATCGAGCTATGGCTAACATAATCCAGTTCAACATGACCGGACTAAACATATCGAGATTGACCGTCATTTCCTTCACTACTACTCTCCGGTTATTCTGTGATAATAAGGCTGCTATCAGCATTGCTCATAATCCAGTTCAACATGACCGGACTAAACATATCGAGATTGACCGTCATTTTATCAAAGAAAAGATTGACACCAGGGAAATTTGCATTCCGTACGTCCCGTCCGATGGTCAACTTGCTGACATTCTTACGAAAAATCTTCATCGACCTCAGTTTGACTCTTTTAAATCCAAGTTGCGCATGATCGACATCTATGCATCAACTTGAGGGGGAGTGTTAGAATTCCTATTATTTCCTAGTAAAATTTGTATTTAGGATTTTATTTTATTTATTCTATAATAGAAAAATGTGCTAAATCCGGAATTAGTTATTGACAACTGATTCCGGATTCTAAGCCTAATAGAAACAGAATATTTTATTTTAATAGGAGATTTGATAGAATATTTTAATAGGAGATTTGGTAATTCTTGTATAAATACCAAGTGTAAGGAATAAAAATATTATTCAGCCAAATTCACAAAATTCACAGATTGTTTAGCTCTTTTGAACTTTAGAAATTGTTTTAGTTATGATAATCCTTCTCTCATACCCGTTTGTCGAAAATGTAATAATGCTTTTTTAGATTAAGAAAAACTACTTCATAAAATTGTGATGCAAATGAAAATGAAATAGGGATAGATGTCTAAGTACCTCGGGGGGTTCTGAATAGTGGCCACCTTCAGACTTGGAAGACTCCCGAACCACGAAAGTTGTCAAATTAAGAGGATGAAACGAGATGCATCCTAATTGATTTTGTGTGATCCTAGAGCCTTTCTTTCTTTGCATGCCTCACCCAATGCATGAACTTCTGCTGTGGAACTTTCCATCAGAGTCCACTGTCAAGTTTACTGTTGACTTGGAAAACTTCCATACCATGAATTGGTTAATTTTGACTTTTCTTTGTTGCATCACGTAAGGATAATAAATTGTTGGATATGAAGATTTCTTTAATGTATTAAGTGGGAAGTCCAGATGCGAATCATATCAGCTTTAGATAAGCCCATAGAAGAGGAAAATCCAATAATTTTTATGGAAGTTGAGGGAAACTAGAGATCTCAGCATGCAGAAAACCGAAATGGTGGAGGAAGAGTAATAATATGGTGACTACTATTGCACTGATTTGTCAATGTGGATGTTGCAGAATATTTTTTTTCTTATTAGTTGGTAACTTGGTAATATCTACTTTTAACTTGCTTGGACCGTTACTGAACTTGTTTCAGCACCTTAACTTATTTATCTATTTCGTAGGGCAGTAACATTATCCTATTAACAGTTCAGCAGCTTCCTGGACAAAATCAAAATCAAGAATATTATCAAGCTTTATTGATCAACTTTGTGTTAAGAAAGAATTTGTGCTCCCCCAATATCATTCCTCTTACTGAGATTTCCAATCGTTTCTGTTCATTCTGTTGTCGTAATTATACTCATAGTGATTGTGATTTTAATTATTTCATTGTTTTACTCTGTGAATCCACTTTTTATGTCCCCCTTCTCGAGAGTATCCGGGCTTAAATTATGTTTTGATTGTTACATGGTGAAGCCCCCAGGAACTGCAGAGTCTCACGAACTCCCGTTTCATGCATCTGATGGTGGAGAGCTAGGTAGCAGCCCCTGCAACTCACTGATGGATGTCTCCGATCAATTGGTTTTGCCAGTAGGTTTTCCAACCTTTGATAGCTTTAATCACCCATCAGCTCCTGCTCCTGTGGAAGATTCAACCAAATATCAGGAGGCTATAAAGGGTTCTGCTTCTGCTCTGGACACCTGCACTACGCCACCATTTAGAGGCGAGTTTGATCATGTTTTAAAGGCGGAAGCTCTGATGACATTTGCTCCAGAATATGGGGCTGTGGAAACCGCTCAGAGTGAGATATCCTCTGTGATACTACGAAGTCCATATGTTCCTAAATCTTGCAAAGTGGATTCAGCTTCAAGCTCGAACAATTATGTGTACTCTGCAACTCCACCTTCTCCTTTCTATGATGGATCTGATGAGAAGTCTATGATGCATTCAAGCATGAAAGCATGCACTGAAAAGAATGATTCTAATTCCACTTTAAAATTAAAGAAATACTACACACACGTTGACAAAGGAAACAGGCAAATAATTGGAAAGCTCCCTAACCGTGACAATCACTTTTATGAAGGTGACGATAGAGTTGGATCATCACAATTTTCTGTTCTCACTCAGACAAATTCCGAAATAAGCGATGGCTCGTTGAGGGAAGATAATTTTCTTCTATCTTCTAGGACTGTCCTTGCAACAGAAACTGAATGCCTCTTGTGCCAGGCTACCATGTGCAGGTTGCGGCATACATTGTTGTCTCCTAGCAAATTTTCCTCTGCAGTCTTGAACGGGTTGCCTGCAAGTGGCATTTCTAATCAGGTCCATGTTGATCCAGGCATCATGGTGGACAATATTTCAAGTAAATCTGAGTTTAGAAAGAAAGAAACTATACCTGTTAGGATAGCTGGTGATATGGATGGAGGAATACTTGATGGGCCATTGAGTGCACCCGTTGGTGTTTGGCGTTCTGTTGGAATTCCTAAAGTTACAAAAACAAGTACTCCAACTGTGGAAGTTTGTCCATCCATGCCGCACAATTCATTCATCGAAGAAACCATGCTTTCTTATGGACTTCGGCAACCACTTCAGGAATTTCTTGATGGCATAGCGTTGCTTGTGCAACAAGCTACTTCATTTGTTGACGTGTCTCTGGATGCTGATTGTGGTGATGGGCCTTATGGTTTGCTTGCACTTCAAGAGCAGTGTAGGCGTGGGTTTTCTTGTGGACCCTCTATGGTCCATGCTGGTTGTGGAGGAGTTTTGGCTTCTTGTCATTCCTTGGATATTGCTGGTGTGGAGCTCCTTGATCCACTCTCTGTTGATGTAAGACTCCTATTGTTATGGAGTTTGGTTTCCTTTTCTCAAGGGTCTGATTTATGAGTTGAATTTTAATTAATAAGAAAGATGAATTTTCCAAGTAATAATAAGAATATGGGTGTTGTGAGGGAACAAGTCAAGAGAATTTTGGATCAGAGTTCTGGATTCATCCTCCTCGCATTCCTATCTATGAGATGGAGGGGTCGAAATGACTTTCAAGATTGCAGATGTCCCTAGTCACTATCATCAATATCACTGACTTTTTAAAAATTGTCTTTATATCTTGGAAATTTTAGTTTGTTAAAAAAAAGTGAAATTGGATTGTTAATGACAGAGGCAATCGTTTATTGGTTTCAGAATTTGATTGTTTCATTATTTTTTTAAGTGGATGCAAATGATTATAAAATAGATATTTCCTTTATTGTGTATCACTTGTGATTTAGTGGATTAAGGTTTCTGTGAATTGTATTATCATGGTGTACTTTTGAGGATAAAGACGAGCTAAATACCAATGTAGTTCACATATATTTTGTTTTCTTAAGCTATACTAAAATACTGCAGTGACTTATGCAGTGCAAACTTCTGTCACTGCCATTTGAATACAGTATTATTGTTATCAGTATTTTATCATAGTCTGATTTTATCAAATCGTATAATCATTTTCAGGTTCAGGCATCTCTAACTATTAGTTTGTTGCAATCAGACATAAAAGCAGCTCTAAAATCTGCATTTAGCTGTGTGGATGGTCCTCTATCTGTTATTGATTGGTGCAGGGGCCGCAACCAACCCAATGAATTAGGAATAACATGCAATGGATTTTCTTCAGAATCTACTGCAAGTGTTAGTGATTGTCGGGATTCTTCTAGTACAATAACACTCTCAGTTGGAGAACCCATGAGCCCATCTATGTCATCTGTTGGTGGAGCATCTTCCCAAAAAGGTTTGATTATGCTTGACAAATGATTTATGGCCTTACATTACTTGTTGGACTGTTATCCAGTTTTTGTTTCATTAGATGGAACCAGAGGGGATGAGGCAAGTGAAAGGAATTTGAACCAGGACACTTCTTTATTGGAGTCGGATCAGCACCTATGCTCACGGTTTCGCCCCACAGTTTCTGTAGTTCCATTTCCTTCCATACTTGTTGGGTACACCTGCTATTTACTTTTTTACGGCAATCATTACCAAATCTGTCTGCTTCTTTGAATGCAGAATATTTCTTGATCTGCATAACATGTTGAATCTGAAGAACTGTATTGTGTTATTTAATTTACTTGTAAAAGTAAATCGATTTATTTCTTAAATGGGTATAAAATTGTGCTGTGTCATTGTCTCATCATTGTTAGGATGCCGCACAGTTTGGTGGATACAACATACTAGGATGTGGGATTTCAAACAGATTGTTTCTTGTCTTGTGCACCATAACTTGTTTAGCTGTAATTCATGTAAAAAGTAAATAATTGCATCCTGTGTCATGCTGATTGTACTCCCATGGAATATGGGTATTTTTTTGTACATTTATATTTTATTTTATGCTATAAATTATGAGAATTATTGTTTTTCGTATTGTTATTCAGAATGACCATATAAGATATTTTATCCTTATAGGTACCAAGATGATTGGCTTAAGACATCAGTTAGCTCCTTACAAATCTGGGAAAAGGCTCCCCTTGAACCATATGCAACTCCAAAACATGTGAGATTTGTTACCTTTCACAGGGCAAGCTTTTCTGCTACCTTGTTTGATGTATATATCAGTGTTGTCAAGACCCGTGGATTGCTCTTGTGTCTTTCTACTTTTACTGTGATGGTATTACTGAATTACACCTTTTTCCTCTGGTAGATGAACTACTATGTTGTATGTCCAAATATTGATCCACTCATTACAGCAGCCACAGACTTTTTCCTGCAGCTTGGAACTGGTTAGTGCTGGTGAATTGTGTTCTTATTCTTCTTTTTTTAATGTCTCTAATTATTTTATTTGCACAATGGTGCTTGACTTGAGTTTCTTTCACATTGATGATTTATAGATGGCCTGATTTTTCTCTCTGCAGTTTCAAATTCTTGTTTAATTTCTTTTTTTAATATGTTTTAATATGAGTTAAATGCGTAACTTCCTCATTCCTCAGTAAGTTTGAACTATCGAATGAAGGCAATTTATGCCCATCATTATGTTAAAGTAGTTTTTGTGGATGTACAAGGCTTTTCTTTGGGATGCATAGGCTTTTTAGCATCTTCATTTATGGGTTGTGTGGGTAAAGTTCAAGTAGCTCAATTTGCATTGCTTGGGAAACAGATTGCCCCCTGCAATACCCTAATACAATGATTCCAAAAAATATTTGTTGAATACTTGCAAAATTCAACTGGGACCACCAGAAATATTGTCCTGATTAGCAGTCATGACTGTACATTTCCAAATGTGTCGGATGGATTTAGGATTTCTTTTGGTGGTGTTGGACGCCTATACTTTTTTCGCAGTTTTTATTTGCCTGGTTTTTGCACGTTAAAGGAATATTTTTGTCTGAAAATTGTATATATGTTTGCACTGGCTTTTAGGAGAAGCCATTTTCTTTTAATTTGATTCCACCCAGAGTAGTGTCTTTACGTCAGCTTGATTGACTTGTCATGGATTACATCATATAGGCATCCTATGTTTAAAGCTTGGAATCATCTATAAATGTGTATTTTGGTTTGTCTTTTTTTTTGGGTGAGCGAACATGTATCTCTTACATTAAATGTTATGTATTTCATGACTTGATATGGCCTTTTCTCCTAGTTTATGAAACTTGCAAGCTGGGAACACATGCGCCCCAAAGTCTTGGGAATGAGATGGAAATAGATTCTGGAAAAATTACTACTCCTGGTTTTGTCTTGCTTGATTGTCCCCAATCGATGAAGATAGATACAAATAATGCATCTATGCTGGGTTCAATTAGTGATTATTTTCTCTCTCTGTCCAATGGCTGGGATCTGACTTGCTTTCTAAAGACTCTTTCCAAGGTTCTCAAAACCTTGAAACTTGGTTCATCTACAATCACGAATACCAAGGAAAGAAATGGCGGACCATGCACTGTAAGTTGTAAATGTCCTTGTCTTATTAGTTATAGCAAATGCTGTCTCTTTTTTAAATAATTTTTTTATAAATTACCAAGCACCTGATCTAGAAGTAGGACGTGTAACTTCAACTGTCCAAATCAGCTGGCATTTATCTTTTAAAATTGTAAGTATATTGTTCAGGATAAGTTCCCTTTGCCATTTAATTAATAGGATCGTTAGGTAAAGTTGTGCTGCAGCTGTACCTCTGCCTCATTTTCTATTTCTTGTCATTCTCTTGGATTGTGCTCAACTTCACATCTGTATATCTGATTCCTTCATGTTCTTGAATAAACTACCCAAGCCTTATTTTTCTCAACTGCTTAGAACTATGAGGAATACCTAATTAAAGAGTTCAAACCTTAACTAACATTAACCTCATATTATTATTTGGAGCATTAAGATCTGTCCTTTATTTGCTAATGGCAAATTTTACTGAGCTTGTGAAGCATATAAATTATAGAAACCTTTTATTTGCGACGTTGTCTTATTTATAAATTAGAGCATATATGTAATAGATGCCTGAAATCTGAATTTTATACTCTTCAATTTGTCTTTATCATACTATTGACTTATATTTAACCGATCTTGTGTTA
The DNA here is from genome assembly GCF_012295235.1 of Primulina huaijiensis. Lineage (NCBI taxonomy): Eukaryota > Viridiplantae > Streptophyta > Magnoliopsida > Lamiales > Gesneriaceae > Primulina > Primulina huaijiensis. The sequence goes on from NC_133319.1 coordinate 19,832,418, forward strand.
AAACCTTCATTTTTTGGTTGAGCCTCGTAACATTACTATATTCTTTTTATTGGGTTCTTAAGTTCGTTTTTTAGCTCTCGAATTAGAATGCGCATAACCCTTTACGATCAATCTTATTTTAAGTTCTCAATGCTTGAGCATTTTGCCTTTCATGCCCTAAAATGGACCACAAAGTACCTGCTGATAATTGTTTTTGTCTGTTTTGGTCCTTGGATCAGGTAGTCTATGTGATATGCCCCTTTCCTGAGCCTCTTGCAGTTCTACAAACTGTGGTTGAATCCTCCATTGCTATTGGATCAATCATTCGATCTTCTGATAAAGAGAGGAGATCCATGATGAACAATCAAGTTGCAAAAGCATTGAGTTACTCAGCGGCTGTGGATGAGTCATTTTCTAATGTATTAACTCTTACAGGATTTAACATCCCTAAGTTGGTACTGCAAATTGTGACAGTTGATGCCATTTTTAGGGTAACTAGTCCGTCACTTAATGAGCTCATCATTTTGAAGGAAACTGCTTTCACAGTTTACAATAAAGCTCGCCGAATATCACGTGGAGTCTCCACAGAGACTTTGCCTAGTTTATCTCTACCGGGAAGGTCTCATTCAGCCCTAATGCAGATGGCTTCACCAGGTATGTGGAAGGACTGTGTTGGTCCTCGGATTGTGGGACCACCTCTTCAGAGAGAAAATGAACTTGATGCAAGCTTGAGACCAGGTACGTGGGATAACTCTTGGCACACAGCAAGGAGTGGGGGACTTGGATGTGATCCCAACAGAACAGGAGATGTCTTTTCCTTGGACGATATTCGTTGTTTATTTGAGCCACTTTTTATCCTCGCAGAACCAGGTTCCCTTGACCGTGGGGTTTCTCCCTTTTTGGGGAATCCTTCTTTTGATTTATCGAAGCCATTATCAGATGATTGTGCAAGTACTAGCTTTGTGCAGAGTTCTGCATCATCGGGTAGTGGAGATAATGCTCGTAATACTCAGCCTGATGCCCTGGATTCAGATGGTTTTGCATCTGTTCATCAAAAAGCACTCCCCAGTCTGCATTGTTGTTATGGGTGGACTGAGGATTGGCGTTGGATGGTGTCCATATGGACTGATTCGAGAGGAGAACTGCTCGATAGTTACGTCTACCCGTTTGGAGGTATCAGCAGTCGGCAAGACACCAAGGGTCTGCAGTCCCTTTTTATTCAAATACTGCAACAAGGATGCCTGATTCTTCAGGCTTGTTCTCCTGATATTTGTATTGCTAAGCCTAGAGATCTTGTTATCACGCGAGTTGGATGTTATTTTGAGCTGGAGTGCCAGGGTAATGAATTGGCTTTTTTTTCCATTTTGTGTTTTACTACTGCGATCCTTAAACAAATAACTCATAGGCATAGTGAGAACCTGCTGATGATGATATCATCTTCTTTTTGGCGTTTTAAGTAAAAGGAAATTTTAAGCAAGATTATTGGTTTCAAAGCTGCTAAACTTCTGACATCATTAGCAATTCCATTGATTAAACCAACTAAATGTCGACATCGTTAGCCATTCCCTATCGAATCTCTGATCTTAACCAAACTCGTCTTCCTGTAGAGTGGCAGAAAGCTTTGTATTCAGCTGGGGGATCCGACGTTAAGAAGTGGTCTGTGCAGCTTCGACGGTCATTCCCGGATGGGATTCCTCCTAGTAGCAATGGAACTTCTTTGCAGCAGCAGGAGATGAGTTTAATTCAAGACAGAACGTTACCTTCTTCACCGAGTTCATTGTCTAGTCCTCATCCCAAGTCTTCGTCCTTCATGAAAGGTGGTATGGGGCAACCTTCCTCCAGAAAACAGCTAATGGGCGGGCACGCAGTGTTGGACAATTCGAAGGGCATACTGCAGTGGGTGCAGAACATTAGCTTTGTTTCAGTCTCGATTGATCACTCCCTACAACTAGTGTATCAAGCAGATTCTACATATCCTGGTACTTATGATTGCATTTCCTGCTGCACGTTCTGCTTTCATCTTCAAACAAATTCATTCCATTATTTTGTCATATTTTGCTTTTAGGCCCATATCTTTTCATTTTTATGGCTTACAGATATTAGGAGTTATCTAATGTCTAGAGCAGCTAATACTCTGCTCCTTGATTGAACTTTCATTTGGTCCCCACTTTGTACTTTTAGGGGTTTCTGAGAGTGAGCATTGATATATACATTTGGTTGTTATTCCTGCAAAATTACCTTTTCATCTTCATAACGATTGCTTATTTCGACTCTCGGCAAAATATCCCCTATTGAACGAAACGATGCCAACAAATAAGTGGCTCAAATCCACACATTATGCTTGTTAACTATTGCTTTTACTGTGCCTTTTGGTGTAATCATTGCATCTTTGCAGGGTCAAATCAAGGCAGTGTCATGTCAAGCCAGTCAGGCTATCTCGAAGGATATACTCCTGTGAAATCCCTTGGCTCTACTTCTGCATCTTACATTTTAATCCCATCACCAAGCATACGTTCTCTGCCTCCTGCAGTTCTTCAGCTCCCTACATGTCTCACTGCAGAGTCCCCTCCTCTCGCTCACCTCTTGCACAGCAAAGGGTCTGCAATTCCCTTATCCACTGGTTTTGTCGTTTCAAAAGCTGTACCTTCCATGAGGAAAGATTCCAGAACCCTTTCAAAAGATGAATGGCCTTCGGTCCTTTCTGTCAATTTAATCGACTACTATGGAAGTGGCAACTTAAATCAAGAAAAATCAGCCAAGGGTGTCACCAAGGTATCAGGAAAGGGAGTAAACTCTGATGCCAAAGATTTTGAAGCTGAGAAGCACTTGATTCTCGAAACTTTAGCAGCAGAACTTCATGCTTTGTCGTGGATGACAGTTAGCCCCGCCTACTTGGAGAGACGAACTGCCCTGCCTTTCCATTGTGACATGGTTTTAAGACTTCGAAGGCTTCTTCATTTTGCTGATAAGGAACTCTCTCGGCTTCCAGATAAGGCACGAGGATCGTGAAAGGTAACTGTAACTTGTGGCGGTTGTTCTTTAGCTAGGTTCATTCTCGTGCGTGCATAACCAGTCGTAGCTGGAAATTGGAACGGATAACGTTCCTGCTGACTATCAGCATTGTGCAATTATTACTGATCAGTTAGTATCCAGGTTAGATGTGTAGTTCTGACAGAATATAGTATGCTAATCCAGAAGTATTGAGATAGCAAACTGTGTAAATTAGTTAAAACAAGTCTAGGAGCTGGTTGATCTCGCCTGAACAAATATGACCTTTTTTTGTGTGCGTTATTGGTCTTATATATACTAAATTCATTGGTTTTTTTGTCTGTCGGAACTGTATTTTTTTTCAAGTATGAATTCTGAATGACCTCGAATTTCTACTGGTTATGGAAGTTGGTAATTTCGAACCTATTCTACAATGCTTGTATTCGTTGATGCGAAGCATTAACCGAGTGTGCTCCGAGCTTGATTACCGATCGAATCAAATCGTGCAAAATCAATTTTTTTTCCAGGTGACCTAAAAACATTGGACGATTTAACAGAAATTTTAAATAAAATAATCGAAATTGTTTTAAAAATAATAATAATGGATGTAATTAAAATTTAATTTTTAATTTTTTTATTATTTCTGTTTATGTGGTCCAAGGATTTATTTTAAATAAAATTTTGCGATTTTCTATATAAATGACCGAAAATTAAAGCCAAAAAATTCGAAATAAATCGATTTGTTTGATTTAATCAAAATTTTGCGGACCTTTGCATGCTTGAAAATTTTTGGAGAATCATCAAGTAATACTTCCTTTTTGGTGTTAGAAATAAAAGAAAAAGTTACATTTTTGTCTTTTAATTTGTACATTTTTTATTTTTAATGATGTTATCGATTAATTCACTATTTTAGTCCAGTAATTTGCATTTTTTTTTTCGATTTAAGTCATTTTTCACTAGGTGATGACGACTTTACAGAATAGGTCAATATTTTCTGACACGTCAATATTTTAGTGAAAAGATAGTTAAATGAAAAAAAATGCAATTTAACATACTAAGAATTTGAATTGACTAATAATACGAGTTATATGATTAAAAATAGAAAACGTATAAATTATGAGACCAAAATGGCAATTCTATCAGACTAAGGTATCTTTAAATCAACATGAAAGTAAATTAACACAGGTCACACTTTAGGAATGGCTAAAATCACAATATTGTGACAAAAACGAAATCTATACGTTTGTGTTAAGAGTCAGAAATCAAAACAAAGATAACTCATTTGGAACATGGAATCCTATTTTCTTAAACCTTAAAAGAGGTCTCTTTCTTCAAATCTAAAGGAGGCAGGCAATCTTTGTAATGTAAATGCAAGAAGATTGATGATATTGTTACTTCTCTTTCTGTCTGGTGCATGGAAATTGAAGAGATGCAGTTGAATGAGCTTCTTCTTAAACTCTTATTCTCCCACTCAGAGCCTTGATCATTCCCATTATCAGGCAGCATAGTCGTTTTACGCGACCCCGGAAGTATACAGTTGCATAATGAACCTTCAATAGCAAAGTGCAGATATAAGCTACAGAAAACTTTAATCATTCAAGTAATATAATTGAAGTTTTTGACAAAATGGGATATAATGTGAAATAAGTAAGATAAACAACCCATTCTTGCAAGGCGATTAACCCATTTCGGGATCCGGTTTCTTGTCAGCTGGTGGCATATGTCCTCGGAGAAATGGTTGCAGTTCTTCACAATCAAGTGATAAGTATCACCATAGTATTTTCTTGATTGGCACTTCAAGAATTCCCTGACTTGATGCGGATTCAAGTACGTTGTTCCCATGTAAATCGACTTCCGAAATCTAAATCCAGGACAATGCCTAGGCTCAACTTCAAAGATACCACTTGTGGGATAGTCAAGTGCTCCAAATGCATATTCGACCCCGTGCACTGTTACATACAGCAAGCGAGCAGTTAAAGTGCCAACTGCAAAATGATCAGTAAATATGGCAAGAATCATGAAAATGTGCGTAAATTTAAGCCGGCCTACCTTCTAAGCCAGAGTGAAAGACGCCAATGCCAGCCCAACAGAAATATTCGTTCAACGGCGTTAAGTCGTATACGTTTAGATACACTGGAGCTTGGCCAGGAATGTAGTTTTCAAACTCCACACGAGGGAACACGCAAAAGCTCGAGGCAGACTCGCGTTGCATATTCAGAGGAATGATAGATCGCCACCCAACTTTGAATTTCGACTTCATATTTGGCTGTGGAGTTAGGAATGATTGACTAACCCGTTAGAACCTGTGATAAAGTTTAACATATCATTAACTTCACATGAAGCAATCATTTCAGTTTGCTCAAATACAAAGTATATTCATGTTGTTACGCATGAATGACTCAAGCCATGTCTTAGATCACTGATACCTACCCATTTTTCTTGGTCATTTTACTAAGATAAAGCACCATTTCCCACGAGAAAGGGACAAATTTACTAAAACAAGCGCATACCCTTTAGGCCATACCCGAGAGATAACTTTTCACCATTACCAGCCTAACACCTAAATCCGAGCAGGTTCGGGGTGGACTCGGAATTTAATAGAGCAACAGGGATGGGGTGAGAGAGGTGAGCAGTCATCTTGCATTTGCATAAATGATAAAACTACATGAAATTTCAACTTTTCCATTGTGGCAAAAGAATCCCATATTCTATCATCTATAGTTCATGAACCTCAAAAATTATAATGGAATCAAGAAACACAAAAACATCAGATTGTTTAAATTTAGAACAAAAGAATGTGTGAACTTCTAAACCCAAATTGAAATCTTGAAACTTTTCAGCCGGGCAATCATAAAAAGAAAAAAAAAAAAGAAAAAAAAAAGAGCATACTCACTCCAAACCTGCCTTAGTAGAAATCAATAACAAGAGTACTATCAAAGAAAGAGAAGAAAGTGAACAAAGCAACACTTATTACCTTACAGAAAGGTGGCACACATTCTCAAACCAGAAATGGATGTTCCACTACACAAAAAGGCCAATTTTTTTCAAAATAAAGGGTGGAGAATACATCATACATGTGCCTGAAACATGCACATTTTTTGGTTCTTTTTATCTTTTTAAGGATAAAGGGCAATGCTGAGAAACGGAGAAGCACAAATTCAGAGCCCACAAGTGCCCTTTTTGTTCATTTGACATGAAGAAGAAAAAGAAGAAAAGTTAAAAAGGGGGAAAAAGTTGACTGGTGATTTAAATTTTATTGTTTGACTTGCTAACTTCCATGTTTATGGCAGATAAAAAGATTTGATTTTGATCCAAATAACAGCACATTTAGGCAGGCCGTGTTATAAGATTAAACTCAAAGGGTGCATGCAAGAATCAGATTTAATTTGTTTTTTCCCTAAAAGATATAGTAAAGGTCAAAGGGTTGTTTGAGTTGAAGTAAAATATTTTTTCAGATTCATTTTTAAAAAGAAAAAAAATTTTGACAAACAGAAGCAATGGGTTGTACCAATCAATCAATTCACTAAAAATATTTAATTTAATTTTCTATTTATTTATTGTGTATTAAGATTGATACGTGGACCTAACTCAACTCCAAAAACTAGATCAGAAGGAGATATTGTCCAAATCCATATATGCAATTATCAGGGTTTTTATTTAACCGGACAACTAACACACTCATCTTCTCGCACAAGAATGAACATTTAGAGTTTTAAATTTACAAATGACCCAACTATAGGCAGAACGGGTTGTCCAACTATGGGCAGTCCAATTGGGACTTGGACCTAACTCAACTCAAAAGCTAGCTCAAGATGAGAGGATTGCCCAATTTCACATGTACAATTTCCATGGATTTTATCTAATCAATATAGGATTGTCACCTAACTTTTTTCAAAGAAGGCAAATAGAAATTTATTTGACCATTTTTCATCGAAGGAGATCCTCTCCTCTACTTCTTGTTCGATTCCATAATATAATTTACACAATTTGTTTTGCTTAAAATAAATTACTTAATTATTCATTTTTCGGTTGGATGTGCAATTTTTTCAAACACTCATAAATAATGATAAACTTAGTATTATAATCAAGTACATAAACATTTCAATGAGATGTACATTAACAATCCACCAATTTAGATGCTTGAAAAATAGAATAGAATGGTATTTTTTTTATTCATTTTATAATACATTAATTTATTTCAATAATACTTATCTATATTAATAGTAAAACTTTAATAAAACTATGATTTTTGGTATGAATTGGTGTTTAATGTACTACGATATTATATGATTAAGTTCATGTCTTGAAGCAATTATTTAATTTAATTGATTTTTTTTATTGTGTTGATATTTAATTAATAGTTAATTGATATTTAAACTAGCAAATATCTTTGATTTTAATGGGCTATAGGCTAAACGATGTCTTGATTCAGATAAAACATGAAAATAAATCGAAATAAATAGATGTTATATATTTTGGATCCATTGGTAGTTTTAGGATTTAGCGCATAGATAATTATAGTAAATCACAATTTATAATTTATTGTAATATTTACGTTAGAATTTCCGATCACTTCAAAAAATGCAAAACTGTGTCAAGTTTTATCTAACAAGAAGAAGTGATCATGGGAATTCTAAACCTTTAATCACTCCTCGGCGCAGCCGCCGGAGGACGCACCTCCAACTGGATTGGCGTCGCTACACCATAGTCTTGGCCGGAGTGAAATTTTTCGCCAGGACCTTGTTCATGGGATTCGCCACCGACTATGCCTTCCTTGTGGTGAGCCGCTTTTTGGCCGGCATAGTCGTCGGCTACGCACGGATGATTGCGCCGGTGTACACGGCGGAGGTGGCGCCAGCTTCATCCCGGGGCTTCCTCACTTCTTTTCCGTAAGTGTTCAGTTTTGGTATATATGTAGTAACATTCTACCTTAATCTTAATTTACTTTACTATGTTTTTACTATTTAGTTTTTTTTTATCGCTTTTTTAATATAAATTTTGTTGTGCACATGATTAATCTAGTAAAGACATGGAAAATATTTCTTAGGTCATTTTTTAGTTTAGCTGCCCGAAAATAATTGGGAGAGACATTAAGTTTACGAGCGACACTAATTTAAATTAATAACTTGTTACTGCTGTTTATATGCTGCTAAGTTATTTGTCTAATTATGCATTCTCAAAGCTCCCAACATATCTAGGCTGTAGATTCATGCTTGGACTCGGTGCAATTCACTCTCAACTCATAGCCCTCGCCGTCCTCGCCATGCCGGAATCCGGCGTTGGCTTGTAATGCAAGGTCGACGAAGCCAAAGGACTAGTGCTCGACAAAACCTCCTATCTTTTCGGCAAATCCGTGTTTTCCACCCCACCCCGTCGTGCACCACATCCTAATTTGCGGTCTTGAGATACAATTCTTCCAACATGCAAGTGGTATCGACTCTGTGGTGTTGTATAGCCTGGAGATCTTTGAGAAGGCGGGGATAAAGAACGATATGGCCGTTAAGGCGACCGTTGCTACTGTCTAGCATGGCTGGGTTCATTCTGAGTCTAGTGGGCCTCGCTACTGGGCTGACACAGATCATAAACTATTTTGGGCCGTATCAATGTGTAGCCTTTTCCTCAATCGGGTTTTTCCCCCAAGGCCCGGAACCCATGGTGCGGTACGGGAGTCGCAGCCAATCGTGCCACCAGTGGGGTGATTTCTATCCTTGAGTGAGTATTGGAGGGACATTCTTTTTGTATGCTGGGATTGCTTGTGTGTCATGGTGAGACTCGAGGGAAAACGTTGGAGGAAATGGAGTCGTCGTTCGGGACTTTCTTCAGGTCGAGGACGACGACGAGAACGTTAAAAGAAAAGAAAAAGAAAAAGAAAAGCGAGAGCAATTGACAAGTTCAAGTAAACGCAAACAAATTTGATAAATTTAAATTTTGGATTTGAAATTAAATTCCCGGCTAGATAGATCCCAATTCCCATACATTTTGTTAATGTTTAAAATGATTAAATCGAATACATTTGAAAATTGCATGACTTCTGGTAAAAAAACGTCTCATTAAAAAAATTAAACAAAAAAAAAGGATCTGTCAGAAATATTCGTAGCATGTGATACGTGATTCTTTCAAATTTTTAAATTTTATTATAACCAACGTGGCAACCTCTTAATTTTTAATAAATATTTATTTGTTTAGATGTATATTTTTTTATTTCTTGTATAAAAATAATACTCCAGCTCATGATTTGACGTAGTCAACTTATTGAACAATTTAATTTAAAAAATAAAATTGCGAGCCATGTTGAACTTAGTTTTCTGTTTTTTTCCCAAGTTAAGCTTCTACATATTCATTTACATAACCCATTCTTAAATTATCCATTTCATTTTAATATTGTCCATTTTAAATTAATTATATCCTTAATTATGCAACTTGTTTATAATAAAATATATTTTGAAAACTATATATGCAACACCTAATTAGTCAAGTAACTAATATAATTGAAAATATGAATGTCTAAATCAGACATGACCTACTAACCTGATACGGTATAATCCGAAAAAAACCATGTTTGGTATGTCTAAAAATATATATAATTAACAAATATTGCCTACATTTTTATATATTGTATGTCTAAAAAAAATATTTATTGTATATTTATATCATAAATTTTATAATTTAATATTTATTTTGAATATTTTTTTATTTTTTAAACAATTGTTTATTTGATTTAGTAAATATATTTTATTTTTCTACGATTAGACTTTCAAATTTAAATCATATATATGATAGAGATTTTGTTATTATGTGTTTAAATTAATTTTATTTAATTTTCTTTAAAAAATTTAAAAATTTCAAGATAGGGTTGTTTCGGGTTCGAGTTCGGGTTGAGAGTTTTTGAGTTGAATCGGGTTCGGATTGAGCAATTTTTGAATAATACTATTGTTCAACCCGACACAACTCACCTGAATTGACACCCCTAGTTGAAAATCTGTTGGAAAATTTTTTTTGGTAATTTTACGAACACAGACATAAAATTACGCTTTGATTTCTTTATTTATATGGGAAAAAATCAATAAGAGTAAACTATACATTTATTTATTTTTTATGAAAAATAGTTTGTTTGTCCACTAACTTGTTCATCTTTTTTTTGTTTTGGTATACTAATTTTTCAAAGTTTGGTAATGGTATGATAACTCTTAATTTTATGTTATTTTAGTCCAATTGTTGATGTGGAACTAAAAAATGTTTATGTGACGTCGGAAAATGTTGACTTGACATTGAAAATTTCTGAATTGTCATACGTCACGTCAACGATTAGATCAAAATAATCGAAAATTAAAAGTCATTATATCAAAATCAAACTTTGACAAGTTAATAGACCAAAACCCAAAATTGAAAATGTTAACAGACCAAAAAATATATGTGTGTGTGTGTGTGTGAGTGTGAGTGTGTGTATTAATCAGCATTTTATATATATTTGAGTGTGTGTATTAATCAGCATTATGTGTGTGTGTGTGTGTATTAATCAGCATTTTATTTTATTTTTTTCCTCCTGATATTAGCATACGTAGTCGGGAGACGATGAAGTTAATATTGAATTAGTCAAAAGGTCAACATTCAAATTGGCTTTATTGCCATGGAACCGTTGGGAGGCTGGATGGACTACTGCCATGTCCCATTGCAATATATATACAATTTTACTCCTATCCTATGACGATCGAATAAAAACCATACCACAACCCAAGTCGGTTTAAGTATGCATGGCCGTGCTTTTTTTTTTTTATTACTTGCACGAGTTTGTTCAATATTTTTTATAATTAATTTGATTTATTTAAAATGAGTGTCATTTAATAATTGTGAAAATTAATTAGATTAGAAATAAACTAAAAATTTCAAAATTTTGAATGAAGATCATACCATAATTGTAAAAAATAATGAGATATTAACTATAATATTGAAGGCAAAAACTTGTGTAAAACGGTCTCACGGGTCGTATTTGTGAGACGGATCTCTTATTTGGGTCATCCATGAAAAAGTATTATTTTTTATGCTAAGAGTATTACTTTTTATTGTGAATATGGGTAGGGTTGACCCGTCTCACAGATTAAGATCCGCGAGACGGTCTCACATGAGATCTACTCGATATTGAAACAATGAATTTAAAAAACAGAAAACAAAACAAAGTAACATAACATTACACATATTCTATTACGAAGAAACTTAATAATATAATAAGTCTGAAGCTTGGAATCAAATTGAATCTGATACGTGGCGTTGTTTTAACAAATTTTTCCTTAGTGGCTTTCGCACACATAGAGGTTATTGGTTTCCAGCCTATATATCATCTTCAACTCAAACTGAGCTAAGAAAAAGAAACATTTAAATTCCAGAATAATAATGAATATAAGGTTCTTATTTGGAACTTTTACAAAACATAAAAAGATTTATGAAAGATATATCAAAGAATTTAAACAACAGAAAATTTTACTGAAATACCTTTGAAACATAAATTCATAAAAAATCACCCATAAATGCCTTAAACGTCATTTCTCGGCTAAGCAGGCTGAAGGACTACAACATGAATTTATTATTTCTTGGTTATTCGAACTTTGTGTTTACCATTTCCTGGTTCATCTTTTTACCTTATGTTCTAACCAAATATTCTTATATTTCATTAAATTCTAAAAATTTAAATAAATCTTTTATTATCTCAATTTCATTCCAAGTTACAAATAAATATAGATCATGTTATAGTAAGGTAGTATGATTTAGCCCGAATGAGTTAGCCTGTCATTCAGGCTAATATATGAAATATAAAAATTAAAAACTGTAAATAAAAACAGAAAATAAAAACAATAAACTTATCTTCAGGTTGACACCAAAAAAATATAAAGAATAAAAACTAAGCTAAGTAGCTTTCAAACAAAATTGTCATCTTGTCATTTTTGCATCATCTTATTCTATTAATTAGATTTTAACAGCGAAAAATGATAGATTTTGTCTAGTAAGTTTGTTTTTTTGAGTTTTAGTTATGTAACTTGTCACGGTTTGGTTTTCATCCGATAACTTTGTTTTTGTTTTTTGTGTTCTGATCGTTTTTCATCTGAAGTCCCTAAATCTGTTAAATTATTTATTTAAAATTGATAATATCTTACATAACTCGACTCGTATAACAAGCAAAGGTAGGTTTAATTAGAGTGATATCTTGTCTGATATGTGAAGAAAGGATGACTTGAACATATGATAATCTTACGATTCGGTAAATTCACTGTTTATTTATTAAAAGTTTACGTGTGTATTAAATAATAGATTTTCGCTGCATGTTGTGTGCTCGTGTTGCCAACACCCGAGCACAACACTATATTCTGATACACACACATTAATTCCGGCGATACAATTTTAGCACAACACTATATTCTGATACAACACTATATTCTGATACACACACATTAATTCTGATAACTAAATCTACTCCGTAATATTTGTTTTTTTAGGCAATTTCAGCTCTTCTTCATCATTGCACCGATGTGTCCAATTTCACATAAACACTCATAAAAAAAAACCAAAAATGTCACTTAAAACTCATTTTTGAAACACAAAGACCAAAATTGTTGAAAATGTGAAATATTTGTGTTGAAAATTATAATGTTGAATGTTGAAAATTAGGTAAAATTAGGTGTTGAATATTGAAATTTGTGTGTGATGATGAAGGTAATGATGTAATTTATTTTTGGATTATTTGTAAAGTTTTTCTATAAATAGATCTCTCATTTGTGAAGAAAATTACAATTGAGTTGAGAGAAAAATATTATAAAATGTGTAGAGTGATAATTTTGAGAGTTTGAGATTTTTACTTTTTATCGTAAATTTTTACTTGTTCACATCACGTTATCAGCACGAAGCTCTAAAAGTCCTCCAGATTTTTCCAAGCTCCAAAACAGAAGAAAAAGGTAACAAAAGTAATAATATTTATTTTACCGTTTATTTATTTATTGTGTATATACTTAATATATAATATAATGTTATAATAAAATAAATTTTTCAAAAACTTGTTATAAATCTTGGGAGGACGTTAAGACGACATCCCATACTCCCGGTAAGGGATACGACAAGTATAAAAATTTATAAGGTTTTTTTTTAAAAAAATTCTTATGACACCTCATTATAATATTGTGATATGATATACATAATTATTTAAAATATTACTAATATTATATACACCATATTATTACCATAAAATTATACAAATACATATATTTATTTTCTTGTACACCAACGGTCATAAACGGTAACAAAACGGCTAGCTTTTGTCCTATAAATATGATCTCACAAACACATTCAATCACTCCAATTTTCTCTTCTTCTCTAAAATTATTCTTCATCAAATTTTTGAAGAAAAAAGAAGATGGCTTTCTCAAAGTTATTTTTAATTATTTTGGTTATAATACTCACGAATCTTGTACTTATCGGAGAATATCCTCGTCGTGTGTTTTCTTTATTTTTACGAATGCTTGTATTTGTTGTTTATCCATTACTTTGTATTGTAATATTCATTAACTAATAAAATGCATCATAAATTTTTTTTTAGTACCACCATGTCAAACTTGGCAAAGCTCGAATTTGTTGCACTCGATATTACGGGAAAAAATTATATGCCATGGACCCTCGATGTAGAAATGCATCTTGAGTCATTGGGTCTAAGCGAGACTATTAAAGAAAATGGTATATCTTCATCACAAGAAAAAGCAAAAGCTATAATATTTTTGCGCCGACATCTTGATGAAGGTTTGAAATGCGAATATCTCATCGAAAAATATCACATGGCTCTGTGAAAATTATTAAAAGAAAGATTTGAACATATAAGGGAAGTTATACTTCCGACCGCCCGTGATGAATGGAATATGTTGAGATTCCAAGATTTTAAAAAAGTAAGTGATTACAATTCGGCGATGTATCGAATAATCTCGCAATTAAAATTTTGTGGACATGAGGTTACGGAATCGGAAATGCTTGAAAAAACAATTTTCACATTTCACGCATCAAATATAACTCTACAGAACCAATATAGAGTGCGTGGATTTACAAGATATTCTGAACTTATCGCCTGTCTTCTTGTGGCGGAAAAGAACAACGAGCTATTAATGAGAAATCATCAGTCCCGACCCACTGGATCAACAGCATTTCCAGAAGTAAATGCTGTAAGTAAAAATGAATTTAAACCTGGAAACAAAAATCAAATTCAAAGACAAGGTTTTGGTCGAGGTCGTGGTCGTGGACGTGGTCGTGGACGTGGTCACGGTCGTGGTCGAGGCCGTGGTTTTCAAAACAATCGAGATAGTTATTTTTATAACTCATCTCAAAAGGACGTCACGAACCACCCACTGAAAAGGCATCAAGAGAACATGAGTGTTGATGAAAATCACTCGAAAAGATTTAAAAGTTCTTGTTTCAGAGGCACTCCAGGACATTGGTCTCGTATTTGTCGAGCCCCCGAGCACCTTTGCAAGCTCTATAAAGAATCGATAAAGGAGAAAGAAAAAGAGACCAACTTCACTGAACGCAGTGACCGTTTGAGTAATTCAACTCATTTTGATGCTGCTGATTTTCTGAATGATTTTTTTGGAAATGATCAATATGTTGGTGGGATAGAAATGAAAAATATTGATACTGCAGATTTTCTTAATGATTTCTCTGAAAATGAACAATATACTGGTGGAATATAAATATACAATAATTTATTTTTCTTGTATTTCTATGATAATGTTTTATAGTGTGTTATATTTTTAAATATGTATTGTATTGTATTTTATTTTTATAAATATATTGTCAGTAATTTTATTTCATTGCATATTTTTTTTTGAAGTACACATGGAAAATGCTATGAACCAAGCTGAAGTTTGCATACCTGATAGTGGTACAACGCACACTATCCTCCGAAATAAAATATATTTCTTGGAACTAAAACCAACAAAAACAATGGTGAATACAATATCAGGTCCTGTAGACTTGATTAAAGGATGTGGTAAAGCACAATTTTTGTTACCTAATGGTACAAAATTTTTTATCAATGTGCTTTGTATTCACCACAATCGAAAAGAAATTTGTTGAGTTTTAATGATATATATTCCCATGGGTATGATACTCAAACAATGAATGAAGAGAATAAGAAATATATGTGTCTTACCACATATAAATCAGGATAGAAATATGTGATTGAAAACTACCAATGCTCCCTACTGGATTGCATTATACACATATAAGTCTCAATGAATCAAACATAGTAGTTGATAATTCTTCAATATTAACTAATTGGCTTGATCGAATAGGACATCCTGGTTCAACAATGATACGAAGAATTATAGAAAATACACATGGTCATCCGTTGAAAGACCAGAAGATCTTTCAAAATAATAAGTTTCAATGTAAAACATGTTCTCTTGGAAAACTTATTATAAAACCATCACAAGCCAAAATCCAAACTGAACCACCAATGTTTCTTGAACGTATTCAGGGTGATATTTGTGGACCAATCCATCCACCATGTGGACCATTCAGATACTTTATGGTATTGATTGATGTCTCCAGCAGATGGTCACATGTATGTTTATTGTCAACTTGAAATGTTACATTTGCAAGATTACTTGCTCAAATAATAAAATTGAGGAATCAATTTCCAGATTATACAATCAAGAAAATTAGACTTGATAATGCTGGTGAATTTACTTCCCAGACTTTCAATGATTATTGTATGTCTATGGGAATCATTGTTGAGCATCCTGTTGCTCATGTACATACACAGAATGGATTGGCTGAATCATTGATTAAACGTCTGCAAATGATTGCTAGACCAATGATTATGAAAACAAAGCTCCCTATTTCTATATGGGGACATGCAATTTTACATGCTGTTGCATTAATTCGCATCAGACCAACTGCATATCATAAATACTCGCCATTGCAGCTTGCATTTGGTAAAGAACCCGACATTTCTCATCTGAGAATTTTTGGATGTATGGTGTATGTGCCTATTGCACCACCTCAACGAAAGAAAATGGGACCTCAAAGAAAGATTGGAATTTATATCAGTTATGATAGTCCATCAATCATTCGATATCTTGAACCTCAGACAGGCGACGTGTTCACAGCACGTTTTGCTGATTGTCATTTTAATGAGGAAATCTTCCCAATGTTAGGGGGAGACAAGAAACATACCGAAAAGAAAATTACATGGTATGTATCATCATTGTTACATCTGGATCCAAGAACACAACAATATGAAAAAGATGTACAGCAAATTGTGCACTTGCAAATAATAACAAATCAAATACCAGATGCATTTACAGATGCAAAAAGGGTAACTAAATCATATATACATGCTGTAAATGCTCCTGCTCGAATTGAAATTCCAAAGAAAAAAATTTAACAAAGTCATGATGTCGTAAAACGCCTGAAACGTGGAAGGTCAGTCGGTTCCAAGGATAAAAATTCTCGAAAAAGAAAATTCATAGAGAAACACAATGATCACAAAATAGATAATGATGTTCCTGAAGAAACACATTATGATCACAAAATAGAGAATGTTATTCCTGAAGAAACACATGATGATGAAAATGTTCTGTCAGAACCACAAACTGACGAGAATCACGAAGTCTCTATCAATTATATTAATACTGAAAAAATATGGAACCGAAAAGATATAGAAGAAACTGATGATATATTTTCTTATAATGTGGCAGTCGACATCATAAATGATAATGAAGATTATGAACCAAAATCTTTTGGTGAATGTAAAAATCGGCAGGATTGGATAAAATGGAAAGATGCCATCCAGGTTGAATTAGATTCGCTAAATAAACGTAATGTTTTTGGACCTATAGTCCTTACACCTGAAAATGTAAAAACATGTTTGATACAAATGGGTTTTTATTCGAAAACGAAATGAGAAAAATGAAATAGTAAGATACAAAGCACGACTTGTTGCACAAGGTTTTTCACAAAGGCTTGGAATTGATTATGATGAAACGTATTCTCCCGTGATGGATGCAATTACGTTTCGGTATTTGATTAGCTTGGCGGTATCTGCAAATTTAGAAATGCGTCTTATGAATGTTGTTACAGCTTACTTATATGGATCACTTGAGAGTAATATATATATGAAAATCCCTGAAGGATTTAAGATTCCTGAAGCACAAAGTTCAAAACCCAAAGAATGTTATTCTGTGAAATTACAAAGATCATTATATGGGTTAAAGCAATCCGGCCGATGTGATATAATCGGCTAAGTGATCACTTGATGAAAAAAGGATATGTAAATAATGCAATTTGCCCTTGTGTTTTCATTAAGAAAACAACATCCGGATGCGTAATTATTGCTGTATATGTTGATGATTTAAACATCATTGGAACAAATAAAGAAATCCAAGAAGTTGTGTCATACTTGAAGGAAGAATTTGAAATGAAGGATCTTGGAAAAACAAAGTATTGTCTGAGTTTACAAATTGAACAAAAAGAATGTGGAATATTTGTTCACCAGACAAATTATACAGAAAAGATCCTTAAATGTTTTAATATGGATAAATCAAATCCTTTAAGTACTCCAATGGTTGTTAGATCATTAAACATAGAAAAGGATCCATTCCGTCCATGTGAAGATGATGAAGATATTCTTGGTCCAGAAGTACCATATTTAAGTGCTATCGGTGCCCTTATGTATCTTACAAATTGTACAAGGCCTGATATATCTTTTGCCGTAAATTTATTGGCAAGATTTAGCACATATCCAACAAAGAGACACTGGAACGGAATTAAACATATATTCCGTTATCTACGAGGAACGACAGACTTGTGACTTTTGTATTCAAAAGATGCTAATCCAAGTATAATTGGTTATGCCGATGCTGGATACTTATCTGATCCACACAAGGCACGTTCCCAAACTGGATATGTATTTACTCGTGGAAGCACTGCAATTTCTTGGTTTTCACAGAAACAAACGCTCGTAACAACTTCATCAAATCATGCCGAGAGTATCGCACTACATGAAGCAAGCCGTGAATGTGTGTGGTTAAAATCAATGACCCAACATATCCAAATCTCATGAGGATTATCATTCGACGAGAAGCCTATAATACTATATGAAGATCATGCTGCATGTGTTGCTCAAATGAAAGAAGGATACATAAAAAGCGACAGAACTAAATATATTCCTCCTAAGTTCTTCGCATTCACCAAGGAGCTTGAGAAAAATAAATATATTGATGTTCGTCACATTCAATCAAGTAAAAATTCATCAGATCTCTTCACAAAGGCACTTCCTACGACAATATTCAGAAAGCACATATATAATATTGGGATGCGCAATCAACAAAATTTGTGAAGAATTGTTCATGTCATAATGAGGGGTAGTTTACGTGACTGCAGTATTTTTTCCTTGCTATGGTTTTTATCCCAATGGGTTTTTCCTAGTAAGGTTTTTAACGAGGCAGTATAAAAACACGTAATGAAGACAATTATTGTATTATGATCATCATCACAAGGGAGAGTGTTGAAAATGTGAAATATTTGTGTTGAAAATTATAATGTTGAATGTTGAAAATTAGGTAAAATTAGGTGTTGAATATTGGAATTTGTGTGTGATGATGAATGTAATGATGTAATTTATTTTTGGATTATTTGTAAAGTTTTTATATATATAGATCTCTCATTTTTTAAGAAAATTACAATTGAGTTGAGAGAAAAATATTATAAAGTGTGTAGTGTGATAATTTTGAGAGTTTAAAATTTTTACTTTTTACCGTAAATTTTTACTTTTTCACAACAAAAATCACATAAAAATGTTTAATTATTATGAAAATACCAAATTCTCTATTTCTTTGTTTAAATTTATTATTCTGTTGATCTTACTTTATTAAAAAACTTGTGAGCCCATGTTGAATTTTGTGTGTTTTAGTCCTAATTTTTAACAAATTCCATTGGCTTGGTGGCATCTTTATCCCTTATTAACTTAGCAGTTTTGCCACTTTCAAGTTGACACGGAAGAGATCTCGTCGACATATATTATATATCCAATTTTCCTTTTCTCTGCATATAAATAATAATAATAATAATAATAAATATTATTATTATTATTATTATTATTATTATTATTATTATTATTATTATTACGCTATGAAGTGGTTATTTTATACCCATTATTTATTATATAATATAATATATGGTATAAAATATGGATTTGGATTTAAAAGCGCGAACGATTTGTAAAAAGATAAGCATAAATCTCACCAACCCATTACCCACACCAATTATCATGCCATGTCTAAATATTCGAACTAATTTACTTTAAAAAAATTGTACTATACTTTTTAAAAAAAATAAATAAATAAAGATGAAACTTATTTTAAAGGATTATGTTCCATAGAATACGATGATATATTATTGTGGACACAATAATATTATTTAAATAAAGACGGACATATCTATTATAACACGATCTCATGGGTTTATATTCGTGATACAGGTGGATCTGATTCATAATTAAAGTCAAAATTAATATTTTTAAATAAAAATAAAATATTTTCATGGATCGAATCATTTATCTCATAAAATTGTATAGAAATTTTTATGTACGAAGATATGATAATTGGTACCAAAATTATATTAATAATTATCAAATATCGGGATCACAATTTCTGATCTAGCCCGTCGAATGGGACTCCTCAAGTCAATGAATGAGACAATCCAAACATTTTTCTTTAAACAAAAGAAGGGAAAACGTGGCGTTTAACTGGTTCTTAAGTCAATCGATTATGATTTTTTTAGTTAATACATTTATATAACTATAAAAAATTTAAAACCGTATAATTTTCAGACACCTCTTGAAACCGTACATTAAATTTTACTTAAAAAACCTTAATCTAGAAAAAAAAAATTTAAACCGAACCGTATATGTTAATTTAGTTTGCATTTAAGAAAAAAATCGCTCAAATCACATCGTGAGCATCTCTAACGAACACAATAATATTATTTATACAATGATATGATGATTTGTACCCAAATACTATACAATATTATATAATACAATAACGTCTTATATTAACTGAATAGAATCATTGAAGACTTTTCCGAGGTTTTCTGCATGCTTCCGAAAAGTTATTTAAATGCGTTTTGGATTTGCCTAAAATAACCTCCATATTATCAACAACTTTCTTTCAACGGAATATACTCGACAGTAAAAATTATATCTCCTTATCCGCTTCCCTCTCAAGCACGGGCGGAGCCACATTGTTCAATACCCGAGCTAAAAGTTCGAGTAGTCCAATTTTTTTTTTAAAAATTTTATATGTA
This sequence comes from Primulina huaijiensis, assembly GCF_012295235.1. Taxonomy (NCBI): domain Eukaryota; kingdom Viridiplantae; phylum Streptophyta; class Magnoliopsida; order Lamiales; family Gesneriaceae; genus Primulina; species Primulina huaijiensis. The sequence continues at coordinate 19,852,719 of NC_133319.1, forward strand.
AATTTTGTAAAATTTTGGAATAATATGATATTAGCACATGTAGATCAATTTAAATTATTAAAAGATTTTAGAGTTTAAAATTCTAATCCGAACAAAACTATATTTCTGGCTCCGTCACTGTTGTGAAGACAATCGACTCAGTCACTTTATTGACTTCCTCTAAAAACAACTCGTTCCAACAACAAACACTAGGCCTCTTTTTTTTGGTTTGTGAATTCATGGCAGTTGCTAAATTTTTAAAATTAATGATTGAATCAATTAAATTATTGAGATTTGTTCACTCGGTTGGAATGCAATAATTGGTTTTACAAGAGAGCAAGTGAAACATGTTGTTTCCGTTATTATACAATTTAAAATATTTGAGTTACACCACTATCACAAACTACAGATTTTGAAGTAGTGTTAAGTGTTTGATCATAACTATTAATATCAAAGTCAATATCGCATGTTCGATTCTCATTGATTACAAGTGATTTAATTATTGAGATGGAGATTGTTGAATTGTAATAATTGTCCTTACAAGATAACAATTTAAACATGATGTTTAAACTGCTATACAATTTAAAAGATTTGAATTTCACCTCTATCATAAATTTTAGTTTTTGTTCAGTCGGTTAGTATTAATAATTATTAATTATTGCAACCACAATTTCTGATTTAGACCGATCGACTAACGTGGGAACAGGACTCCTTAAGTCAACGAATGAGACGAGCCAAACACTTTTCTTCAAACAAAGAAATGGAAGACGTGTCTAAAACAAATTAATTTTTAAATAAATATATTAAAAATAGTATTAAAAAAAAAAAGAAGAAAAATTAGAATTTTAAATTAAAATTGCTATAGGAGAAGTGGGTGTCCATCGCATTATTACAACTGCACAAAATAACAAACGTAGAAAACAGTGAAGTGTGGGGCTCAAATCTCAATGGTACCAATCCCATCAATTTCAATCCTCAGCCCAACGTTGTTGACCTCTCTCTATTTAATTTAACGTACATTGACTTGAAAATGTTTGGTCACTTTTTACTTCGATAAACTTTTTAAAATAACTTTCATCAACTATTTTTTTTTTTTATGAAAACGTTAACAACATCAATTGGGATTGTTTCTTCTTATACAATGAAGATATAATATCTTAACAGTAAAAAAACGACTCCTATCTAATAATAATTCGACATCATTTTCTTGCGATCATTACTCACAGGACTTCTCCAGCCCAGACACTGGAGTTTTTACCTTCTCAGGATTTGAACCCAAGATCTCCTGGACATATAGCTCTTGACAAAGCAATCATGATATCAATTGAGCTAGTAACTTAGTGTTGCTATTTCTACCGGAACGTATTTGAGTGAGTTAATAGATCATATAAGACACGACTAAGATCCGACCTACTTAGAAAATATATTAAATCATTTTAATTAAAAATATATAGTAAATGTGCATAATTAAATTATACAATATATTCTTATTTGACAAAAATTTGTGTGAGACGGTATCACATGTCGTATTTTGTGAGACGGATCTCTTATTTGGATCATTTATGAAAAAGTATTACTTTTTATTGTGAATATCGGTAGGGTTGAATCGTCTCACAGATAAAGATTTGTGAGACATCTCATAAGAGACATACTCTTCTTATTTTATGATAATGTGTCAAACTATATTATTTAAATTCTTTTTAAAAAAAATTTCTATTTTCTAATTTATACTTATTTAATGAGTGTTTCATTGTATGTTATTAACTTTTAGTAGAAAATAATATGTTTAAGGATATAAATATATTAGTAAAATAATAGAAAGGAACACTACTAAATATGAAAATTTATTATATATCTAGAACAAAAGAAAAATAAAATACATTATATCATTTGAGACAAGTTGAATATTAATTTTTTTTTAAGTAGAATCATCCTACGTTGCAGCTTAATTAATTTCTTTAATATTTGTGCACACATTACGACGGTATATTCCACATCCTTTGATTTATTTAAATGAATTACATATTTCTTAAAAAATTAATATTATATAATATAGTCATACCAAAACAAATTTGAATTCTCATATCTGTACACGTACGTACTAAGTGCACATGCGTACATGATTATTTAATCTAATCATACCAAAATGTGAATTTGGATGTTGAAAATTGAGCATTATATTGACTGAATTGGAGCTTAGATTTTGACACAAAAATTTTGTGTGATTGTCTGACGAGTCAATTTTGTGAGACAGATCTCTTATTTGTTTCAATCATTAAAAAATATTATTTTGTATGCCAAAACTATGACTTATTATTATATATGCGGGTATGATTAATCAGTTTCACGATTAAAGATCCGTAAGACCGTCTTATTAAAGATCTGTAAGACTGTCTCACAAGAGACCTTTTAAGATTTTAAATATTTCCCATATTTTTGGAAATGAGAAATGGGATATAATTAGGATAAGGTTCGTTATTACCGTCCCAGATCACTCTACTTTTATTAAGTTTTAAAATTTTAATTAATGTAACATTTAAAAAAAATAGTAATTAAAGGAAAAATATATATAATTAATTTAAGTAAAAGAGAGCTCTATACGATTTGTATGAACGATCATATCTGAATCCCAAAAAATCTCCTACTAGAAATTTTTTGGAACCTATACCTCATTTTTGTAAAAAAATATTTTGTGAAACGATTTCACGAGTTAATTTTGTGATACAGATATCTTATTTGGGTCATCTGTAAATATTTTTTATGCCAAAAATATTACTTATTATTATAAATATGGATAAGATTGACCGAACTCACGAATCTTTTCTCACAAATAAAGATCCGTGACGCCTACTACACTTTTGTATTTCTAGTCAAGAGACTCCGAAACATCTTACCTGATTCACTACACAACAAAGGCAGAACTTCAGTTATTACCAATTATCAATCGAGCGACTTGAGCCAACACTTTAGTCAAAAAAACATAAACTCGAAGCAAAATAAATTATCAATATCGAGACGTGTGAAACTCACAATTTCTTTAAAACATATATGTCCTCTCACACAAGGTGTTTTGAAAATGGATGAGCATTCGTTTCATAGGATACAACGGTTCAAAATCAACAACAATTAAACACAAATTATTTCGTCAAGCGAACTAAAAACATACCTAAATTTTATATCTTTCTGGTTCAAGTCACCATTTTCATTCACACAAATCCAATTTTTTCCAATAATTGTAACTATAAATAAATACGATGTATACTTTGATGCTACCTTACGTATTATTAATCGAAACGTTCTTGTCGTAGTCACCTTCCAAACAAATACAAACAAGCACGTAGCTTGTAATTCAATTTTTACTATATTTTATGGATTATATATAAATATTTTTATATAAGTTTAATAATTTTATTTATTTTTCATAATCGTAGTTCAGGTAGTTAGTTATTTCATCTTTAGTATTACTATCCTTCTGGTGATTTTATCTAGTGTTTTTAGAATCGGACCAGACTGATTCGATCAAGAATTGGTTACGAATCTGGTCCAAGCATCATCCAAAAATCATTTTACAAGTTTTGCGGACAAGAACCTATCGGATCGGTATTGAACCGGCCAAAACCGGTTAGAGAAGTTCACAATTTNATATATATTTTTTATGATATAACCATATTTCAATTTGTAAAATACTATTTTAAAATCGGCAGGTTCGATCTGGGTCAAAATATTGATTTTATCCCAAGGCAACCTCGTTCTCTATTTATACCCAATTCACTCAACTCCATACATACATTTTAACTAACTAGTTCTATTCAAGTTAACTCGTTCTCCCACTTCAAACAACCGCCGCCGTCGCCACCACCATGATGGCCGACGGTAAACATGGTGTCTCCTCCGGCCATGTTCAACCCATCCCGGCTTTTGACTCACCAGCGAAACCGAAGAGAAACAAGTATGCTTTGGCATGCTCTTTCTTAGCCTCCATGACCTCCATCTTACTTGGATATGGTACATATGATTCTTGTCTCTCTCATTTCTACACCCAAGTTTTGGGAATATATTACTGAAAATCTTACCTAAAAAATAAAGTTTATGCCAGAAATTTTGGTAGATTGCTACCCGAAAATCTCGATTTCGAAGCAAAAGGCATAGTATTAAAACGTGATATGGATCCAACATGATAATAAATATATATACATTTTTAATTGTTTTTTCTGAACTTTTTGGTCAAAAAATAGATTCATCTTTTGATTTCATGATGTGTATATATTAATATATATATATTTCAGATATAGGAGTGATGAGTGGAGCCATACTCTACATCCGGAAGACAATTCACATGACCGACGTGCAAAAAGAAGTGATAATGGGAATTCTGAACCTGTACTCTCTCCTCGGCTCTGCAGCAGCCGGCCGAACTTCCGACTGGATCGGCCGTCGCTACACCATAATATTCGCCGGAGCAATATTCTTTGCCGGCGCCCTGCTCATGGGATTTGCCACCAACTACGCTTTCCTCATGGTGGGTCGGTTTGTGGCCGGCATAGGTGTCGGATACGCACTGATGATTGCACCGGTGTACACGGCGGAGGTGGCGCCGGCATCCTCCCGGGGCTTCCTCACTTCTTTCCCGGAAGTGTTCATCAATTTCGGTATGCTATAATTTTCTACCTTCCGTCTTAGTTTTCTGTGCTTCGCTCTTATGTTTTACGTGGTTTTTGTTCTCTCTTTTTTGAATATATATATATATATCTAATTCAACTTAATTTTGATTATTATTCATGATATGCTAAAAATATCCTATATATTATTTAAAATTAATTAAGACTAATTTTGTTGGGTTAATCATATATAAGTTATAGTAGTACTCATTTATATGAACTACTAGACACTTCTGTTGACGTTGTACCATTTGATCTTGTTGACTATGTGACTCGTAAACGAGTGTCGTTACACGTATAATACTGTCTCTTCGAGAACATAACCAACAATTAGGAAAAGATAAGACTGATTGATCTATACGAGATAAGAAAAATACTATCAGATTGACAAAAACACTTACCCGAACTCATGATTCTAATAACTATTACTTTTAGTCCGATTACGTCTATTAATCCATTTTATTTTAGTTTTCAAAGATGAATTAAAATAGGAGACACAATTTATTTAAAATTTATATTTATAAACAGAAAATATGTTGGCATTTAATTAAAAATAGAGGGGGGCAAAATAATTTTTTTCTTTTTTTAGGAAGAAGCCAAATAATTGTAGTCCCCGTGAAAAAAAAATATAAGTGAGAGCTTGTCCAAGAGACGTGAAGGACATATATATAATTGGTAGGTGTGGGAAATTTTGAGCTTTGATGTCAGAAATAATAGGAATAATTTTTAAAATATAATATAATAAAGATTGTGTGTACCTGTGTGCATATATATAATAAAGAATCAAATTATTCAAAGTCTGAATTTAAATATAATTATTTTATTAAATGAGCTAAATTGTACATTTAGAGTAAGAAAAATAGATAAATCTAAAATAAAAAAACTATAATATTAAATTAAAAAATCTCTAAAATTAATTAGACGTTACTCTTGTTTGTCTCTCAAACTCTTTCTTTAGACTGTATATTACCCTTTTATTTTATTTTAAATTTTTTTATGTGTCATATACATATAAATATTTTATAAAAAAACAATAATTATTTTTTAATATTTGAATTTTATCGATTATTGGTTACAAAATGTGTGCCCACAACTTGTTTAAATGAATGGTTCCCCCTTTTTTGTACCCATACACTGATCGTGACTTAACAAAATGTTATGTTTTCGTGCTGAAACTTACATAACTTGACGTTACATCAAATAAAGTTGTTCACGATTTGATAATACAAAGTAAATAATAGAAATATAATAAAATTATTTTTACATTATTTTTTAGTAAAATAATTTAAATAAAGTCATATAATAAGGTTATCGAAAATATCCAAACACAACATTAAATAATAAATAATTTTTAATTTTTTTTGAAAGAATATCAATTTTCTAAATTAAAATATGAAATAATTTTTTTTTGTATGAAATAATTTTATTTAAAACTATTTTAAATAAATACTATAATTTTTTTTGTAATTTTGACAGTAAAAAGATGTTATTATACCAAACACGACATTTTAATTTGTTTAAAATAAGTTTATTCAAATACTTAATAACTTATTTTTAACAGCTTATAAGCAATTGAACTAGTTTATATGTAGTTTTTAATAAATTTAACTAAACATCCTCTTATAAGTTGTTACAATGTATCAATCTAGTCGTTGTTTTTCAATTGAAAACACGCATTTTATTTAAAATTAACTCAATCCAATTTATATATCTTCATGATAATTTTATAGATTTATTTTTTTAATTATAATTTTATATTTTCTTAGATATGAGATGCATGAGTTTTCATACTAGTATGCTTAAAGTAGATTTAAATTAAACGATGACATGTTTCATGTTTCACAGGTATACTTCTTGGCTACGTCTCTAATTATGGATTCTCAAAGCTCCCAACGAACATAGGGTGGCGATTCATGCTTGGAGTCGGCGCGATCCCCTCTGTATTCATTGCCGCAGCCGTCCTCGCCATGCCCGAGTCACCGCGTTGGCTCGTAATGCAAGGCCGACTCGGCGACGCTAAGCGAGTGCTCGACAAAACCTCCGATTCGCCGGAGGAATCCAAATTAAGACTAGATGACATCAAACAAGCAGCTGGAATACCCGAGAACTGCAACGACGACATCGTTTCAGTCCCAAAACAGCACCATGGAGAAGGTGTCTGGCGCGAGCTCCTCCTCCACCCCACGCCCGCCGTGCGCCACATCCTGATATGCGGCGTGGGGATACATTTCTTTCAGCAGGCGAGCGGGATCGACTCCGTGGTGCTTTACAGCCCAGATATATTCGAGAAGGCGGGGATAAAGAAAGATACGGATAAGCTACTCGCGACGATGGCCGTCGGATTCACCAAAACGATGTTCATCTTGGTGGCAACGTTTATGTTGGACAAGATAGGGCGTCGACCGTTGCTTCTATCTAGTGTGGCGGGAATGATTTTGAGCCTAGTGGGCCTCGCCACTGGGCTGACTATTATTTCGAACTCGGACCATAAAATGATTTGGGCCCTAGCTTTGTGTATAGGCTCGGTTTTAGCTTATGTGGCCCTTTTCTCGATCGGAATGGGCCCAATCACATGGGTTTACAGCTCGGAGATTTTCCCTTTAAAGTTGAGGGCCCAAGGGTGCAGTATGGGGGTGGCAGTGAATCGGGTCACCAGTGGGGTGATTTCAATGACATTTTTATCCTTGAGCAACGCTGTGACTATTGGAGGGGCATTCTTTTTGTATGCGGGGATCGCATGCCTGGCATGGGTGTTCTTTTACACCTTACTCCCGGAGACTCGAGGGAAAACACTGGAGGAAATGGAGTCGTTGTTCGGGACTTTCTTCCGGTGGAGGACGACGAGGAGGGAATTAAATCAAAAGAAACACGAGGCTAACCGACAAATTCAGATGGAGAATAGTTATCAGAAATAGGAGTACATATGTATGTTTGTTTAGTAAGAAAGAGGCTTTATTTCCTCTAAGAAGTTGATGAAGGCTTTCATACTATTGTAATGCAAGCTTTAAAATGGAATTATATCGAACGGTACTACACTGGTGCTAATTATGTAACTTAAAATTTTAAATCGTATTTAGTCGAATTAACATATATGACCAATTATTGTTTCTCGACACAATAATAAGGCTACAATTTTTTTGTATGAAAATTTCACATAATTGGTTTTTAGAGACAGGAAGAATTTTAGTAGGATTTTCGGTTTTATCAAAAGTGTACAATTATTTACGAATAGAATATCTAAATAAACCGAAATAAAAATGCTTTTTTAGTAGGATTCGCACCATTCCCATTTTCTCAAGGTAATTTTTTTCCCCTTCTTATTCATTTTATGAGATCTATTTTTTATATTCTCTTCATATTTTATAAATTTTTGCCACTTAGATTATTTATTTATTTATCATTAACTAGGTAACTCTATGTTGATACGAGTTGGGAAGGCGACAATCCAAATAAAAATTATGAATTTCATATATTTTTCAAAATAAATATAGTTTTAAACCGAAAATATATTAAGAATTTTAATCCGCATAATTTCAGATTAGTTTGAATTCAATGTGGTTTCGAAGATCGGAGAGTCTAGGCAAATAAATATAATCAAATTCATCAAGAATCATTGTTAAATAATTTTACGTCCCGATTGAGATATATTTTATGAAAAATTGTTTCTTAAGTAATTATTTGGAGATCATTTCGTGCTTCGAACAATATGCCATCTTTTGAGATTTGGAAAGTTTTGGGAATTGTTCTGTTTACCTTAATTTTCTTGTTTGATTTCGCAATTTCTTCTTTATTAGGAATCATGTAAACAATTTAACTTGTAGACTTGTTGCCATCATTCTTGTTTTCAAGGTTTCAAACAATGAAAGACGTTTTCCAACTTTATTACGTGTTACCATGCACTAATACAATACAAATATATTATATTATTTGCTAAATTTTAAATAGCTTGTATTTTACACTAAAAGACATTGAACCTAATAATACAAACTCGGCGTTTGATATATACTAGTATTTTGCGGTTTTGTTCGTGCAATCTACATGAGCAATATCCTTACTCACTCAGTGCATGATATGTGTGCCGAGTAGATAAATCATGGTCATGACCACTCATTCAACTATGATGTATGAATAAATGATCATGATTCATCACTCAGCACACGTGTGATGTGCTGAGTGGACTGAGTGGATGAGGACACTACTCATATAGGTAGCACCTATCAAGCTTTATTTTGCACATATGTTATGTGTTATGATCAGATTAGAGTTTAGAGAGATGGTGAATAAACTATTTTAAAATTTTCTTCTAAACTATGTCAAATAGTGCGATCGGTCTTGATGGTGTTAAATATCAAGAACATATTTCTTAATTTCTTAAGAAATGGTCGGACCACAGATTGCGCAGAAACGATTATGACTAATTTATATTGAAATAAGGAAATTTAAATAAGATCAATAAATGCAGTAAAAAAATAACACAATTATTTTTTATGGATGTTCGGAGTCTCAAGCTCCTATGTCGCATCTTCTTCCACTTATGGAAGGATTTTACTAGAAGACTTTGGTGTTACAAAACTTGTAACAACTTACTTCAACATTTGAAATTATCCCCTGCCAAAATTGAAACTCTTAGTAACTTCTCACCATGATTGAGACACACTGTCTAACAACCAATATAAAAGTAATATGATGAATCATCCGATTCAAACTTTCGACAAACTTCTCAATCGATCTTTGCAAGAAACGATCGAGTAGTTTGATAGAAACCCTTGAAGATCCTTGATGATCTGAATAAATATTCTTTGGAACAAGGGCTGATAATCAGTGATTAAGTATCAAAGTGATAAGTGCTCAGAAGTTTTTTTAAGAATGAAAGCTTGAATTGTCTGTTTGATTTGCTCTTCTTTGCATTCTTTATTTATATTACCTTATGTATTTTTCCGTTTAATGTTCGATTGTAGCTCATTAAATGAGCATTAATGCAAATGAATTGATGTTGCCGTCATTTCTTGCTTTATCATAACTTTTATTTAATGAGCATATTGATATTTACCAAATGTGATAGAAAACGACCATTGACAATATAAAGTAACTAGCTCTACACGTAGACTTTTGTGAAAAAAATTCTGATCTTCTCACAATTTGTTTCTTGGGTATGATCAGTCTACTAACGCTTCTGAAAAATTAAGTAAAATCCTTGTAAGATGTGTTGACTCGAACATTTATAAATATTTTTGGATACAATGAACGGTCGGGTAGTTTATCCTATACCAATATGCAAGAGGCAGTCGAGTTGCTTAGTATTGCGAGACCGGTTGAAAGGATTCTACTGAAACGGTTTAGTGCATATATACAGAGCAAACGGTAGATTGATCTAATATAATAAGTTATTGTTTGTCATCACCAGATTAAAATATAGAACAATATGTGTGTGAAAATTGGATACAATACAAATTTATATATCTTAATTCATATTGTTTGTTTTTAGCAATCTAAACTCATTAAAAAATTGATTATTCTAAAAATATATATATTAGAAATAAGTAAAAAAAATAGAAATATCGGATTATTTTAAATAGATTCGAAAATAATTATTAGTCTTTATTATAATATAGGAGAGATAACTTAAAAATAATGGGTTTTTTTTTTTTAATCTACCTAAACTCATACAAGTGAGACAACTCAAGATTGTTTAGTTTTTGGGGCATACTCTTACCATTAAACCAAAAAATGAGTGTTGGGGGGGGAGGGGGGGGGCAAGAAGAAGAAATATTTCACCATTAAAAAAATGGTTATTCCGATTGACTCGCTCCTTAATTGATAGATACCCCCACCCAACCCCTTCCTTGTGTTTAAATACTTTTTTGTTGGTTTTGAATTTCCTATATATAAGACGAGCCTCATAAAATAGGAATGAGATCCTTTGCTAAAGTTTTCGCAACATTTTCATGTTATATTAAATGTATAGTACAACTTTTTTTATCACGTAAAGATTTATTTATCAAATAATATAAGTTAATGTTCGATTATATGTTTTGCAAACAATATATCACAAAGTGCACCAAATGATTCCTACCATAAAATATTAAGGTCCCACATATCTGAAAATCTCCGGTGCTATGTCGGATTAAGTCCAACAAAAATTAAATTGAAGGGGATGCTGGTATATACTTTCATCTTTTTACACTTCGTGTTTCGTTTCTACTTATTTTGCTCTTTGATAACATTCTCATCTGACTCATTGTTTTTATTCACAGGTATTAGAGTTATGAATGACATATTTATCCGTGAGCTTGAGAAGAAAGGGAAAGCTGGTTATTCCAGCAATCATGACAAACATGAAGAAAAATTGATCTACTGTTGCGAAGAAGCCTGCAAGCTCACATACCACTGCGAAGAAAAAGATAGGCTCGTCCTCCTCCACCCAGAGGCGAGTCTTCTCCTCCCCTCCTCAGTCCGAGTCTCCTCCTCACTCCGGCAAGAAGAAGACGTCTACTGATCTCAACCCATCAATCCAACAGAAGGGAATGCGAAAACTGTCCAAGATCTCGATCACATCGGCTTTTTCTCAAGAGGTGTCTGGTCAGATGATGAGCATCTTTCTAGGCCGGGGATACATCCTTTATATACCCCGGAATCGGTTATCGTTGGACGAGGTCCTACTCACATAGCACAGAAACTATTATTTCAGCTCCCTTCGAACGCAGATGCAACGTTCTTGAATTCACTGGGATGGTCTGATCTTGCTTGCCGGACATGTAGCAGCCTCACTGAGGTATATTTCTCTTTTCAAAACTTAACTTGATGTTCAATATGCGATTGATTTTCTTCTCGTTTTCTCATTCTCATCTTATTTATTCAGGGATCATGTATCTAGGAGAGTTGGTCGAGCGCACCGACGTTATAAGGTCGAACGTCTACCACGATTCACCTGAGGGTATGGCTCTTCGCGACCATCTCCATGCGACAATCGACGAGGCGAAGGCGACACATGCTAAAGAGCTTTCGGAGTCTCAAGCTCGATACAATAAGCTTTTTAAGAAGAAGAACAGAAAGAGGAGGAGCTTAAGCGACTGATAGAAGACCACACGAAAGAGATCCAGAAGTTGAAGGAGGAGTCAAAGATTTCTCGAGCTGAAGCAGCACAAGCTCGCAGAGACCTTAAAGACGCCAATGCGCAACATGTGAAGGAAGCCTCCTCATTCAAGGAAGAATTCATGAAGTCTGAAGAATTCAACGAGATTTGTGGTCTGAAAGATTTCCATTACTTGGAGGTGGGTTTCGAGGGTGCAGTCGACCTCTTCAAGGCTCATGGTTACCTTCCAACAGGCGCTTCCACTGACTTCATCGGATTTGGGGACTTCGTAGCGAGTCTCCCTCCTGACCTTTAGACCACGTTCTTTTACTTATGCTATTTTATCATTGACGCATACGATGTATGCCTTTGGGTCGTATCTTGTCACTTACTGCATTGCTTTACTTTACGTACTATTATGCGATTATTGACGCTTATATTCGGCTATCTCCTTTTGCGCACTTTTGGTATGTATGAAATCCACTTTTATGCTATATCGAGTATCTTGCATTTGAATATATTGTTTCTTCTGAGTTTATCTTCGACCTTTTGGAACCACTAGGGTACGAGCTTGCCGAAGCTCATCAACTAAGGTACGAGCTTACCCAAGCTCCCTTCTTCTCCTCACATCTTCTCTCCTGCCATGCTCAACTTTAACAAGTAGAATCTAACTGTTGTTTCTACTACCTCTTCTCCTCTACTAGGCATAGTCCCAGTAGTTAAATTTAATTTTTCTTCTCTTCAACTCTTCTTATCTACTAGGCGTAGTCCAAATAGGTAAAATTTATTCTTCTCATCTACTAAGCATAGCTCAAGTAGGTAAAATTTAATTTTTCTTCTCCCCAACTCTTATCCTCTACTAGGCGTAGTTCAAGTAGGTAAAACAACTCATCTCCTCTAATAGACCTAGCTCAAGTAGATAAAATTTAATTTTTCTTCTCCTCAACTCTTCTCCTCTACTAGGCCTAACTCAAGTATGTAAAATTTAATTTTTCTTCTCATCAACTCTTCTCCTCTACTAGGCGTAGCCCAAGTAGGTAAAATTTAATTTTTCTTCTCCCCAACTCTTCTCTACTAGACGCAGCCCAATTAGGTAAAATTTAATTTTTCTTCTCCCCAACTTTTCTCCTCTACTAGGCGTAGCCCAAGTACGTAAAATTTAATTTTTCTTCTTCCCAACTCTTCTCATCTATTAGGCGCAACCCAAGTAGGTAAGTGACGATATTGAGTTAGTTCTTCTGCTCCTTCTTCGGTCTACCATCTCTACGTCTCAGCTCAAATTTCTCACAGACGGCGTCAAGTGATACTCACTAGAAATATAGGGTTCAGGTCCAATAAGTAAGACTAGCCCAAAAGTAGACCTCGAATTTACTCTAGACCTAAAATAACAAAGGACACCGTTAGAATGAGGCCGGGAGGTTGTCCCGGCGTACCCTCTCCGACGCCAAGTCAGGTACTGAGAATAAAATGAGAGTGCAGCTGGGGAAACTACTGAAAATCAATATATTGAATGAATGAATTGGATACTCAAACCTGTTATTTATAGGAGCGTATAAGAGATCCATCATGGACCACTTATCTAGGTTGGGAATGAGTCGTGCGTCCAAAGTCATGTTTCGACCTAATTTTGATGGGCCCATTCATGAAATATGGATTTGTCTAATTGTATTTTAAGATTCTATATATGTCATATCATAAATTTATTGTATATATTAAGCATATTAAAATAAAGATGTCGTGAAATAAGCAAGGATAACCCAACTCTTATCTAAAATATCTCGTAAGTCGTCGATCTTAAAATTTCAAAAACCCGTCTCATCCGCACTCCCTTATCATTATCAGCATCGTATGGAATTCGAAACACCTTCTAAAAATATTCGCTAAAATTCGCCCATATTGTTATCCATCCTCCCTCGTCCACAGGAATTGCAGGACAGGAAAAATGTAGACGACTATCAATGACGTGTTCAGTGCTGATTGGCTACCAGTTATTGAACTGTACTGGGCCATTTGTGGCCCAAATCTTGATGGGTCTGTTTGGGGCAGAGATGAGAGAGGAACCAGATAAAACCGGGCCCAGCATTTCAATGGCCCAAAATAGATTCACGTGTCAAAATAGAAAGCGTATTCTGTTGCTAAAAATGACGTGTCAAGTGTGGATTGGCTATCAGCTATAACTTCTCTCTCACGTACACATGCGTTGCCAACGCTTAGGAACACACTAGAAGACGTTTAAAACTGGTCGCAACTGAAGTCACCCAATGCTGATGTTCTTGAATTAAGCGAGGATTTTCGGTGGATTTTCATTAGTCTCCCTTCGAATTCCCCAGGAAGTGTACTCTACTTCGGATTCAAGCAAGAGGAAATCACAGGTGAGCTCTGGTTTTTTTCCATAATCATCTATAGTTGATGGTTGCTCTGTGCAATTTCGGCGAATTTATTGATTGTTTTAGTGAAATTTATCGATGAAAAGTGGTATCTGTCAGTTAGAATCGACCGATTTCAAGTGTCTCTTTTTTGTCCCTCTGAACAGATATGCTGAAGGTTGACTTCGTTCGTTTGGTCGTGTTCCTTCGGTGGATTGAATCAGCGTCAGTATTTTTTTTCTATTTCTGCGTATTTGATTTGATCTGTAGTTGATTATTAATCTAGTGTGTAATGTTTCTGGTTGTAGTTTTGACTTATTAGCATCATTCTGTTTTCTGCTAGTGCTTTGCATTTTGTGTGTTTAAAATTCAAGGAATTTGTTGTCGGCTAACTTGCAGATTGGGGTATTTGCAGAATATTGGACTTAGGGGATGAAATGCAGAAGGTATGCTTCCGGATTGGCTCGGTGAGTAACTGCATATCTTGGTTCTTTTCGAATGGAATGGATGGCATAATTGTTACTCGATGGGGGTTTTCGTTTTTTAAATTTTCGTTACATTTGTATGTGGGGTTGCTCCGAAACTTCACACATTGCATTTACTGAATAATAAAAAAATTGATCTAATAGTACATTCTTTTGAGACTGATATTGGTTAGGTCTTCATAAGTCGGACTTTGTAGAGAGACCTAATGCAACATATTCTTTAATGAGAAACCGATTGTGTATTTGATTTAAGTTCTGGTCGCTGGTGGAACTATGACGTCAATGTGATGTAAAAACGGTTGTCGTACACAAGAGAAACAAGCTTCTGAATGCAATCAACTTTAATGTTTCAGGATGTTAAAAATCTCCAATTTTTTTTGAAAAATAATTGTGGTATTTATCAGATCTAAAATTCTCTCAGTGTCACAATATCGGGCTACGTTTTCTCTGGCTCGTTGTGCATCTGATCGTGAGTATATGGTACTTCTTGTTGAGTCTGGTCAACGCACTTGAGAGTTTTCTTATCTCCAGTGGCTTCCTGAAGAGTTATAGAGATCTTGACATCAGTAAAGTTCAGTACCTGGCAATTGTTCTAGATAGCGAAGAAGCCGCTCACACTACAAAAGTTCTGCACCTATTGAGGTGGCTTGAAGCTATTGGAATAAAGAAAGTTTGTCTATATGATACAGAAGGTAAGATCCCTGCTATAAATTAATCCATGATGGTCTATTGCTAACATTTTGTTGACCTTAGAGCATTGTGATTACAAATCCTTTCATGCTGTAGGAGTGCTGAAGGAATCTAAAGAAGCCCTCACTCTGTGGTTGAAAAGTGAAAAGATCTCCAAGGTACTGCCTTACACGAAGATAGTTTGTAGTTTTTCTGTCTCTTAAATCCCACCACACATAGCCCTCTAATGAAAACTGAACCATCCTTGCACAGGAAACTACGAGTGACCCACTTCTTGTGCAGAAATATATGAGTTTGGAAGTCATTTCTTTTTCAGATGGGAAACATGCAGTTGCCAAAGCTGCTAATTTTCTTCTAGAGAAGTATTATTCGAGTCCCGGTACTGAGAAGCCAAAATTGACGGAATCTGATATGACCGTTGCTCTTGGAGCGATAGGTTTGTTTGTTTGCTTGCTTGTTCCTCCAATTTTATGTTTCTGATTTATAACATGTCAATTTTTTGGTGAAATCAGGTTATGGGGAACCAGAACCTGATCTCATTTTGATTTATGGGCCTGCAAGATGTCACCTGGGATTTCCAGCTTGGAGAATTCGTTATGCTGAGATGGTGTGAGTAATAGAATCGCGCTTCAACCTGTTTTTTCACCCTTTTACTAAAGCTTGAGGAAAATCAGAAGTGCATCTGCCATATTATATACACGTTTTTACCATCTCTTGCAGCAGCCAAAGTGAACCTCTGCTAAACCTGGACAGTCTATTTGTTTTGTTGAGTCTCTCCTTTTAATCTTGACCAAATATCGCACTCATTCAGTTCTTGAACACTGGATGTTGTACTTTATTGTTTGATTGCAGGTACATGGGACCATTGAAGTCTATGAAATTTGGTTCCCTCAAAAAAGCCATTTATAGGTTCACAAGGGTCCGTCAAAACTACGGTATGCACGCATATGCATTTTAATTCTGCGAATTTTAATTAACATTTTTATACCTGTGATTACTCCACTCCGAGTAGTAACTAGAAGTTTAATGACAAATCATAGATAATCAATTATTGGACCAACTTCCATGAGCTTTATGGATTCTGGAATACATTTATAAACTTTGTTTTATGGTTTTTATCATTTGAAAGGTGAAAGAGTATATCTTTTGAAGTTATTATTCTTACATATTTGAACACTCATACTGTAAATGAAGTTAGCAACACGATGCATGCATTTAATAAAGATTATGTAGTGTTATCACAGTTATGACAAAAAATTAACTGTAAAGACATGATTCGTGGTGGGTATTTGATGGGGTTGGTGAATTCACCCACCCATTTGCATATAGTCTTTCGCTTTATACAAAAGATGGTTTATAAGCATCTCATATTATGGTTATATCATATACTATATTGATCTCTTGTTTCGAATTATATAAAACTCAGTCTCAAATATATAAGCGTCTACGCAAAAAGCATGCATCGTTAAAGTCAATCGGTAAAGGAAACATCTTTTTTAGTTGATACGATGTCCTATTCTTACTTGGAAATGATAATAAAATAGAGTGATTTTTTTCTTCTCGCCTGTTCATTTTTATCTTTTGCTCTCCAGGTAAATGAATGGTGTCCCAACACAGGCAAGAATTATACATTTGCTGTGGAGAAACCTTTGGGCGGGGAATGCTTCAAATAATCCGGTGTTATGATTTATTCTGTGTTCTGAGCTGATGAAGTTAACCAGCTGTAAACAGACTTGTTACTGTATAAAAAAGTCTCATATTTACCTCGGAAACATAACTTATATTTTGAAACTACCGATATGTCTACCGGAAAACAAGTTCAGTTCAATATTGTTTGATTAACCTAGAGGTGTAAAAATAAAGCACTAGGAGACGAGATTTGTTTTCAATGGCTTTCATGAGCAGCTCATGAAATCAATTAGAAAAGGGTAAACTACGTATGACTAAATTTGGGAGTACCGGGAAAGATGGTGGTTTTGAAGCAGATGGCGATGATGCAATACTAATGAATTGGAACAATAGGAGGAAACAATGTATACCCATCAGATTAGGGAATCGTTAGTGGATGGTCATTTGCTGTGTTCAAAATTACATGACTAGCAAATCAATCTGCTGCTGCTCAATTACCTTATCTACGTAGTTATGAGAAAGTTCAGCAATTCAGTTGCTTCGAAGAAGACTATGAACACCTTCGAGACACAACTCCCTAAAAAGTATATATGATCCAAATTTCAAAATATACATTTATACAGAATTTTACAAAACAAGACCCTTGAACCATTTCACCAACATCGGAATGCCATTCTATTTTGGCTCTCTGTGATAAGAATATCCAGACGTATCTCAGAAGAATAGCCACATTCTTACAACAAAACCAACCCGGCCGCGTCAAAGAAACGTAGAAATCACTTTCCCAATTTTGGTGTCATTGCCATGTAAACTTTAAATCACGAGTGGTTAGCAGCTTTCAGGATGCCCGTCAATTTAGTATTCAGTTTCCAGCACCCCGTCAATTAGCCCAAACTCCAAAGCCTGCAAAGAAGAACTGAGGTCGGGCGAGGACATTGATGCCATTTCACATCATCATTGTTCTAAATGAGAATCAAATATTTTTTGAGAAATGGATGTTCTATCCCAGGTTCCAATTACATAGATGAGTGACGCGTCGAATAAGCTGATGGTCTAACCGTCATCTGCTGCTTATCTAAATATATGAAACAACAATTGAGTTAAAGCGATAAAAATAAGATAAATGGCAAAAATAAAGAGTTTCGAACATCTACATTTCTCCTTCCATTTTGAACCATATCATTGATAAACATTTGCTTTATGATGTATATGAAACATACACGTCGTACACGAAAGCATACTGATGCAGGTTGTCGCTACTTCTCAAGACATTCAAAAACAATTTCTCCCTTAGAAACTGGAATTTCTCTGACTTATGACACATCCCTCGGTCCCACCATTCAAGGATCGCAAAAGGACTCATCCACTCCATTGGTTTTACCACTCTAATGTGCCTTCCCCCTCAGCTAAAGGTTACGTTTTTCTTTTACCATATTTAAAATTTTCGTATAAAAAAATAAAAAAGCCAACAGTGCATCTTCAGTTGTCATCTTCACTTGTCATAAGGAAACTTAAGTATATCATAACATCACCTCAGACACAGACAAGAACCGGTCTCTCTCTGTGTACATTTGCACCTCCTCAAGAGTTCGTCAAGTAAATGCAGCATACATTTTGTCAAGTTTCTGCATCAAATAAACGCAAACCTTTAACATCACCGCATCCACTAAGCCCCAACAGGAACCACATATAATGGGAAAGGATTAAACTTAAAATTCAACTAATCTCAACCAATCAAACCTTATAATCAAGTGATGATAAGCAAGAAATATACATCCACTAATATGAGAAAGAGAAGATTTAACCACCAAGTTTAGTGAATTCAAGAGTCGAGTCCCACATAAACTAAAACATCTCATGTTGTTCCTCAAATAAAAAATTTATGGATCAGAGTAAGGTTTTTCACTTACTATCACCGGATATGTGAGTAGCCCCTCTAAATAGACCCAAAGGTTTTTCACTTACTATCATAAGAAATTAGTAGCCCCATAAAACAGACCAAAACAGTGATCACATTTGAAATATTTATAGTTCTAAAAATCAAGTCACGCGTAATAATTATTCAGAATAGAGTAGCTATGTAAACAAACAATGAGGAAACTGACATGGCAGGATTGAACTGCTTCATTTACTTGGCGACGTGCATCTTCCACATGATCCTACA
Organism: Primulina huaijiensis; assembly: GCF_012295235.1. Classification (NCBI taxonomy): domain Eukaryota; kingdom Viridiplantae; phylum Streptophyta; class Magnoliopsida; order Lamiales; family Gesneriaceae; genus Primulina; species Primulina huaijiensis. The sequence continues at coordinate 19,871,762 of NC_133319.1, forward strand.
GAGAATAATTAGAGTCAATCCCACAAATAATAATGTAGGCAAGTTGTGTGTTTACTAGGGTTCATTTATGCAAATGATGATGGCAGGAAGGGATGCCAGCTCAATCTGAAGCAACATTAGGGACCTTTAATTACCGGTGTCCTGAAGTTGAACAACATCATTTCAACTACATACCAAATGAAAGTCTCATCGTGTTTCATATAACTTAATCTAAGGTTTCACATAGCAACATTCTTGAAACTATTAACGCAAATGAATGTTGCGCCAAACAAAGCATCGAGAAGAGCAGAACAGTAGGACAGTAGATACGGTTCGGACGGAGAGAAAAAGGAATTTTGATAGTGGAATGGAGTGTCGCAATCCCACTATATGATCTAATATTTTGCTTTAAAATTGTATGCATAAGAGAGTTAGTCCATACCCCACACCCACTTTGGGGTTGATGTACCATAATACGGGCGTTTGGCATCGCATACCGCATTCCCTTTTCTCCACCAGCAAGAAGAAGCACGCCAGAACTTGCAGCTACTCCAAAACATACTGTACCAACCTTGGGCTTAATCTAAAGCAACAATTAGAGCCAGACATAGTTTCAGAAAAATCAAGCAACACGTAGAAAGATGCATGCTCAAAATTAAAGAGGAAACCAATTCAGCATTCCGTTCGGGAAATTGAAGCATTTAGGCTTATGGAGGCAAAAAAATCTCACATAGAATTAAATAGAAACTGCAACAAATTACTAAAGCAAATGAATCTTACCCAGGACATGCAGTCATATATTGCTAAGATAGAGTAGGTGCTGCCACCCGGGCAATTCAGATAAATCTAACAAGAAGAAATTTCAATGAACGTGAACAACAGTCAGAAACAAGGCACAGAAATCTTAACTCAGAAAATGATTATAGGTTCTAAAATGTGAGAAAATATGCACGCACCAAAATATCTGATAGTTCATCGATTGTCGCCAAAGTTACTAGTTGTGATATAACTCGCTGAGCCACCTGTGAGTTAACTGGCTGCCCAATGAAGATTATACGATTTCTGAACAATACTGTAGAAAGATCCAAAGGTCCACCTGGGGTCATCACCGCAGGCATGATGGGCTGATTCCCCTTTTTGGCTTCTATAACCCCATTACTGATTAAAAAAATGCTTACTTTAAACTTTTATCTAATAAAAAACAGTGTAAATAATGTCGTGGATGACAAATTCATAAAACAGGGTTCAGGTTTAACTAAAAATCGACAGACAATACCCATGAACATGGTGCTAGAGTTATTGTTTATAAACTCTTTTTACCCGCTAAGGATGTACCAATTTTGTTATGTAAACAGCGAAATATGCATCTATAGGATTATGAAAATACACCCACAAAAAACCAGCATGATTTATTTAGATATGTATATAATCTCTATTCATGTATTTGTGGGTGTCTTAACTTTTAAGGGAACTTGCCAACACAGAATCCTTCCCTCTCCGAACTAGACAAGGAAACATCAAGCAAGAGCAGAATTTGATTGCAGCTAGTGAAAGTTAATCATGAAGCATGCATCAAGTATCATCCAAGAATCTCCCGAAATCAAAGTTCAAGACGCTTAAGCTGACAAGATTTTTAAATATCCAATGATTTCAAGGACAGAACAATGAACCTGTAATCGGCAAAAGAATCATTCTGGTCAACCTCTGATGGCAATTTGCTTGTTCTGTTAGTAAATACTGCTATCACACAAGATTAACACTATTATCAAAATCATTCCTCACGGAGGAATCCCTTCCACTATCTCTCCAATACAAAGTAGATGTAAAACTACATAAATTTCAGCAGCTCCACACAAATACGCAGAAAAACATTCCAGCAACAGAAACTTGAAACAAATTCCCTTCTCATTCAATTAAAGGTATTCAAACAGCACAACTATCACTACAATTTCAACTGTAGGCATACCGAGAACAGGAGAATCACCATAGGAGCTTGAAAGAGCTGAAACTGTAGGTCTCAACCCCAAATCAAAATTATTGACGTGGAATAACATTGTCACAATAGCATTATAAAAAGTTAAAAACCGAAAAAAAAAAAGTTGAGTGTGATCAAAATCTAAATTTTTTTGTTTACATTTATACTCTTTTGGATCTAAAATTATTTTGATCGATCTTATTTATTGCCTATCAAAAAATTTCCCTAGGACCATATCATTAAATCTTATTAGCTAATTAAAGGTGAGATCTTTATATTAATTTTTAATTGATTTGTTGAAGTCTTATTTGAAATTATAATTATACTCTAATTTGTTTATATTTTAAAATTTAATCATATTTTTATCTATATTTTTACATTTTTAAATAGCCTATCACTCTTAATAAAAATATGAAAAAAAATCATAATTTTAAAATAACAAAAAATTATCATATTTAAATGAATATTTCACTCAACCGTGCAAATGATCACTTGTGTGTTGAAAGTGTCTTATTCCCATAAAATGGGGTTGCTATCTGAACAAGATTATTATAAATTTACAATATTTCTTTCTATACTATATGAACTGCAAATCATTTACATCCATTTTCACTTAATTTTTACCATAAATTAAATTGTGGATCAAATCCATCCAACTTTTATACTTGCAATTATTATAACATACGTTCTAAACAAAATTATCTAACATATTAATTACTCAAAATTTTAATTTAATATAACCTGATCAAATTCACAAAATATAGGAAACACATAAGACCAAAATTCACATTATTTTATGTAAAACCAACGGTCTAACAGATCTTTTTATGTCCGTGAGACGGGTCAATGTGTTCATATTTAAAAGCGAAAATTAATTTTAATATAAATATAATATTTTTCATGAATCAAATCTGGTTGGATATCTATCTCATAAAATTGACTTATAAAACCGACTTATATGAGTTTTTGTGTGTATCTAAAACTTACTAGTGTTTTTTATTCATTACACGTTTATTTTAATTTAAACATCTTGTGATTTGATTTGTAACAATACTACTACAAGAAGAAAGTAACTGTATTTTTGGGAAACGGGACAAAATTATAGTGAAAACCTGTTTAAATTCGACAGAAATGTGAAATCGTTCTTAAGCTTAAGAGGACTCTATAAATGTCAACCATTTTCTTGGATATTAGGTTAAGTTCATATTCATTTATTTGTTAGTATATATATATATAAATATAAGGTGATTTTGATGAATTTGAAAAATGCATATCTCCTTCACTATGTTATTTAAAATCTATTTTTCGAGTTTCTATCGCAATCAAAGCTTCGATAATTAATGGTTGAGTAGGTCTCTTGTGAGACGGTCTCACGAATCTTTATCTGTGAGACAGGTCAACCTTATCGATATTCACAATAAAAAGTAATACTCTTAGCATAAAAAATAATGATTTTTCATGGATGACCCAAATAAGATATCCGTCTCACAAAATACGACCCGTGAGACCGTCTCACACAAGTTTTTGTCTTAATGGTTTGGCAATTTCATTGGCTTTTTCTCATTATTTACTTGTAGAAGTTTGCACATATTTGGGGGAACATTGTCATGTAACAACTGGTCTAAGATCAACTTGACTTGGGAATAAATACAAGACTATCGACCGGGAAGAAATGGCACACAGGCGCCGCACCCGGCCGAGTTTTCAGAACCCGAAAGCCGGCATGCTTCGGATCCCACTGCGAAGTATCCATATGGCAGATCGCCCCAGCTTCCACTTTTCCACCGTCGTCCCCTTCCACCAGGACCTTGTAAAGCACGTTGTATCCCACCTGAGCATGGCAGTAGAAAACCGCGTACGGGTACGGCAATCTGTGGCACGAAACCAGTTCCGATGCCGGAATCTCCGACGGGTTGTCATGGACTGTGTAGTTCTGCAAAGCGGAGATCGATTCATTCAGGTACTCGGTATTCAATACCTTGAACTTCGAACCGGGCCCGAACACGGAGTTAACAAAATCCAACATGGATTCTAGAGAAGTGGCGCAGATTTTAGTCTCGCCTCTGATCGGTTTAGCTTCACAGTGGTGAAGCGTCATCTTCATGGCTTTGGCTTGTTTGGAATCCGATGGGAATGAGAAAAATTTGAGAATTTCGGGGAATTGGGCTGTGGAGAAAGGAATGGAGTCGGATTCCTCCCTGGAAAGAAAACGGGGAGAAGCTGACGGGGGCTCTTTTCTTGGAAAATAGATGGGAATCCTTTTCCCGATCACGAGATCATCGTGGTGAAAAAACAAGTTCATCTCAGGATCCACGCCTTGATTTTCGTCTCCGTTTTCGACCCGTGATTGAAGATGGTTATCTCCATGATCCGTCGCAGCTCTCATGGGATCAAAAGGTACATGTTTGTGCAAATCTTTCACGTGTGCTTCGGATAATTGGAGACAGCGCTGCAAAAGGGTTTCAGTAAAATTCATGAAACAGGTAAGAATTTGGCCTGTAATCTGAGAATCAGCCATGAAATAATCATGATTGTATTACCTGAAGCGAAAGCAGGGAACAGAGGAGGAAGATGAGTGAACCGAACAGGGAAGCCATGTCTTCTGTAATTTCCTGAAGCTCTTTTGCAATTCTGAGTAGTCTTTTACTTTAGGTTCTGGATTTCCAGAGAGATGTTTTCTCGTGAAAGTCAACTGAAAAATATATGGCAAGTGGACAGATGACACCAATATAGAATTTAATTTTTTTAAAGATTATTTATTTTATTATTGAATTCATCGGTTGACCACTTTTGTTAATGGTTTATGGAAATAGCCACCATAAGATATTCAAGATATGGTCGGATTACAAAAATTCTTCAGAAATCGTCTCATTATTCATTTTTGCGACACATATTTCCTATCTAATCCAAATCATTAAAAATATTATTTTTCATTCCAAATATAGACTCGTCTCACGGAAATAAATATGTGATCCGGACTGATCATGATTTTAAAATCGATGGTTTCGGTTTTGGAAACGATGATTTCGATTTCGATGGGAGATGAAGTCGAAATTGACCAGCTTAAGTATGGTTCTGGTCGTGGTTCGTGACGTGTTGGTTCCAGTTTGGTTACATACAATTTGAATTAAAATTTCGGACTTTAATTTTAAAGATCGAGAAGAAAATACTGATACAACGCATGAGATAACTTAAAATAATTAAAGTTAATTATTCAACATTTATAGTACAAAATATTATAGATTTTAATTTTTTATTAAAAGAAAAATAAATAGGGGTTATTTCATTAAAAAATGACATACACATTGCTTAGTAATTTAATTTTTCTTACTAATAATTAAATTAATATTTTGGTTTTGAAATTCAAATATACACACACGCTTTTAATAAGGATTTTCTTTGCCTTTCAAAAGATGGCATCTTATATGGTATTCTTTTCGACTTTATCAGAGAAATTAATGAAACCGATTTCCAGAATATATTTATTTATCTCTGTTTTCGTGATCTGCTTCCCAAATCATATATACCTTTTTTTTTTAAACAACAATCAAATATCCCAGAAAATATATATAATGGATATTATATTTATAATTTTTTATTCGAATCAATTTTTTTTTGGCAAAAACTTGTGTGAGACGGTCTCACGGGTTGTATTTTGTGAGACGGATCTTTATTTGGGTCATCAATTAAAAATTATTACTTTTTATGCTAAGAGTATTACTTTTATTGTTAATATCGATAAGATTGACCCGTCTCACAGATTAGAATATGTGAGACGATCTCACATGAGACCAACTCATTTTTTTTACGAAAGAAGAGACTCAACGTCTTTGTCTCATCCATTATTTGGCTCGATATTGTTGTATATCAATGAAAAAATAATTTTCTTAAAAAATCACTCTATTTTCAAGATAATAACTCAGATTATAAGATTAAATTCATACTCATTAAATTAAAAATTGAAAAACCATAGCTAGGCCACATTGAATCTATCAAAAAATTATATAAAAAAGTTTGGGAAAAAATATATTTGAGATATGCTGGACTGCAGGCCAATATTCCTGACCACATTAAAAGATATATTTTTGCAAATTTAGTATTCGTTTGACTTTATGTGTAATGTGATATCACCATAGATTGGGACACATAATTAATTAATACATTTTTTTTTGAAGGGATAATTAATACATTTTTATAGTGTTTGAAAAGGGTGAGACTCCCCCACCCCACCCCAAAATTTAAAAAGGGTGAAACTGTTCAGAAAAATATAGAACCTGTTGAAAAATTATTTAAAAATGTGAAAAATATTTGTGTTGAAAATGTGAATGTTGAATGTTGAAAATTAGGTAAAATTAGGTGTTGAATATTGAAAATTAGTGTGTGATGATGTAGGTAATGATGTATTTTATTTTTGGATTATTTGTAAAAATTTTCTATAAATAGATCTCTCATTTGTGAAGAAAATCACAATTGAGTTGAGAGAAAAATATTATAAAGTGTGTAGTGTGATAATTTTGAGAGTTTGAGATTTTTACTTTTTACCGTAAATTTTTACTTTTTCACAACAC
>NC_133319.1:19880580-19959557 GCF_012295235.1 Primulina huaijiensis
ATAATTCTTCAATATTAACCAATTGGCATGATCGATTAGGACATCCTGGTTCAACAATGATGCGAAGAATTATAGAAAATACACATGGTCATCCATTGAAAGACCAGAAGATCTTTCAGAATAATAAGTTTCAATGTAAAGCATGTTCTCTTGGAAAACTTATTATAAGACCATCACCAGCCAAAATCCAAACTGAATCACCAATGTTTCTTGAACGTATTCAGGGTGATATTTGTGGACCAATCCATCCACCATGTGGACCATTCAGATACTTTATGGTATTGATTGATGCCTCCAGCAGATGGTCACATGTATGTTTATTGTCAACTCGAAATGTTGCATTTGCAAGATTACTTGCTCAAATAATAAAATTGAGGAATCAATTTCCCGATTATACAATCAAGAAAATTAGACTTGATAATGCTGGTGAATTTACTTCCCAGACTTTCAATGATTATTGTATGTCTATGGGAATCATTGTTGAGCATCCTGTTGCTCATGTACATACTCAAAATGGATTGGCTGAATCATTGATTAAACGTCTGCAAATGATTGCTAGACCAATGATTATGAAAACAAAGCTCCCTATTTCTATATGGGGACATGCAATTTTACATGCTGCTTCATTAATTCGCATCAGACCAAGTGCATATCATAAATACTCCCCATTGCAGCTTGCATTTGGTAAAGAACCAGACATTTCTCATCTGAGAATTTTTGGATGTATGGTGTATGTGCCTATTGCACCACCTCAACGAAAGAAAATGGGACCTCAAAGAAAGATTGGAATTTATATTGGTTATGATAGTCCATCGATCATTCGATATCTTGAACCACAGACAGGCGACGTGTTCACAGCACGTTTTGCTGATTGTCATTTTAATGAGGAAATCTTCCCAATGTTAGGGGGAGAACAGAAACATACCGAAAAAGAAATTACATGGTATGTATCATCATTGTTACATCTGGATCCAAGAACAAAACAATGTGAAAAAGATGTACAGCAAATTGTGCACTTGCAAAGAATAGCAAATCAAATACCAGATGCATTTGCAGACACAAAAGGGGTAACTAAATCATATATACATGCTGCAAATGCCCCTGCTCGAATTGAAATTCCGAAGAAACAAATTGAAGATAGTCATGATGTCATTAAACGCCTGAAGCGTGGAAGGCCAGTTGGTTCCAAGGATAAAAATCCTCGAAAAAGAAAATTCATAGAGAAACACAATGATCACAAAATAGAGAATGATGTTCCTGAAGAAACACATAATGATCACAAAATAGAGAATGATGTTCCTGAAGAAACACATGATGATGAAAATGTTTTGTCAGAACCACAAACTGACGAGAATCATGAAATCTCTATCAATTATATTAATACTGGAAAAATATGGAACCGAAAAGATATAGAAGAAATTGATGATATATTTTCTTATAATGTGGCAATCGACATCATAAATGATAATGAAGATCATGAACCAAAATCTTTTGGTGAATGTAAAAATCGGCAGGATTGGATAAAATGGAAAGATGCCATCCAGGTTGAATTGGATTCGCTAAATAAACGTAATGTTTTTGGACCTATAGTCCTTACACCTGAAGGTGTAAAACCTGTTGGATACAAATGGGTTTTTATTCGAAAGCGAAATGAGAAAAATGAAATAGTAAGATATAAAGCTCGACTTGTTGCACAAGGTTTTTCTCAAAGGCCTGGAATTGATTATGAAGAAACGTATTCTCCTGTGATGGATGCAATTACGTTTCGGTATTTGATTAGCTTGGCAGTATCTGAAAATTTAGAAATGCGTCTTATGGATGTTGTTACAGCCTACTTATATGGATCACTTGATAGTAATATATATATGAAAATCCCTGAAGGATTTAAGATGCCTGAAGCACAAAGTTCAAAACCCAGAGAATGTTATTCTGTGAAATTACTAAGATCATTATATGGGTTGAAGCAATCCGGCAGAATGTGGTATAATAGGCTAAGTGATCACTTGATGAAAAAGGGATATGTAAATAATTCAATATGCCCTTGTGTTTTCATTAAGAAAACAACATCCGGATGCGTAATTATTGCTGTATATGTTGATGATTTAAACATCATTGGAACAAATAAGGAAATTCAAGAAGTTGTGTCATACTTGAAAGAAGAATTTGAAATGAAGGATCTTGGAAAAACCAAGTATTGTCTGGGTTTACAAATTGAACAAAAAGAATGTGGAATATTTGTTCACCAGACAAATTATACAGAAAAGATCCTTAAACGTTTTAATATGGACAAATCAAATCCTTTAAGTACTCCAATGGTTGTTAGATCATTAAACATAGAAAAGGATCCATTCCGTCCATGTGAAGATGATGAAGATATTCTTGGTCCAGAAGTACCATATCTAAGTGCTATCGGTGCCCTTATGTATCTTACAAATTGTACAAGGCCTGATATATCTTTTGCCGTAAATTTATTGGCAAGATTTAGCACATATCCAACAAAGAGACATTGGAACGGAATTAAACATATATTCCGTTATCTACGAGGAACGACAGACTTGGGACTTTTGTATTCAAAAGATGCTAATCCAAGTATAATTGGTTATGCCGATGCTGGATACTTATCTGATCCACACAAAGCACGTTCTCAAACTGGATATGTATTTACTCGTGGAGGCACTGCAATTTCTTGGCGTTCACAGAAACAAACACTTGTAACAACTTCATCAAATCATGCCGAGATTATTGCACTACATGAAGCAAGCCGTGAATGTGTGTGGTTAAAATCAATGACTCAACATATCCAAATCTCATGCGGATTATCATTCGACGAGAAGCCTGTGATACTATATGAAGATAATGCTGCATGTGTTGCTCAAATGAAAGAAGGATACATAAAAAGCGACAGAACTAAACATATTCCTCCTAAGTTCTTCGCATTCACCAAGGAGCTTGAGAAGAATAAATGTATTGATGTTCGTCACATTCAATCAAGTGAAAACTCATCAGATCTCTTCACAAAGGCACTTCCTACGACAATATTCAGAAAGCACATATATAATATTGGGATGCGCAATCTACGAAATTTGTGAAGAATTGTTCGTGTCAACATGAGGGGGAGTTTACGTGACTGCACTCTTTTTCCCTTACTATGGTTTTTATCCCAATGGGTTTTTCCTAGTAAGGTTTTTAACGAGGCAGTATAAAAACACGTAATGTATACAATCATTATGATCATCATCACAAGGGGGAGTGTTGAAAAATTATTTAAAAATGTGATAAATATTTGTGTTGAAAATGTGAATGTTGAATGTTGAAAATTAGGTAAAATTAGGTGTTGAATATTGAAAATTAGTGTGTGATGATGTAGGTAATGATGTATTTTATTTTTGGATTATTTGTAAAAATTTTCTATAAATAGATCTCTCATTTGTGAAGAAAAACACAATTGAGTTGAGAGAAAAATATTATAAAGTGTGTAGTGTGATAATTTTAAGAGTTTGAGATTTTTACTTTTTACCGTAAATTTTTACTTTTTCACAACAGAACCTAATTTTATATGTCATGTTGGCATCTGAGTCAACTTTCAAGTTTTCTCTATTAAGTTACACATAACAAGTAGAAAACGCATCCTAGTTTTGATATTATATTCATCTATAATGTTCATCAATTACACTATTTGTACATGTTTTATCATATTTAGTAGATGAGTGTCATCACAGTAGTGAGCACGGATATGAGCATGGTGTGTGCGCAATATATCAAAACTTGTATGTATATATATTGAAAATTGTTTTATCTTGAAATATTAGCGGTTTGTTTTTTATTGTTGTTTATTAAGTTAGTTAATAATAAAATAAAGAACACGAGAACACCAAGATTTTAACGTGGTTCGGTCAACCGACTTACATCTATGCGGCCACACAATGTTATCAAGTGAATCCAGTAAATATAAAATGTTATGATCACATAAGAACTTATAGACATAAAAGACTCATTCTTTTCTAATGACGACTCTTGGACGAACACATTCGGTAGACTTCACTTGACGAACACTACTCGTCTTCAATATCCGCTAACTCGAACTCTTTTCGAAAATGCGGATTGTTATCTTCCGAAAATATCGCTTTCCTCTCCCGATAAATGAATCACAAAGCTTTGAGTGTGTGAAGCTCTCAAAATCAGAATGATATAGTGGTACTGTCATAATCTTGTTGCAACAGTTGTCGCGACATATAATGAACAATCTGACGTTTTCTTCTCCAAAAGTCTGTATATCGCAATTAATACTTTAGCATCATAATATAAGCATTAGCAAGCTTCTATATATATACCAATTAATTACCTATTATTAAAGATATATATCATGATAAGCTTTGTCGTTTCAACAGATGTGAAGTAAAATATATCAAGATGAAGCTTATCATATCATCAAAAATATGAATAAAAAACGTATCATTGCATAGTCTAATTAAACTAACCAAACAAACCAATTAAAAATGACCATTAACGTGTATATAATTTATATATAAATTAAAAGTTACATCATTTTTTAATCATATATATGTGTTCTGCTGTGTTGTGTCGTATCGATGGAGAGTTTGACTAAACATATCTAGTGTGCAAAATATTGCTAATCAAAAAATGAGTGCGTCGACATCGACAAAGTTTAAAATCTCAATAACTAATAATTTTAAAAAATCAAAATTAAGGTTATGTACAAAATTCAAAAAAAATTACAATAAAATTTAAAATTTTAATTTTGAAAGAAGATAATGTTTTGCAAATTCTCAGTCTCCCATGAAATGACCGAAGTGTATGCATGGAACACATCTAGAAAGGGGAAAAGTTTCAAAACTATATGCTGCATAAGGCTATCATCATCTATTTGGAGTATGCTTCAGGTTTAGTCAACCCACTCATGTAAGTTCAATGATCAACAAACTATGTCAAGATTAGCAAGCGAACTAGATCAAATTGTGTTATAACATGCTTGAGTTCGGATCGTTCTCACGGAGACTAGTATTTGATTACAAAGATGTTAAACAATTCTCTTGTGTTATATGAAATTAATCAAAGGGGAGGATGTACTTATTCTCTTAAATTATAAATTGAATAGATAAAGCCAAAATCTTATTAAAAATCGCTTATTAGTATATGAAAAATCATCTCCGATGAAATGACTAAGGTACGCAACGATACTGAACTTTCACTCGAGTAAAATGTGACATTAAGTTTTATATAAAACGATACTAAATTGTTCTTTCTCATCAAAGAGTGCCGAGGGAATCCATTTTGGTTGGGGAAGTTAGAATAAAAACCAATTTATTTTGTGATATCTAGGGAGTCAAAATATTCTTCCGTACGGCTTAGCTTCTACTACATACAGAAAGCTCCTAAGAATTAACATAGACTCCTCGTCTTTGAATTCGTCTATATTCGAATCCAAATCCTTTCAAATTTTTTCTATTTCTTTCCTATCCCTAAATTCGAGAAATTTCTAAATATTCTGTTGTTAGTAGATTTTGATATTTACCTCGAAATAATGTTAATTTTATCTTATGAGACGATTTTCCAAGAATCCGACCAACATAGTTTGGTAATTTTGTTTTAATGACAAAGATTTCGAGCTCTAATTTCACTATCATTCTATTTCTAGACCTTTTTTTTGGCTAGCTATCAACATTTTTCACCCCAATTATTTGTAGAAATGTTGCGACAATTCAATTCTCTTACATTTGATCCAATTTGACTCATTTTCAAACAATTTAACTCTAAAACAAACGAAAAAAATTAGGCATGCTACCTAATTAATCCACTCATTTGTCATTTTATTTTTTGGCTGCAAATTGGTTGCATGTGCATAACCTCATGCAATATTCAATCAGTAGATTTTTCATCAACTTGAAATTTGATATAATGTACATTTGCAAGTTGACAAAATTTAATGTTTTTGCCTTGGTTGACTATTTGCTTCACATGTGGCCAAGATTAATGGCTAATAATTACAAGATTTTGGAAAGTATTGGCCAATTTTGTTGATTATTTTAGTGATTAGGAAATTTTATTCATAAAATAATTCTCATTTAATAATAATGCGTCCGACGTTTAATATATATTTATTACACGTGATTGATACATGGAAATATTATTACTTTTTTAGCTCAAAAAGATTATTATTACTTTATATATAAATATATATATATAATTAAATGGAAGTCAAAGTAGCACAATCTCATCTAGAAAAAGGTTAAAAGGGCATATTAATTTGTTCACTTTCGGCAAAATCGAAATTTTCCAATCTGTGGTCATATATGGAGGTTTTAATTAGTAGTGATTTGCATTTAATAAATCCAATAAATACTTTTAAACTGTGATCAAATTTCCGGATTTTTAGTCTGATCTTTTGAATCATTTGGTCAAAGTTTGAACGCAAATATCATTGATATCCAAATTTGTTTCCATAATATTTAATATCATATCAACATGCGACGAAAATCGAGTTAAATATATTGCACATTTATAGTACACATTTATATAAACATCGATAAAATGTAATTCACCTATTGAATGTGTAATTTTTTTATATTTCATCACATTCTATATTTGAATAATATATCATCCATACTAATATAAATGAGCACGATACACATACAACTTTTCAATTCTTGTGATGATATATATATAGTTTTGATATCTTGCACACCTACCGTGCACATCCATGTGAACACCGATGAGGTGTCACTCACCCATTGGATGTGATGAAATATAGAAAAATTGTGCATCCAATGAGTGAGTAACACTTCATCGGTGCTCACATAGATGTGCACGATAGGTGTGCAGGATATCAAATATATATAGATATATATCTATATCATCACAAGAATTGTGCAATTAATGGTAAGTAATCAATCAATCAAATCCACCGTACCAAAACAATAGTCATGCATATGTAATACCATATAGGCAGCACTGACCTTTTTGATTGCTCGATTTTGTCGATCGTAAAAAAAAGGGATGGCTCCCAATCTCATAACGTGGGGAGTTGACTATGAAAATAATTATGTCATTGTTGAAAAAATATAGAAATTTGAATCAAATCTTTTTTTTTTTAGGTATATGCCTAATCTCTATATAATATACTAAAGTCAGAGGCTATAAACTTTACAATAAAAAGAAAAGTACACCAAATTTAGGGTTCCACCAAGTTTCGAATTGAAGATGAGAACGAGAGATTTTTCAGCCTTCTTCCTCCTCTCCATTCTATTGGTATAATGTTACGCTTATATGTTTTATGCTTACCAAAATTCAGCATATTCGTAATTAATTGTTTACCTGTATGTTTTTTTCTTTTTCCCGAATAAAAGCTCGATCGGCCTGGTTTTTTCTTTAAAAAATTACAATTTGTTCATACCTAAAAGTGGATTGTGATTTTTTTTTTTGATTAATTTCTAATTTATGATCATGGTGTGATCTTGTTTGTAAAAATTTAAATCAGAAGGGTTTTTCTGGTTTATTTCTTAAAATTANAGTTTTCTGGGGTGGTCATAAAATACACATCCATATTTTTCTGCAATCAAATATTTATTGATTCCATATGATTCAATTTTTATTTAAAATATGAATAATTATTTTTTTAAAGAAAATAATTATTAATTCCTTGATGATTCATATTTCAGTTTGCTTATATTGCTAATGCAAGAAAAGATGGAGGAAACTATTGGAAGAGTAAGATGAATGGTGAGCCTATGCCTAAGGCAATCCAAGACCTCTTCAATCAGAACCCTTCCTCAGGAATGAAAACCGACCGGTTTGCTCGAAATTTCAAAGCCAAGCGAACTTTTATATTATATCACAGTCAGGATCAGCTTCATCCTGAAGAACCATAGCCTACTCATGTGAATAGTTGAAATAATACCAAGTACAAGCAAGAAGGGAGATGGATCCATGTGTTTTATTTATCGTTCTGTTATGTTCGAGTTCGAGTTCGAGTTTAAGTTGATTTGTAATGAATATATGAATTGTTTGAATGAATTTGAATTTGTGGGACTTCATTTCGTGTTTAGGTCGTATAAATTTGTATGATCATGGATTCTTGGAAGTGTTTTGTGTAATATAAGTTCGTAATATACGTCATTAAAATTGTGTAACGAGTGGATATATGTATTTTTTTGGGTAACAAATGTGACTTGTAAATAGGAAAAAGATAGTCGATGCAAGAGTTGAACTCTCGAACAATACATTTTTGTCACGTATTATTGCTTAAATCATCGGCGATACGTTTTTCCAAGTATAAGCATTATAAATTAAACCCAAGGTATGCACTATGATTTACTAAATGCTTTACAACTATAGACGGAGTTAGAAAAATCGTTGGGGGTCGGGGAAAAATGATTTTTGGGTCCATAGCTATACTTCATAAATCAAATATCTTATATTTCATAATTAAATATTTCACCAACCAAATAAATTATTATTGGTCTCACTATCACTTTATTAATATTCATTTACATTTTTATTTAAATAAATTGATATATACATTTTATTTTTATCTTTATTTTAATTAATTCTATTTATACTTTTTTCATTAATATTTTTTATTTAGTATTGAATTTATGTATTTTTTGACAATTACTTGTGTACTGTTCACAAGTAAAATTCATCTCCCGTGTGTTTCCTTTCAACACATCATAAAAAATAGGTGCTTCGTTAAGCACATTGATCTCATTACGAGATACGGAGACTCCAAAAAAAGCATGTCATATCTAATTACATGATAGTCATGATCACCTCGTGTGTACGGGGGCTTCCATCACTAGTAGAATTTTTTGTTTTTACTTCGCCACTGGTTACTTATGAAGTAGTATATAGTACCAATCAACTTCGGTAATAATACCGACGAAGTAAATTATTATTTATTGAATAAATAAATTACTCAATTTAAAATTTAATAAATCATACTAAAAATTTTTCATAAACCCTTGTTTCAAAAAAAATCATAAACCCTAGCTCAGCTGCACAATTCACCCGTCCTCGCCTCGCTGCTGTCGATTCGGTTTTCAAGTAATTTCACATTCTTCTGAAATTGCTGTTATTGATGTAGATGAATTTAGAGCTTCGTTTTCAAGATTTGGTTTCTTACCTTAGAATTGAAATGTTTTTTTTTTGTTGAATTAGATAAATGAGGGTGAAAAAGCAGAAGCGGCATCGAAGAGCTGTGAGATTCTACACGGCTTGCTATGGATTCCGAGAGCCGTTCAAAATCCTCTGTGATGGGACCTTTGTGCACCATCTTCTGGCGAATGGAATCACTCCCGCTGATACTGCATTGGCCAATATTCTTGGTGCTACTGTCAAAATCTTCACTACCAGGTTTGATGATTTTCGATTTATTCTGGACTTTTTGGGTAAATCATAGTTAATTGATTGTTAATTGGGTTTGGAAATATTTGGCGACAGATGTGTTATTGCAGAGTTGAGAAGCCTTGGTGAATCGTTTTCTGATTCTGTTAATGCTGCCCGAAGCCTGATAACTGCAAGGTTAGTCATTTTGATTTTTAGGTATTATTGGGCATGTTCGCTTCATCATTGTATTTGATGTTTGTTTCACTCTAGACTCTGAAAATGGTTTGTGGTTGGGATATAAAGTTTTTATTTTGGTGGTGGTACTATGCTGCTATATGCTTTAGTCTGCGCCGAATGTCTCTATAGGAGATAGAGTTTCGAAATTTGAGGATCAATGTAAACAAGATTGAAGGATCTGCTTTGATCATGCTGTGATTTTTCATTGCAATACTCTCGCTCATGTTGTTAGTTAGGTTGGCCTATGGATATTCAAATGTGAGTTTAACTTTCAATAAACGGATTTCTAGATGTGACCATGAGAAGAGAAAAACTGCTGCAGCGTGCATGACGGAAGTTATTGGTGAAAACAACTCCGAGCACTTTTTTGTTGCAACACAGGATGCTGAGCTGAGGAAGAAGTTCCAAGAGGTTCCTGCTTTTTTTATGTGCAAAATCAAATTTTCATGCTGTTGTATGTTGAGTAGCAAAAACCACATTTTTGTTAGACATTCAACTTTTTAAGGCTGCCATTTGCAGATACCAGGAGTGCCAATCGTATATGCTCTTCGAAATGCTCTGTTTCTCGAGCGTCCATCAGCAGTTCAGCATGAGTTTGCCAAGACTGCTGAAGAAGGGCGCTCACATATGACTGAGTTGGAATACAAGATGTTAGTAAAGAAAAACAGAGCAGACAGTGAAGAAGCGTGCAACACTTTGGATGTGAATGGCGATAATGAAAATGATCAGGATCGCAAGAAAAATGATAAACCAAGTAGGATAGTGCTGAATGATAAAGCTCAGTTCAAGCGAAAGAGAGCAAAGGTTAATATCAATTTCCTGTCATCTTTTTTCCTTTTGCCATTCCTGTGGGATCCCTCCACGTAGCTTTTACTTACTCAATTGTTTTCAGTATTTAAATATATGGTGGAGAAATCACTTCTTTCGATGTGATTGTAGCCCAATGTCCAAATAGTTTGCTCTCACATGGGAAGCCACAGATTTTCTCTTATTTCATAATTTTGCAGACATTTGGTTGCTGAAGATGTGACATTCATTGTATGAAAGTTATTATTGCTTCTGTCCACCATCTTGTTCAATCAGGATTTTTTTTAATGGTACCAAGGATATGCTTGTATTGATTGCAGGGTCCAAACCCACTGTCATGCAAGAAGAAAAAGACAAAGATGAATGAAAATTCTGCGGCAGGAAAGGTGTGGATTTTTGCAGTATTTCAAATAATTTTAATCCATCCATGCTTATCATATACCTTTATGGAAAGTGTGTTCAGGCATGATTAATGATAAATTACTATATAATTGGTGTATAGATACTGACATGAACTCAGATTAATTTAAGTTTAATTCCGGTGAACCTTGAAATCACCAGAATTTTATTTTTTTATGCGTAAAGAATAGATTTTGGAACCTGAAAAACAGGTTCCAGTGCCCTAAAACAAATAGTTAGTGGTTTTGATCGAAGTAAGAACTTTTCTGAGGCTCCATACCTGAATGATTTAAATGGATTAAATCAAATAAATATAATTAAATTTCAGAGTAAAATAGCAATTTAGCTTAAAACTACTGGTTGTAGTCTCTATCCATCTTTTGATATCCTCATGTAACTGAGCCTTTTTTTTGGGAGTGTACTGAGCGGTTATAGTTTGTGGTGTTTCCTTTGTAGTATCTGTTGCTGAGACTTCAATTTTGATTGCAGGAAAGCAAAACGGTGGATAACAGTGTAAGAAACAGGAGCAGAAAACGTAAGAGATCAAAGAAAAATCAATCTGTTAGTGAATCATCTGGTGGTATTTGATGCGGTTTGAGTTCTTAAGAAGTTCACAACTTTTACAGCTGAGCCTTGTTGGATGATGGAGTCCCATTTTTACTTGGATGTTGTCAGGTTGTTGCAGATAACATCTGATCATCACTGATAAAATAGTCTCGGGATCACTCGGAGCATTGATAACCATAGAAGGTGTGATTTGTGAATTTAACAGATTAATTTATGAATGAAAAACAACTACCAATAGAAATCACAGTGAAATGAAGAGAGGTTGGAACTACTGTTTATCAACTAGACATGTTCTAGTTGAGAAACATCGAATGTTCTGTTTTTTATTTTTTGTTAATTGATTAGTTTATGAAATTAATTTGTTCTTCGTCTGGTCTGTAAGATGCAAATGTTTGAGGTTACTTGCATTTTTTAAAAACAATTTAATATATTAAAGGTGAATGAAATACACGAACCTAGTGTTTACTGATAGTACTGTGCTTTTTTTTTGCCAATGGTGTCACATAATATTCTAAAAGAGAGGTTCATTCGAGAAGGCTCAATTGGCTATGTCGAGAGAATACGAATGTAACCCAAATGAAAAAAGGTTTTATTCAAACAAAACTCAAAAACGAACACAAGAGAACGAAATAAACAGCTATCATCAGAATTTGGTCGGTTTATAATGCAATGCACAAAAGGGGAAGAGCAACTTGAAAAAATGGTGTTGAGAAACAATAATTTTACACAATCTTTGCAGAGAGCCCTATCCGGTTCTTGCCAAATTGAAAACAGAACATAGATAGATATTGGACAAGATAAACACTTGAGACCAATTCCCTCCACAATGAAACACGGTCACTACGGAAAGACACAAGAATCACCAATTCATCTTTGAAGTTCTGGAAACTTTTTTCAATAATATAAATCCATTCAACACTCGCATCCGCTCGACCTTTGCTGACTGTTGCTTCCAACGTCAATTGTGTCGGGCAAATATCTTCACCGGCATGAACAAATTTTCAAAAGATTAATACAATCAAGAGAAAGAAGCTAACGTGTGTGAGTGTCAAACTTTAAGGATCATTATGTGCACCACATGATTCAAGTACTTTTCTGGAACAACAGACGAATGACTACATGCAAGAACATTAACTAATACACATAACTCCCTCTCGGTGAACGGTCATGTTTGAAAAAATAACAAGAATTCACAAGAAATTTAATGCACTTACATTTCTTCTTCTTCTCCAGTCTTCAGAGCATTCTTTGCAATAACCTGGAAAGCTTCTTCAATATTGGTGCCTTCCTTGGCAGAAGTCTCAAAGTAGGGAATATTCCCTTTCGAGGCACACCAAGCCCGAGCTTTTTTCTCAGATACCTGTGGGGATTAAAATAAGACAGCAAAAACCTTTTCAATCCAAAATAAACGTTTACAGCTTCAACAATAAAATAGTGATAAGCATCAGTATAGTACAACTATATTGGTTTATCAGGCTTGCTACCCCTCCAGTAAACCATGAGATCAACCACTCATCTCCAACCCTACCCATCACCCCACAAATGAAAACTCCCAGTCATCCTCAAAAGAATAAAACGAATAAGATAGATGCACATATATAAACATGAAAGAGCAAGAATTCTTGTAAAACAACACAGTTAATTTAAGGGGGGAGAGAAAGAGAGAGATGAATACCACTCTACTATTTCCTCCATCCACGTCGATCTTGTTACCGATCACAACAAATGGAAAATTTTCTGGGTCTGACGGACTTGCCTGCAGACATTTTCCAGTTTTGTTAGTATTTTCCATCTCTTCAGTTAAGTGAACGAGAACAGAAATATCATCAGGATGAAGAATCTCTCTTTATCAAATGCATCATAGCTACTATTAACCAAATGAATTGCATACAAAATCGATTTAAAAAAATAATAAAAGCACTTGAAAAATACAAACTACTATTTTGCTAAAACAGCAAATACCCCAGCCGGAAGATGACAATGCTGAGAATTAAACTTATTACTTCGTATTTCACATCTGCAAGGGTTGGGCCCATGGAGGACTTGAGCTCTTACAATTCATGGAAAAGGGGGACTTGGCAGATTTATTTAAATTATATATACATTAGAAGGAAATATAATATACTGGATAAATCATATCAAAAGTCTGAAGTGAGAGAAATAAATAGGTAAATTGAAAGGCACCGCGAGACGGTTGTGCTTAATTCAGTTTGATAGAAGAAGATAACTAAAAAAAGAAACCTGAAATAGATACCTGAATTAGGAATTCTTCTCTCCAGTTGTTAAGATTATCAAATGATTTCATCACATTGACATCGTAGACAAGCACACAGCAATCAGCACCGCGATAAAAAGCAACCCCAAGACTTTGAAACCTCTCTTGGCCAGCTGTATCCCATATCTACTAGAACAAAAATCAATCTTAAGGCATAAAAACTCAACATAACATCCAAGGTCGTGAGACTAGCTACTAAAAATAACAAGGGTCGATGAAAAGACAAAACATCACATAAATTTCATTTTTCCATTGCATTTTCAAAGGCACCTAATGAGTATCACTGTTGCATGCAGATAAGATTACAGTTATATATCAGAAAATTTAACGTTTAAAAACAGTAATATGTCAGCATTCTACTTTCTGATAATACAATGAACCAGACATAACACTTGATATCCTATATCAAGTATCAAGGAAGAAGTGTGTCCTTGGATATGACTCATCTGACCCAGGAAAAGTTTGAGATTAGGAGGGTGTGTTTTTATGTAAACATGAGTTATTTTGGTCAATGAACCCCGCATTTTTTCTCATAAACCGTGAAAAAACAAATATATCCCAGACATACCTGCAAAGTGAAGAGTCTATCCTCAAATTGCACTTCCTTAGTCAGGAAATCAGCCCCAATTGTCGCCTTGTATTGGTTGCTGAATTTCTTGTTTACATATCTTTAATCAACAGATGAAGGAAACATTATACAAATAACTAAACAAGAATCTTTTCTCACAGTAGTAAATTATGTACAGAAAAATTTTTCAGATATGCCTGAGTATTGTCTTAATAAACATGAACAACTATCAAGGATACTGATTCATCAATGAGGTCTTTCCCACCCTGAAAATCGCAGAAAGAAAACAATTACCATAAGTATCAACGCACATACAAATAGGGTGATATAAATTTTACAACCTACACTCAAATCAATCTAAAGTGATGGCATAGAAATCATTTGGACATTATATTTCAGTGACATAACAACAAAGATTAAAACTTAAAATTTTGTCATTTCTTTGGTTCCACCCTCCATTTGGATGTTCAAAATGATTTGTGGTGCAACTCTTGATAACCAAAAATTTTTCCTCAAATTTTCTTTATTAAAATCTCAGGCCAAAACATGGAATTGAAGAAGAAATACAGTAACATGAAATATATTAATTAATCTACCTATGTCATCTACCCAACTACATTAGAAAAAATGAAATAAAATAAAATTGACCCTTATTCGAACGATAGAGTAAGAGAACGGAAGATACGAAGCCCCAAAACCCGCCGGCACCACAATCAAATGAAAAACATCGAAAATGAACCCCTAACAACAACAAATCAACAATTTCTCAAAGAATCGAGCCAAATTAAGCGCAATAGCAAAAAAACGCCTTACCCGCTGTCGCCGAGGATGATGACCTTGAGGAGCGCTCTTCTGCGAGACGGCATCGTTTGGACCCGATCTGGATCGCAAAAGCGAACGGGCTTTGTTCTCTGAGGTGTGATTGTCTAGAGAGAGATTCAATTTAGGGATTTGGTTGGACGATTGTTTTTTTGTCCCCTAAATTCTCCTCTCTCTGGAAAACACCACAGTCGACAACCAACTTTTCCTATTAACCACAACTATATATACACATTACGCAAGGAATATGCTGCGAATTTTAGTTAGATGAGTCAATTCTATCAATATTTACAATAAAAAAAATAATATTTTTTCATGAAATACTCAAATAAGATATCTGTCTCATAAAATACGACTCG
Source organism: Primulina huaijiensis (assembly GCF_012295235.1). Taxonomy (NCBI): domain Eukaryota; kingdom Viridiplantae; phylum Streptophyta; class Magnoliopsida; order Lamiales; family Gesneriaceae; genus Primulina; species Primulina huaijiensis. The sequence continues at coordinate 19,895,954 of NC_133319.1, forward strand.
TGAGACCGTCTTACAAAAGTTTTTGCCATACACAAGTCCCGAATTCCAAACTCTAATTTTTACAATTAAGGAACTTTATCTAGATCAATGCAATTATGTTTTTAGTTCACATACAATTTGGCACCAGTTGGTGTGAAAAGATGAGGCACTAGGTGATGAATAAATGTTTGGATCAAGTTCTACAAACGATTAGAGTTATAAATCATTACATTACATATTGATATATCATTCATATACATCTTAAATAATCTCATCTCACGAACTGAACGATGAATTAAACATTGTTTGGTGCGAAAGATGAGATATTAACTCATTACATATATTTGTTTCATCTAACTTTTCACTCAAGTTCTACAAAAAAAATTAAATTTGTTATAAATCATTATGTTATTTATAAACATTAATTTATCATTTAGATATCATACTTCATTTGTCATCATATTTCAGGAGTCGAACGTTAAGTTAATGTACTCTTTAGTTTTTATTAGGGGTGGGTACCGTACCGTATACCGTACCGTAAATATCGTTATGAAATTTTTTCATACCGATACCGATACCGGAAATTCGGTATACCGAATTTTCGATATGAAAAAGTCCATACCAGATACCGTACCGACACCGAAAATTTTGTCGATATACCGAAAAAATGTCAGTATACCGAAAATATACCCACATTTTTTCGGTATATCGAACTTAAATTTTAAAAAATAATAATAAAAAAATTATTTTCGGTATTTCGGTAATACCGAAAAAAAATAATTACGTACCGATACCGATACCGAAAATTTCGGTACGGTCGAAATTTTTGGTATATCGATTTTTCGGTATTTTTTCGGTACGGTATTTCAATATTTCGGTATATTTTCCCACCTCTAGTTTTTATACATCAAACCTTGAAACTTTTGTAATATATATGATATATGATATTTGTACAACTTCTAATCCTAAATTAGTCATAATCAAGGTATGTATCTCTAGTAGTGGTTCTAATGTTGATAACTTTGATCTCTCATAATGGTTCTAACTTTAATAACAGAAAGCCTTTGGAGTAAATTAATACGGAGAATATACTTTAAAAGTAGCTAGATCTTTTGTGAGAGGTTTAACCGATCCATATTTGTAATAAAAAATAATATTTTTTCATAATTCGAATCGAGCCGGAGACCAGTCTTACAAAATTTAACTATGAAATCATTTCTATTAAAATATGTTGCATCAAAATGGGAAATAACTACATTTGAACAACAATAATGTCCATTAAAAAAATATTTAATTTAATTTAAAATCTAAAAATAGAAATTTAGTTCAATTTCCTATTTTATAGGAGATTTAGGGGGAGCGAAATGAAGAGGCACAGATGGTTTTGTGTTTTTTGGAAACTATAATGATGCACCATCTCTTTTGCATCCTTGCTTTGAGAATCCTCCCTGCCCCTTCTCCTAAAGGTAGATTCTCTCCCTTCACCTTTTCTTCTCAAGATTTTCTGAATAGCTGTAGATATTATTTTCTTGAACATAATTATATTATGTGAATGTTGGTTTCTTCATTTGCATTTCTTGGATCACAATTTGTCAAAGAAATTAAATGATATATTGTGTTTTAATTCAAATGAAGAAGATTTGGGATAGGCCAAAAATTGGTGGACTTCAAATTTTCAAAGAAATAAACCTGACTAAATGTAGGTGCATGTTTGATCTTGATGGTTAATTTTTCAAATGAGGGATCTTTCATTGATAATTTCTTTAAAGTGGTTTCTTGAATCTTGATCAGGGTCGTTACTTGGAGAGCGGCGGGGAATGCTTATATTTTGACGGATTACATAGTGGTATAAGAATCTGTGACAATGTCGTCGGAGAAATCTCCTCCGTCGGATTCTAAATCTTCAGACTCTCCAACACCGCCTTCATCCTCTTCCTCATCGGCATCGTCGTCACCGGACGATGACTCTTCGTCATCACCTCCACCACCTTCGGACAATTCAGATTCCAAGTCTCCTCCTCCGCCGAATAGCTCGCCGCCGCCGCCACCCGAAAAAGGCTCTCCGTCTTCCGGAGACAACGGTTCCCCGCCTTCCAACGACAACAATAACAACGAAGACTCTCCGCCGTCTAACGATAAAAACAAATCTCCACCCCCACCGAAATCAAATTCAGGTGGGAATGGGAATTCACCATCCCCACCCCCACCACCTCCACCTCCACCGCCACCGCCACCGCCCCCGCCTCGCTCGGGAACTCTTTCTCCTTCGAGAAACAACTCGCCACCATCGATCGACTCCCAGTCAAATGATTCAGCCTCTAATCAGAAGGCAATCATAGCAGGAGCAGCGGCGGGCGCAGGATTACTGCTCCTTATGATGGTTGTTTTCTTGATATCTTGTGCTAGAAGGAAGAAACGAAAGCCGCATGACAATATGAACTACTACAGAGATAATTCTCATGGAAACAGGAGTATGTCAGCACAATTTCTACTCATTTTTCACGTAATTATCTCACCGAGATCCGTTGAATCAATGTTTTGATCGCAGGTAGTGACTACTACAACAGTGGCGGAAACTGGCATGCAAACGCCGGTCGCCCCTCCACAGACCACGTAATGAAGATCCCACCACCCTACACCAGCCCTGGCATAAGCTCGGAACACAGCTGGCCTTTGGCCCCACCGCCCCCTCCACCAATGATGAGCAGCAGCGAGCTAAGCTCGGCTGGCTTTTCCGGACCACACCAGGCTGCATTGCCGCCTCCGCACCCAGCCGTGGCCCTCGGCTTCAACCAGAGCAACTTCACTTACAACGACTTGGCAGTAGCTACAGGCGGCTTCACGCAGTCGAACCTGCTGGGACAAGGCGGATTCGGATTCGTGCACAAGGGTGTGCTGCCCAACGGGAAGGAGATTGCGGTGAAGAGCCTGAAAGCCAACAGCGGGCAGGGCGAACGCGAATTCCAGGCGGAAGTGGATATAATCAGCCGAGTGCATCATCGGCACTTGGTGTCTTTGGTTGGATATTGCATTTCAGGTTCTCAGAGGATGTTGGTTTATGAATTTGTCTCTAATGGAACCCTTGAACATCACCTCCATGGTATGCTTCCCCATCATGTTCTATAGCTATAACACTTATTTTGCATCAAATTTCACGGGAAAAATTCCGAAAATCATTCCCAATTAGACTGGATTTTTGTCAATCTGTACACTATTATCATGTGTTGCAAGAGGAAAAAAAAAACGAATCCGAATGTTTTTTTTTTTGAAAAACAATTTACAAATTTAAGGTTTTGATGCCAAAGATGTACATATATATATCCTTTGTGTAGGAAATGGACAGCCAACAATGAATTGGAGTACGAGACTTAAGATTGCTTTGGGCTCGGCAAAAGGCTTTGCTTACCTTCATGAAGACTGTAACTTTCTCCAATTTTCTTCTTTATTTAATTGTTTTCTTAATTATTAAAATTTTTCCACTTTTATTTAATAATAACATTAATAATCTAATATATTTATACAGGTCATCCTCGCATTATCCATCGAGACATTAAAGCAGCAAACATTTTGCTAGACATCAACTTTGAGGCCAAGGTACCAGTGATCCTAGGCGCTCGTTGCGTGCTTATAATTAAAATAATTTGCATATGTAATATTTTTCGAGGTTAAGTAATATTTGTATGAAATTATTTAGGTGGCTGACTTCGGATTGGCGAAGCTTTCTTCAGACAACTATACTCATGTTTCGACTAGGATCATGGGAACATTCGGGTACGAATATCTCATCCCATAGTGTCGAAACAACTCAACGAAAACTCGATTTTTATTTTACTTTTCATGTATTCGGGTGTGACTCGAACTCTATAGATTCGAGAAAACGAGTTAATCAGTTTGAAAAACACAGGTATCTGGCACCTGAATACGCCTCAAGTGGAAAGCTCACAGAGAAATCAGATGTGTACTCGTTCGGGATCATGCTTCTGGAGCTAATAACTGGACGTCGCCCTATCGATATCACAAGTGATGACGACGGCTTAGTTGATTGGGTACGAATTCGAGTTTGTTAATAGTACTCGGATTCAGTATGCTGATGCATGGAATGTCGTATGGTATATATGCAGGCTAGGCCGATTCTTTCGAAGGTGTCGGAAGGAGGAGGGTATGAGGAGCTGGTGGATCCAAAGCTGGAAAACAACTATGATCCGCAGGAGATGCTTTGCATGGTTGCTTGTGCTGCAGCTTGCATTAGGCATTCTGCCAGGAGACGCCCCAAAATGAGCCAGGTTTAGCTCTTCAACTTTATTATGCCGCAAATTTTATGATATTGTAACTTGTAAGCAAATTAATTTATTTAGGCAAATGCATTAAAATGTAGTTTTGTAGTTTTAACGAAGCAAGACCATAAACATTCGAAATCCATGAATTTTAAATCCGTCCATTTAAACGCAACCTTATGTTCTAAAACACATCTTAATTTAGTGGTTAAATCGTTGGTATCATGCATGCATTTGTGCAGATTGTGCGTGCATTGGAAGGAGATGTTTCGTTAGATGACCTAAACGAGGGAGTCAAGCCAGGCCACAATGCGCTGTTCAGTTCAAGCGGCACCTCGGAATCGGACTCGGGCTCATACCCAGATTTGAAGAGGTTCAGGAAAGGCGGGGCGGGGACGTCAAGCCAGGAATTCTCCAGCAGCGAGCACGGCTACACCGGAGAGCTCATGCAGTCGCAAGAAATCAGGTCCAACCCAGGTAGCCACTCTCGCAGCCCCTGATATATTCTACATTAAGCATCCACAACTAATTAAAGATCAGTTGCTAATTAATACGGGAAGAACTTGAAATATTTGTACTTCTTAATTAATGTTTTTATGCAATTTTCATTGTGTAAGATTATTGGTTTTCTCAATTTATTTGTTAAAATGACATTATTAATATAGATGTGAATATATATATATACACGTGCGCGCATGCACACACATATATATATAACAAATCTTCATATTTATTTAAACACATCAATACTTCAAGAAAGCATATGTCATTAAATATATATTAGATACATTAAGTTATATTTAAAGTTTAAAATAATAGCTAAATAGTTCTCATCCAGTACATATGTTAACTATTTTGAAGAATAAAATTATAACACACAACTAGCTAATTATAAATAAAGTATAAAATGAAGCATGATAACGATTAATAGTTATTTAGAAAAGCAGTTATTTAGAATTATATATATATATTAGTGCAAAGGAGTAAAAATTAATAATTATTTAAATAAAATTTATCATTTATTATTTTATTTGTTTTATTGAAAATGATACAGTTTCGTTCGGACTTGTTTAGTATTGAATTGGGACCAAGACAAAAAAAGCTCTTCTAGTGAAGCAGCCCGTGCTTCCTTTGTTGAAATAAGGGCAAATGGTTTGATTCGATTAAATAACCTCGATTAATATTTTTTTTCTAAGAAAATCACATCCTCGAGTATATTTTTCAATTTAGATTCTAAAAAATAAAACATGAATTAAAATTTATAAATTTATATTTTATACAACATCTTATACACATGTGCAAAATACAAGTTCATGACTAAAAATAAAAATTGCTTAAATTTGGATGAGATTCTGAAGAAATAAGATGAGCAAAAGGAGGAAATAAAAAAAAAAAGGTATGATAAGAAATAGAAAAGAGATCATGGCCGTCCACATCACAACTATACCCATGGAGCGTTCAACTTTAGATAAATTCCCATGTCTCGCATATATTCTATTTACGATATGATCGAATATGTTTTAATGCATCAATTGGCACTCACAGGGTTATTTTTATTAATTATTATTAGTTTTAAACATAATTAACAAACTAACCTATTATTAAAATGCTCTATAACGTCCATTATTTTATCCCACGGTTTCTTTCCTAATCTGAAAAATGATTATAGAATATGATCCCTGCTTATGGGCATAATTCATAATTCGTATAAACCCATCGAAGCATTGAGTTCTCGATTTGTCATCCTCCTCCACAAGTAAAACCACTAATAAGCATAAATAAATATTGTTGAGATTACATTCAAAAACCAAAGCCATACATTTTTGCCAAATTAGACAGCGAGGGCGGACAGTTTCCGTTACAAATGGATACACAAAAACGGAGCAAAGAGCCAAAGACAAACCGTACAATGAATAAAGAAACACAGAAGAGTTATAACCATAATAAATCAAAAAATAGGCGATCTTAAGCCTTTCATCATCAAAAAAGAGAAGTGTCGAAAAAAGGGAAGAAAACAGCACCGATGAAATCCGATGATTTTCCGTTCAGCAATTTAGTTTCCGGAGTGGGACACGGGGGTTGTCACGAATTGGCCATCCTTGTAAACGTGAATGTATTGTTGGGGTAAAGCATGCTCTCCCTGAAATAAAAAGCATCAACCTTATCTAAAATACTTAAGCTTGTTTATCGTTGAAAAATCAGAATGATAATCTGGGATTTGACAAAACTGAATATTATGAGAAAGCCCAGAAGATTTTGAAGTTATGCTCGAAAATTGGCAATGAAAATGAATTTTACCGAATAAACTGCAGGTGTTAAAAGGGATTTTATAAATCAGCATAGACTAGGAAGGTTGGGGCTATAAGCATTCTATATATAGGAAGGGATACATACCCAATCACCATCCGATTCAGATGCGGGTACCAGCACATTGACTTCACTCGACTTTGCAGTCGTAATAGAAGCCTCCAAAGAATCTTTACTCAAGTATAATTGACATCCTGATGTATTATCGACTGAAATTGTTGGAGCAGAGCCCTGTAAAGAAAGATTTACAAAGAACATAAGGTATCTTAAAACACAATGCTGCTCCAGCTGATTCTCTTTCGTGATTCTTAAGGTACGGGCATGCTAGAAATTTAATGAAGATAGCGGGTCGGATTATTTTTGAAAGGTAACAATTTATATCATAAAATATCTAATAAAATCTGATTCTTATTTAAACCAAAGCAGCTGCTATGAATAGTTCCCACGAGTCACCACTAAGTTGAAGCCTATTTTTATAGGCACAAAGGGAGAAGGAAATCCTTACTCCAACATCATAAAAGAATCATTACCTGACATTGCACTTCCACGCCATTGCAATTAACAATCTCACAAGCTGCAACAACATCCTAGTTCCCCAAGTATCAAAAAGAAAATGAGTTAGTTAATCTACAGCTTGATGGCTTCTAATATACAGAAAGCCGGTTTACACAAGTTCTTAAACTGACCTTGAATACCACCCCCATCTTAGTGCACTTGTCCACTGTAATGTTGTTCACTTTACCTGTAAATAGTTATGCCGGTACAAAGCTTTTCAGAACTCCTAACGAGAGAAGCCAACAAAAAATGATGAAGTATAGATGGATTCTGATTTAGTTTACTACCAAAGAAGATATACCTTGAATCTGAAGAACGGAATTCTTGCACCCGAAGACATAAACAGACTGCCTTGCGTCACAATCATCAATTACTAAATTGTTTCGTCCAATTTGATTCTCAACCACCCATCTGTAGGCCATATTTAACTTGGTTGACAAAGGAATCAAACCTATCATTATGCTTATGAGAATAAACATTTTTACTTACTTGCGACCCATTTGAAGCTCTAACTTCGGAGGTCCTGACTTTAAAAATGAAGGTGAGCCAGCACGGCCTTCTTTTTCAGCAACAGTAACGACACCAGCTTTATCTGCACGGTTCTTGGTTTTCATATCAGCAGTGACCTTCTTCAAACCTTTAAGAAAATAACAAAAAAGCCAGAGATGAGAACATGATAAATCCATGGAAAGTAAAAAAAACATAAAGAAATTATAAGAATTAATCACCAGCAGTAACTGACTTTCCAGAATTAATTTCCTGGAAAACTGCAGACATGCCTTGTTTGGGACCTGACGATGAAGGCTGGGTCGTCTCAGAACTGAATAGTGAAGCAGGGGGAGGACAGGGAGGAGCAGGTGCACCAGGAGCTGGAGCTTTTGTTGGGGCAGGTGCTGCAGTTTTTCCAGTGGCACTCCAAACAGGGCCCAATGGGTAGTGAGACTTGACATAATCCCTTAACCCAGGTACATAGAGCTCCTTTAAAGCCTTTGCCCACTCAACATGATTGGCATCTTTGTTTCGGTACTCCATAAGAATCTGTGCAATCATTGGGTACACATCAAAACTTTAAAACTTGAAGAATCATTCCCACATAAAAGATGGCAACAAGAAGAATTTTTTTAAGAAATAACTCAGATAATTGGATGATGATGAAATTTTAAGGTCTCAAAGACACGAGTATTCAGGACTCAACGCAACACATTTATACTCAGATCAACTGGCTTTCTTCAGTAACTTAAATATCAGCATGTGAATTAAACTCTTCAAGTTCTGGTTGTACTAAAGATATACTATGTACCATGAAATATCAACATGTTCTGCAAATTTGAAAACCCATAATGGCGATTAGATGGCTGATATTTGCACTCCAATATTTGTCTCCCATTTTTGCACTCCGCGATTGATACGGACCCCATTTCCCTATCCGTTCATGCAAGAAAATTGACAACATGTATAGTACAGAATCACCTTCTTAAGTGCAAAAATTAGCCCCTATTCAAAAAACACTTCTTACTAGCGCACACACATTTTCTCAATCCTTCAACGATGTGGCAAAAGTATATTCAATCATCACCACATAATCATTCTGCTCCAATAAGAACATCGGAGAGATTCCAATATAAATGTGGTACATATTCAAGGATGAGGGGAACCAAAGTTTGCATCATTTCTTGTCCTTTTTCTGCTTTCTTTTTGTTTCTCTCACTGGTGCTGTGTGAATCCTTTGGAGTTCTAATGCAAAGAGTCAGAAATATTACCTTGTTACAGTAAAACTCAGCCGTTTGCCAACTCTCTTCAACATGTGCAATAGGCATGCTCATTCCTAAGATGACGAAAATAGATCAACTAGAAATGAAAAAGAGAATGCTTTGAGCTAAATAAACAATCAATGGTACATCTATTTCTAAATTCCTCTTACCACAGTCTTTTCCTGTATATGCAATCCATGCCAGAGCACCGAGGCTGTCAGAACCAGTTTTTAAGTGATGGAAAAATTCAGATCTCCTTCCCTCTGTCAATGCGTGAGCTTTTGCCATCACCTCATTCAACGGCTTTATGAATTCCATCAATCCTGCTGTGTCAGGTTTCTGGAAGTGCCATGATCAGGCTTAGCATCACAGTACAAAATAGAAAAAAGAGTACAAAATTAAGAATAATCAAAAGAAGGTATTAGGGATCCATTCACAGGTGGAAGCTACAGCATCTAGCAGCGAAATATCAGAAAGTCTCTGCCACATACATGTCCTGTATGTTACTGCCGTAAATCTTGAATTTTGCTGAGTTAGTGAGAAAATAAGTCAAGGTACCAACAATCCTATGTTCAACACTAAGCGATGTTATAGCAGGATATAGAACACCATAACAAAAGTTATCGAACAAAATTGGCCAAGTATAGCAATGTAACATAACAAAAGACCCCAACAGAACAATCATTATCGACTAAAATTGTCCAATGAACGCCTTACATTTTAACCATCGTGACTTTAATCTTCCACCATTATCCAGACCGTAACCATACCACTTTACAACACAAGGATGAATTAGTCCCGATAATAACGCAAATTGTTTCACTTTGTTCAACATTTCATCACATTACATGCTCCGATAAGAAACAAACTAAAACCAAACAAACCAAATCAAAATCGAGACGATTAAAATTCACTAACCTGCGTAGACTTGATTCTAACCAGAAGCTCCTTCTGCACAGAAAATGCCTCCTCTACAACCTTCGAAATATCCAAAACCTGTCCCTCAATCTTCTCCCCAGCGCTCACAACTCTACTCAGATATTGCGACTCCAGATCGCCATACGCCACGATCGACGGATCCGTCGCCGCATACCCATCTCCCTCCGCCACACCGCCCGATCTAAATCCGGTGGCGGACAGCGCCTCCAACCGCGAAACCGCGGATTCCAACCTTTTTATCAGATTTTCATCCATACTTTCCCGAATTTCAGTCTTCGACAAAATTTAGTAACAATTTGAAAGAGAATAGATCTGGAATCAGTGGTCGCGAATCACTGTTCGTATATTTAAGTAATTTCCTTCAGGTGAAAGATACAACTGTGATTTGATGTGTGCTGAGCACTGTTATTCCTTTTCTTTTCCTTTTAATTAAAAAGAAGGTAATGTAGGTTTACACGTGTCGGATGAATAGAGCTCTCTGCTGCGGAGTACACGTCTCATGTGTTTTATGTACGTAAATATCTCATTTTTTTCTACATATCTATTATATATTATTATTAAATATGAGATTTTTAAAATAATTATTTTAGATGTGTTAGGTGATGATGCTGAACCTTCCTCTTAAGCTGGCCTCATGCAACTTTCTGCTAATAATAATAACCAAATATAATATGATATGTTAGATTAAAAAACGGAGCTCAGATAAATTGATTTTGGCCTCTCCAAATACGCCGTAAACCAAGGTGAAGACCACAAAAGGTTTCCAACGCTCTCACTGGTTAATGCTCTCACGGCCAGTGGGTTGCACACACACACAGAGAGTTCGTCCCCTTGCTGTCAGGAGAACAAACGAGAGTGAAAGGAACACAAAACAGAGAGAACACCAAAGACACTCAGTCACCGAAAGAAGACGCACACGAAGCAAAGTCTCACGTTCTCTCTTCTCTCTTAATCGGCTGCTCACTCTCTTGGGGGAGAAGAAACGCTAGGCGGCTACTGTCCAAAGAATAGAAGAGCATTATTTAAGCTATATAGCCCAGACGTAAATAAGGAAGGAACAATAAGGGTTAAGGTAATGGGCTGGAGAAAATATTGGGCCAAACCCAACATTTCTCCACCTTTTGGCCCAACACCGGTTCAACTGGTCAGGATAGTCACCTACAGCCATCATCATTGCAACACTTGCAGAAAACACAAAGTTAGTACAAGTACCAATATGTAGCAAACACTAAGTAAGCTACACTACAGAACAGAAACAGAACACATCAATCAGAAGTATCAAAGTTTAAAATTTTTAGACAAGATATAAATTTTTCAGTTGATAAACACTTAGTTCCCATATCAGCAGGATTAAATTGAGAAGGGATTTTTCCAAGATAGACTATGCCTTTTGCAACCACATCACGGATGTAGTGGAATCTAACATCAATATGTTTAGTACTATAATGAAAAACAGGATTCTTACACAGTTGTATACCAGACTGGCTATCAGAAAATACTACAACATCACCTTCAAGAAAACCAATTTCAGAAATAAGACCTTTCAACCAAATAGCTTCTTTTAAAGCTTCAGTGACAGCAACATACTCAGATTCGGTGGTTGAAAGAGCAACAATGTGTTGTAATTGAGATTTCCAGCTGATACAAGCACCACACAATGTAAACACATAAGAAGTTGTTGATTTTCTATTGTCCCTATCATTTGCATAATTAGAATCCACATATCTGACCAATTTAACACCAACATCAGATTTTGAAAATTTTAAACCATGCCTCACAGAACCATTCAGATATCTCAAAAGCCATTTGACAGCTTGTCAATGGTAAACACCAGGATTAGACATATACCGACTCAAACAACTCACAGAATATGCAATATCAGGCCTCGTGCTAACCATTAAATACATGACAGAACCTATAGCATTTGAATATGGCACATTTTTCATGTTTTTAACATCAAAATCAGTTTTAAGGGATTGCTCTTTACTTAGAACAAAATGACCAGCTAAAGGTACATTGACTGGTTTTGCATTTGACATGGAAAATTTACTCAAAATTTTCTTAACATATGTATCCTGATTCAACAAAATGACAGAACGTTTTCTATCCCTATAAATGTTCATGCCAAGAATACGTTTAGCATCTCCTAGGAATTTCATATCAAATTTAGCACTCAAACAATTTTTGACATGATCAATAGTTTTCACACAAGAACTAATCAATAGCATATCATCCACATAGATAAGCAAGAAAACAGGGACTTTAGCATTGTGTTTGAAATACAAGCAATGATCATAATTACTTCTAGTAAAATCCATAGAGATCATGCNTGATAGACTATACTGAAATATTTGCTCCTGTTGTAAAGTTTACTACTGTGAGAATTATGCTTGCCCTTGTTGCTCNTATTCACATTCATTCTTGATCTTAAATAACCACTTACAGTCCACAACAGAACAATTTTCAGGTTTAGGTACAAGGATCCAAGTGTTGTTAACATGCAGCGAATTAATTTCTTCATTCATCGCATTTATCCATTGCACAGAGTTTTCAGATTTTAAAGCTTCTTCATATGACTTTGGTTCAACGTTATCAATTGACTCAAACACACTAAATGCATGAGAAGTCATATGAAAATCATCAAAATATTGTGGTTGCCTAATATTTCTTTTAGGTCTATCCCTAGCCAATTGATAATCATTCAAATCACTAAGATCAGTTTCAGGCATATTTTCAACAATTTCTTCATGAACATCAGCATCAACATGATTATCAAAAACAGTTTCAATCAGATTTTCAGGTAAATCGTTCACATCAGGAACATTCTGCACATTTTCAGGATCATGACTTGGACCAAGTAAATGCTCCACCTTGTTTGGAGCAGTGGCTGGTTCAAGAATAGATAAAGGAACAGATAAACAGGGAAATTCGAACTCATTGAAAACAACATCCCTACTGATTAACACTTTAAAACCAGGTTGGTCCCTTAACCACAATCTATAACCCTTAACCACATCAGGATAGCCAAGAAAAACACATTTCACAGACCTAGGTTCAAGTTTTTCATTTTTCTGATGCACAAAAGCAAAACAACCAAAAACCTTCAAGTTTGAAAAATTAATTTGCGTATCAGACCACACAGATTCTGGACACTTACCATTCAAAGGCACAGAAGGAGACCTATTTATCAAATAAGCAGCAGTGCAAACAGCTTCGCCCCAAAACTTTTTTGAAAGACCAGAACTTGCAAGCATACACCTCACCCTTTCAAGTAAAGTTCTATTCATACGTTCAGCGACGCCATTTTGCTGAAGCGTATAAGGGAATGTCCTATGTCTTTGAATGCCAGATTCAACACATAAATTGTCAAACAATCGATTATAAAATTCAAGACCATTATCAGTTCTTAGAATTTTAATATTCTTACCTGTTTGATTTTCAATCAAGTTTTTCCAGTTTTTAAACTTCTCAAAAGCATCAGATTTGTTTTTCATTAAAAACACCCAAATTTTTCTTGAAAAATCATCAATAACAGATAGAAAATACTGATTTCCACCATGCGTTGGCACACTAGCAGGACCCCACACATCAGCATGCAAATACTCAAGTATTTCAGAAGTCACAGAGTGTTTGGGAATAGGGGAATTTGGAAACTTAACTCTGGATTGTTTACCAAGAACACAAGAGTCACAAAATGGCATACAAGACAATTTATCACTACCAAAATAACCATCTTTGTGCAAAATTTCTAGACCCTTAGAACTCATGTGACCTAATCTTTTATGCCACAAATCAGTTTTGTCACTTAAGACAACATTCACAGAATTTTGCACACAAGATTCACATTCAGCATGACAAACATATAAGTTTCTCTTTTTGGCAGCTTTGAAAACCACTAACGACCCTTTCATAATTTTCATAACCCCGTTTCCCCATCTACCCTGTAAACCATCATCTTCTAATGCAGCACAAGAAATCAAATTATGACATAAATCGGGAACATGCCTCACATTTTTCAAAGTTAACACATAACCAGAATCAAATTTCAGCGATACATCACCAAGACCAGCAACTTGACACAATTTTTTATTTGCCATAGAAACAGACCCATGCGTCACTTCTTTATAATTAGAAAATAGATTTTTAAATGGGGACATGTGGAAAGTGCACGCAGAATCAACTAGCCATTCATTCTCACACAAAGAACTTGAATGCACAGAATTCATCATAGACACATCACATACCTCAGTCACAATAAAAACATCACCCATGTTTTCACTACTAGAAGCCATATTAGCATGGTCATCACGCTGATTTTTGAAATCTTGATTTTTGTTTTGCTTGGGCATAGAACACTCTCTAATGTTATGACCAGTTTCACCACAATTATAGCATTTCTATTCTTGGGGTCTCGACTTGGATCTCGTCTTACTCTTACCTCTATTTTTAACAGAAGATTGGTTGTGGTTGTTTGAAGGTTTTTGATTCTGAAATCTGTTTTTAGACCTTCCTCTAACAAACATGACCTCACCAGAATTATTACCACCCTTATTGGTTTTTAAATCTATCTCTTTACTTTTCAGGTCGTTCACGACAGTTTCTAAACTTACCTGATCTCTACCATACTTAATAGCAGATTTAACATCACTGTAAGAATCAGGTATGACATTTAAAAGCACAATAGGGGTGTAATCATCAATATTCTTATCTCCTGTTTGCTTAATATCTTGAACTAATTTGGTAAACACATCAAGGTTTTCATCGATGTCCTTATTTAAATCAAGTTTGAATCGGAAAAATTTCTCAAGCAAAAACAATTTACTGGGCAACGAAGTGTAATGACGCGATTTAATTATATGTTATTTGACGATAATTAAGATTAATTATTTTAAATTGAGGAATTTAAAATAATTAAGTCAAATAATTAAATCGTGTGTTGAAATATATATTAGAAAATATCAGTTTATAGACGATATTAAAATACGTATTTAAATTTTATAGCACACGAGAGTTGAAATAAAATAGACCGGATCAAATTTCGAACTCCGAAAAAATAAAAGATAAACACACATANAAGAGCTATCCATTGATACCACTCTTGCTATGTAAAATCGTGATTTCCGAAAACCCGAAGAAAACGCCGCCGGTTTCACCACTGAAATCGCCATCTTCCGCCGCTCAAAAGTAAAAATTGATTGAGGGGTTTTGTTCCTTATGTCGTAAGCTTTCTTTTGATACCACTTTTGCAAATTTTCGAGAACGAACCGTCAGCTCTGTTTTTCTGCGTGATTCCGGTCATCTTCTCCGGCGAGTTCGCCGCCTGTTGCCGGTCAGCTTCGGTTTAAGCTCGAGTTTAGCCACTGTTATTGGACGTACAAGCTGTATCGGTGCGAATTATTGTCTATGTAAATTTAATTCATTTCCAACTCAAATATTGTATCGTGATTGATTAATTATTGGGTTATTGTTGTAGGTTCCGTAATTGTACGAGTTGGAGGTATAATCTGGTGAACTAGGCGAATATTGGAATTTTAGGAATTTAAAATGTGTAAATAGTTGAAATTGGATTGTTAGTGAATTTAAATGGTTGTGAAAATTTTATATGATAAAAAGACCATTTAAATTAATATTCAGGTGATTTGTCTGAGTTGGCATTTCCAGGATTTTCTTGAGGATTTAAGATACTGGTAAATTAGTTGAGGTACGTAGATATCAATTGTTTTCACGATGTCTGACAGAGACATCTGATGATTCTGTGAATGATTTATGTGCTATTTGTTGATTTATGTGATATTATATTCTGACTCGCATATTATCAGTTGGTAATTGATGTGCAAAATAAAATAAAATATTTCTTTTGATCACACACATTTTATTTTAGTTAGACACATCGATACCACTGAACATATCATATTGAGCCTATCTGTTATTGAGATCCAGCTATATTTCGGTTGAGATCCGTTATATATATATGATATGATATGGTGTTCTGGAGATGTTTGGCTACCTTGATTCGGTCCGACTTAGGTAGTTGCTGGCTTCGAGGCTTGGCCATATCCCAGGCACGGTCCGCTGAGTCGTGGACCAGCTCGAGCATATATGTATGATTGTTGATATCGATCATTTGATTCCTGATATCCTGATATCTTGCACCTATACATGCATTGCATTCATGCATGGCATCATTGCATTTCTATGTCATATATCGTGGTTATTTGATGTCTCGTACTGGGGTTTCTGACCTTCGAGAGGGGGCTGTCGTGTCTTTTGTGTGTGGACATGACAGGTGGTACAGGTGGTTCGACTTCAAGCGCTCGAGAGGAAACCTCAGGAAGTACCAGAGCTCCTTGAGAGTGAGCTCAGTTGTATTTAGGTACTGCGTGGTGTTGCTGTCTCCCAGATACTATATGTATATATTTGGAGGATTGTATTATGGTATTATCGAGCCTTGTCGACTCTATGATATTTTGGGTTTGAATATGTCATGATTGTGTCTGGCTGGCACATGTTTATGCTGTTGTGTTTATTGAGGGCATATGTTGTGTATTTTGAGTATTTAATTTTCTGGTATGTCCTATTTATGCGAAGGTCGTGCCGAAATTTTATAGGCCCAAACGCAAATTTTTAACTCACTTTTCCGCTGTTTACTGATTAATCATGATTGCATGTTAATAAATCGTTATTAGGATAACGGGCCCTCACACGAATTTTCAGTGTAAAGTTTTTCTAATTTTTCACAAAGTTCTTTAGCCGAGTTCAGTTTACCAACTTTTCTTAACACAGAGTCAGACAAGTTCAAAATTATAGACGAATAGGCAAACTCATCCATTTCAGCCCTTTTTTAAGGAGTTTCAGCAGCAGAATATGACAAGTCTATCGCTTTGAAAACTCTTTGTTGTACCAAAATACCTTTCATTTTCTGCTGTTATATTGAAAAATATGTTTTTCCATTAAAAGATTCGAGATTATATCCAGTCATAGCCATTTTCGAAAAAAAAAAAAAACAACAGTTAACAAAAAAACAAATTTTTCACACAGAAAAAATTTCAATCACACAAGATCAAAACAAACGCAGCGGAATTAACTTTTAGCCATGGAAATGGAAACACACCAAGCACATAAAACCTAGAGTTCTACCAGCAGCAAATCCCAGCACATAAATCCGCGGCAAGCGGTTACGCTACAAAAACAGTAAAAAGAGGTTTCAGCCAATATACCAGAGCAAAACCCTAAGTAAGAGTTTCAAATTCCGACGAACCGACGACGATGGCACGGCGGGCAGCAACCAATGGCTCTGATACCACTGTTAGGTGATGATGCTGAACCTTCCTCTTAGGTCGGCCACCTGCAACTTTCTGCTAACAACAATAACCAAATATAATATTTGTTAGATTAAAAAACGGGGCTCAGATAAACTGATTTTGGCATCTCCAAATACGCCGTAAACCAAGGTGAAGACCACAAAAGGTTTCCAACGCTCTCACTGGTTAATGCTCTCACGGCCAGCGGGTTGCACACACACACAGAGAGTTCGTCCCCTTGCTGTCAGGAGAACAAACGAGAGTGAAAGGAACACAAAACAGAGAGAACACCAAAGACACTCAGTCACCGAAGGAAGACACACACGAAGCAAAGTCTCACGTTCTCTCTTCTCTCTTAATCGGCTGCTCACTCTCTTGGGGGAGAAGAAACGCTAGGCGGCTACTGTCCAAAGAATAAAAGAGCTTATTTAAGCTATATAGCCCAGACGTAAATAAGGAAGGAACAATAAGGGTTAAGGTAATGGGCTGGAGAAAATATTGGGCCAAACACAACAAGATGACATCAAAATATTTAATTATCTAATTATTTTTTAATCTATTGAAAATCTCTAAATATCACTCCATATTTTATATAAAAAAAATTTAAACAAAACTTTCTTTCTAAATCGGACAACTCTTCTAAATTGAAAATATTTAATGTTAATTATTTAATCAAATTAAAAATAATAATAACACGTGTGTGCATATTTTATTAATATTTATTATCTACACACATATGTCTTAATTATACTGGAATAGACAAAAAATAATGGGAGATTAATTATAATTTTGAAATAATATTTTAAAAAAAATTATTATTGGCTTTTTTTTATAAAAGAAAATTTTAAAATAATTTTTTTTAAATATTTACAAATACTATCTTAATGTTTTAGATTGAATAAATCAAATCACAAGATATTTAAAAAGGACTACTTATATATAAAATTAAACTAAACAAATAAAATAACATTATTCATCGAATGACACAGTTTACCTACTAAATTAATAATTGACTTGGTACCAAAATAGCAAACATAAAAAATGATACTTTTAGAATTCTTGATTGGTTTAATGTATTTATTTTTAATAAGGAAAAATAATCGACATCCAAAATAATTTAGATATTTTGTAAATAAAATA
The DNA here is from genome assembly GCF_012295235.1 of Primulina huaijiensis. Taxonomy (NCBI): domain Eukaryota; kingdom Viridiplantae; phylum Streptophyta; class Magnoliopsida; order Lamiales; family Gesneriaceae; genus Primulina; species Primulina huaijiensis. The sequence continues at coordinate 19,914,200 of NC_133319.1, forward strand.
TTATAAATTTAATTATTAATTTTTTCAGTGAAATAAAAGTTTTAAACTTATTAAGTAATCTTTTCCCTTCCAAAACCTTCCACCGTTTCATTTCATTCTCTTGAAGTTTCTGATGTCCAGTGTTGGACGTGGCAACAATTGCGACGGAGCCATCTCCGACGCACCCAAGAAGAGGCAGCGCGTGGATGCCAACCCCTACTTCTCCTCCACAATCGAATCGTCTCCCCATTCACTCCTCCCCGTCGCTTCCGCCTGCGGTGGGGGATTCAACGACGCAGCAACCGCTGACGTCATCCTCCGCCTTCACCCCGATCGCGTCGACGCCTCATCCGACACCGAGCACGGCGCCGCCGCGACCGTTGATCGAACCGAGATTCTGGTACACCTTCATTCGCTCGTTCTTCGCCGCTCGAAGTATTTCGCTGCGTTCCTGTCGGAACGGTGGCAGCACCATGATGATTTTTGTTCCGATAATTCGGAAAATTTGCGAAAGCATTATGGATTTAGTCTCTCCGTTCCGGAAACCTCTGATTCCATCGACAAGTACCTGAAAGTTCTCCAGCTGCTTTACTCCGATGATTTGTTGTCCGCTATTGGTAGCGTATCCACTGTGATTAGTATACTTCCGATTGCGCTTGAATTACTATTCGAGGATTGCATTAAGGCATGTGTTAAATTCCTGGAGGCAGTTCCGTGGAATGAAGACGAGGAAGAAAAAATATTGGATTTGATTCCTTTACTGAGTAATCAAGAATCCAAAGAGCTTCTTGCCAGGGTTTCTCCGGCGAAGAGTGATTCATCAGAGGAAATGCTTCACGGGTTAGTACGTACTGCAATCTACAATAGCCCTAGCATGGCATCGGGCAAAGCGTTTGTTGTGAAGCTGCTGAAGGATTTTTCCTCTAAGGAGTTAGCAAGACGGGTTTTGTATGAGGAGTTCGAGAAGAATTTGAGGATTGTGAAGCAGGCCATGGAGGAGTACTCGAGTCCCGACTTTAGAGCAAATCGTCTTGCACCGGAGGCGATTCAGAAGGTGAATTTGTACACTGCAATGAATTATGGGAAACACTTGTTGTGGTTGGTGGAGAGGATGCTTGAGCTGAAAGTTGCGGACTCGGCTGTGAAGTCTTGGAGCGAGCTGGCTTCCTTTACTGCAGACTTGCACAAGGCGTTTAATGAAGGTCCTTGGAGAAGTATGCTTCCGGGACTTCCTTCTGTCGTGCTTCGGTGCACTAGCAAGCTTGCTAACGCTGTTGCAATGGGCAGTGTGTTGGCCACTAGACAGGTTTGCTCTCAAATATAGTTGCCTTTAATCTTCAGATATTTGTCAATGTTTTACAGGACATCCTCAACCAATACTCATCTTGTTTATTCGGTTTCTGGGAACCGTACATTGATTGGGGTAGGATTGGTTTCATGTTTTTTATGTGCTAGAAAATCCATCATACCATGCCGTTCCTCAACTTTTTATAGAACCTGTAAATTTACACGTAAAGTGCGTACAACAGGTGAGAATGAATCTTGTAAGAGATTGGCTCCCAGTGTTGATAATATGCAAAGACAAAGACAGAGAAAGTGTGTCATCGCCTATGGGGCCGAATCACAAAACACTCTACCTCGAGCTGGAAGAAACGTTCTTGAGAATTATATCAACTCTTCCTATGTCAGATTCTCAAGACTTGCTACAGCAGTGTCTTCGCTTTTCAACTCGTGTCGGTGATGACTGCCCTCATTTGGTTGCGGCTTTTACTACTTGGTTTCATCGTGCAAACAGACCCCAACGGTTTGAATTATGTGAGTGATGCTGCAATGTGTATATAAAAGCTTGTGAGCTCCTGCTTGTATGGTGCATAAATCTTCTGCAAAGCTAGCAGTTTGTATATTTTCTGCAATAATGACCACCTATGTATCAACTCGAAGGCATCCATTTCATGATTATTGACTGGTTGCGAACTCGGTGTTGTTTCTGCTCTAGAAATTTGAGTTGTAGAGTTCAGAGACCTTTTTGTTTTAATCATGAATGTATAGTATTATGTGCTTTTGGAGCCTATGTGAATACTGTAATACCCGTTCCATGTCGGATTCCAGTGCTTTGTTTAGGTTGATGGTTCAGATCATCTATGTATGTGAATAATGTAGCAACCGTTCCATGTCGTATTCTAGAGCTGTGCTTTGGTTGTATGGTTCAGAGACTTTTTTGCCATCTATATGAATACTACAAGACGGATTAGTAGAATGGGAGGAATAGCTTCATAAGTTGGTGCGACGAATGTTTGAAGCTACTTAAGGCTACTATGCATAGACTGGCTCAACAAACTACTTCGATGCTAGCATAGACCAACAACCTCCTAGTATGGAGGGGCTAGAGCTGACCATATAGTGATTTGACACATATGCTCAGATTTTGGCTGTTGACGCTACCCGAAGTGTACTATTGTTCGATAGCATCGAAAAAACTGGCTTAACATGAATCCATAAGCTCGGTGTGAATACTTGGGCAACAAATATAATGTTTTCGGCCAATCTGACCTGATTCTGTCAATGTAATGGAACATGTAGCGACTGTTACAAGAAGCGACCATACAAGATGCAACAAGAAAGCTAAACGATGGAAGGTTTCTAGATTGGTGATGTATTAAAAAGTTTCAAAATCTTATTCCACATAACATTAACAAGGCATTAGAGGAAATATAGTTTCATCAGACTCCACAAGCTTCATCAGAAAGAACGACTCATCAACAAAAACATAAAGCTAGACAGGTTGGACTTAGGACGTCAAGTTTTCTTGATATTTGGTTGTTACGAAATTAGAGATTTTATTGTCAGCTTTCTACACCTACATTAGGTTAACAGGATCAGTGATCTTTTTGCTTTATCTCAGCTGAAGGCACAGAATCCTACAGGAGAACGACCAAACCAAACTGTTGAGACAAAGAAACAAATCACATTAGGCGCCTCGCGAAGTTTCTGGCGGTTCCTTGGTAAGTTCGAGCTAGCAATCCAACTCCTATCCCGACGCCAAGGCATACACTAAGGCCAATGCCCACACCTACTCTTACTCCAGCATTGAACCACGATAATTCTCCATCTTCACCTTCGAAATACTCCATTCCTGAACATGGACTGCAGTCACCTTCATCTTCCAGTTTGTACTCAAGGCAATTCCGGGACTGCAAAATTCACGATGCAAGAAAAGAAGTCAGTGGGAACTTCTAGTTTTGTTATCTTTTTTGTGTTTGAACAAATCATAATAGGAAAAACATTCAGAAAACATGAATTAGTTCATTAAAGCAAACAAGTCGATAAAACTTGGTCACATTTTCACTTTTTGTTTTGCTTCTTCGAGTTAAAGTAGTTGATAACCAAGCGAAACCAAGAACCGCATCAGTTCATCATGCCATTAGGATGTCGAAACAGTTACTGATAGATGGACACATGCATGGAGAAAGCAACCACGTGTGACGTTAACTACTCGAAGGCCATATATCCTGTTATGCAAAAGTGAACACAAGCAGAGGTTGCATCGACTCGAATAGTATAAAGTCACCATAAACGCAAGCCCCGTGTCAATGTTCCAAATAAGGGAGCATCCCCAAGTTCCCTCAGTTAAAATTTTTTACTATTTTATACGTAATTTCTCTAAAAATCTCATTTCGACTTAATTGCTACTGCAAGGTGATACTCATGTTTTCATATATGTTATCTATCATCTCCACTAGGGGACCTGTTGAAAATTGCAAACCACGTGACAAAAATATAAAGGCAATAAGTATGATTATTCTGCATTGAAACATGTGCCATCATCAATTTCACTATCCTGAAAATTCCAGGACATGCTTTTAAATATGTACCAAGATTTGTGGTACCGAGAAGATTTTCTGCGAGAATTGTTCATTTTTGTTCAGCAACCATGCAAAGGCCATGAATTGCTAAACAAGAAAATCCCACATTCTAACAAGCAAACAAATCAAAAGGGTTGGGTAAACCAAATTCCATTAAAGCAACAATTTTTATGAATCCATTAATCTGATGACAGGTACCTGGATTCCGAAGGAGATCGATGGATTATCTTTCTTACTTAAAATTTCCTCATATTCTGGTATAGAATCCAACATCCCTGTCCTCTTTTGCTTCTTCCCGTGACCAATCTGCAAAGTTTTGGTCAATATGATAGGACTACTTGAATAGCAACCAGCAACATAAACCTCTATGGCCGGCGAAATTGAATCCAAACTCGCGTGACGATTTTGATTCCCCTCCAAAAATCCAGCCCCAACATGTACATCTGACTCACAAATCATACTCCAACCCTGCCAATGGTTTTTCGAATCAACGATTAATCCATTGCTAGGACAGAACTCTAATATCCCAGATAGAACCAGCACATCTTTACAAAAAACCTCAAATTTGACACTCCCTGCCATCCTGATACTATCTGTACTCACGAATGTAACCTCCTCAGATCGTTTATCTAATCTGTCCCTTTTCAAAAGGGATGACACACCATCAGCATGTATGCTTGTCCTAATTCCATTGATCTCTAAAAGAATATCCCGGTTCAACGGAACGTAGTGTAGTGTAAGACATTCAGGAGTCGAATCATCTTGAATCACACATTTGCTGAATCCAACATAAAAAACCCTCACATCAAGCCATGCTAGAGATGCCTTGATGCTGTTTTGCTGGTGAGAAGGGTGCTTAGTGATAGTGTTACCGTTTTCAACAACCCCGTTTTCGTGGTGTTCCTCATCAGAATCCTCCATTTCTCTCAAAGAAAACAACACTTCCTCTTCTTCGTTGAAATCCATTTAGCTCACTCGATGTAATGGATTGAGAGAAGTACTTATGGAAGTGGGATTCAAGATTTTTGTGTCTGTAAATATGACCTGTAAAAATGCCAATAGAGCAATATGAAAGATATATAAAACAAGTGTTCTACGCATTTCAAGAAACAAGGGAACGCAGAAGAAGACACTTTCCAAGCAACTACGAAGAAAGACAGTGGAAAGAACAGAATTGTGGACAGGAAAGAAGTGGGAAATGAGCGAATTCCTCCTACAAGAAACTAACGGAGGAGTCTAGATAGACAAAAACTTTGCAAATTTGCACGAAACAAACACAGGCATGAGAACCATAAGGAAAACCCTTTAAGAAAAGAGGTGATAGACGCTACTCGAAACGAGAAAAAACTGAAAGGATTAGAGTTTGAGTATGAGAAAAATGGTTCCCTGATGCCAAGATTTTGCTTTTATTGTTGCATTAAACAGAAAGTAAGAAAAATCTATTAAGCATAGAACAAACCAAGAATCCAACAACCAACTTGCCTGATAAAAAGAGCCCGAAAATAAGGATATAAAGTAGGTATTAGCGAGAGATATATATGAAACAGTGGCAATTCTTAATAAAAGAAAACTCCAAAAAGCACAGTAGAAAACCAACAAAATTGATGACCTAAAAGCCCAGGTATAAATTCTCCAAATCTTTTAAATTAAGCTCCTTAGAATTTAGAGGTGTAAAAAAGAAACTAGAGCACAATCGCGTGAGCCGCATGATGAATGAAGACATTAATGGCAAATGTAGAACCCGGAAATCGCCTCAAAGTGTGATTTATATATCAGAAAACATGATTGAAAACAAAATCCAACAAAATACCCAGCACTAATAAATGCAGAACCAAGAATCCCAGATGATTTATGTGCAAAGAAAAAACTCCCCACCCTGAAAAAAAGTACCATAAACCATAATTTAATATGACGAAAGAATGAAATAAAAGCCCATTACTGCGCCATAAACAAATGTGATAAGAAATCAGAAAACACAGACTCCAACAAAATAGCCATCACTACGCGACACCACCCCTTCTCATTCAACGACACGCTAGCACACAGAGCCCACCCCCCACCCCCAAGACGTGAACTGTGTGCTTCATGCTTTCTGTTGTATTCGGAATCAAATCAAATAAAACCACATTTCTGCGTTCGATACCAAATTTCTCCCGAATTATATCGAGACAAATGGTGAATTCTTGAATTGCTTCGAGCACATGCATGGCGCCGCTTGGTGTAAATACCTCAGAATTTATGTTTCCCTAAATTTTCACCAGAAACAAAAATTAACGGGTTTGATCCGTAAAACAATTTATAATGTTTAATAATAACTAATATATTTGTAATAAATAAAAAAAAATACATTTTTTCTTTATATCGAATTTAGTAGCTAATAAAAGACAAGTTATGCAAAATTCTTTAAATAATATGTTTTAATATATTATCATAGAAGTAGAAATATGATTTCATCAATACATCTAAACTAAATGGGTCGGTTTCGGACTGATCATATGAAATCCATTTCCAATCCAAACCCATCAGTAATTATAGAACATGTTTCACATTCATTTAATTTACCGTCTTTTGTGAGACGGTATTACGAATCTTTATCTGCGAGACGGGTCAATCTTATCGATATTCACAATAAAAAGTAATACTTTTAGCATAAAAAGTAATATTTTTTCATGGATGATCGAAATAAGATATATGTCTCACAAAATACGACCCGTGAGACCGTCTCACACAAGTTTTTGCCTTTACCTAAACCCGAAACCCGACCCCAATAGATTAATCCAATTTGGCTTCCTATGCTACATAGACCTAGTAACATCGTCGGAACAGTCATTTTAGCAGATTAGAAAATTGTAAATCTAACCCGTCTACTTTATGTGATAGGGTAAGATGGGTTGACCGACGAGATTAGTTAATTTTGAGTTTAAATTTATAGAATCGAAATGTCATTTTGGTAGGTCGAGAAATTGTTAATATAACTCACCTATTTTATGTGACAAATCAAACTATCCGATGTGTCTAATTAACTCTTTCTGATAACTCTACCTAGACCTATGGTCATGCCTAATGGCTACATCCATCACTATATAAAGTTAAATACGGTAACCAGTAAGCATTTATCTATTTACCCACATCAATAATGATAATTATATGATCTTCGAGTCTTTGATGAGATATTCGAATATGTGGAGTAAGTGAATGTTTAACTAATATTTATGAGCTCGATTCCGCTTACCAACAACATTTTATCGAATAAATCTGTCACACAAAATATGCATAATGTAGTTTATCTTACTAATTTAGTATATATGGTAATGCATTAGTTTGAAGATCTACTCAGTATAAATCAAAAAATAACAGTTGTGGTTAAATCATTATTTAAAAATTATATTACCTTTAACAAAAATTATATATATAGCACGACAAAAGAACACAATGCAATAGGTGGGGTCGAGGCCTTGAAATTAATTAATTAATGTCAATTTGTTCNAACAGCACGTGAACAAGCACGACACTTAGGCCTCTTCATGCCATCACAACATGCAGGCCTCAAACGCGTGGAACGCTGACACAAACATGCAAATTTCGCCCACGCTATTAGGTATTACAACTTGCAATGGATCCTGGTAGACTACACGTTCAATATAAAATTGGTTCTTATTATATATATAATTTTTTAAAGGTTATATAGTTTTTTAAAATCACAGCTTCTATCTTTCGATGTGCACTGAGTAAACTCTCAAAATAATACAATATTCTGTAAACTAAACTAATCAGATAAACTGCATTGTGCATACCGACTCGAACCGTGTAAATTGTAGACATTAATCTGTGCTCATCATTACTTGCAGAATGAGTTAAATATTAAATAAAGGTCTTTTTACAACAAATTAAATGATATATTTTAACAAATTTAAATAATATTTATGTTTATTTGTCGATAATTAAACAAAGTGTGAAAGATTTACCAATTTTTCATGCCGATGAGGAATAATAAGATCTTTATAAAACAAAGGCTGTTAGCTAATTAATTTGATTATTTTATTTTATTATAAAAAAATTACTTTATTTTAGATTTTTATTTAGTGTTGATTATAAATAAAAATGTTAAAAATTAAAATTTCCCAAACTATTATACGAATACAATTGTCTAGCCAGTAGAACTTATTTGCATCAGGTCAGACCTATGGCTATGGGACTATAAGAGCAATAACTATCTTTTCAAGAGATCGATTGACATTTGACACTTCGTAATAGATATATCGTAATGTTTAAAAAATTTGAGTTGTAAAATATTTATAAATTTTGATAAATCGGAAAATGATTAATCTATGTGATGTAATCTGTGTTGAAATTTTAGAGTCTAATGCACTCATGTTTACATGTTGTTGGATTATGTATGTATAATATATATTGGGTTGTGTGTGTTAATGGGCTTTCCATGTAAGTGAATGAAAATTTGAGAAGGTGAGTTTGTCTCACATCGTAAAAATAAAATGGTATAAATGAGTTTATATTGTGTTACACTTTATGGAAGTGTAAGAAATATTGGTCAAGAAGCTCTCTTTTGCGCACGTCGGCGTAGGGCCCAATAAATCATGGGATCGATTTGAACTGGAAAATGCTTGACTTGTGTGCAAGCGTACGAGCGTGACCTATGTGCACGATCTAGGATATCCATATCCTAGGTTATGGATGAAACCAAATTCATATCCAAAAGAAGTAAAATCCTGGTATGAATTCGGAGCTCATGTCTTGGTTTATACTACATCAACTAGTTTCCCGAAATTTCAGGACTATCTAAATGGATTCAATAAGCGGTTCATGAAACATGAACAAATAACGACTATTTGTTAAGAGGAGACATTCTAGAGCTATACTTCTTTAGTACATCACCAGAACCAGCAGGAAAATGCTCTCACGAAGCCTTTCAGTTCATCAAGTTAAGGAGGTCATATATTAATGTTCAAAAATTCATCAAGGATCCTCTGATAGAAGAAACACACATTGTTGCTTCAATAACTGAATATGGCATTTCCACCAGAAAAACATGGGGTCTATGGGTCTATCTAATCGAGATGGACAAAGTCAAGTTTCAGTTTAAGTTTTATCATTATTCGGTAAACGAATCGTTCTAATTAAATACTATAACAGGAAAAGCAACATGTTTTGCAGAAGATTTATTTGAAAGAAAAGAAATCTTTTATGGAATATCAAGCTACCAGGGAGTAAAGAAACCCGTCGGAAATTCTACAAAATGGCTCATGTGAGAAGATGGTCAGAACATATCTGTCCAAAATGCCCAAATCAAAAGGAACCAGAATTTGGCAAGGGATTCTGCTCTCGGTCTGACATGAAGCATCTTGCAGAGACATGACCAAGTGGCGAAAGACTACAACCACGTTTTCCTCGGGGACATAAAAAATTTAAGATTCCTAGACAAAAATAAGTGAACATGTTACCACAACCAATTTTCATTGGGTTAACAAAAGATAAAGATTCCCCGATAAAAGTAAATAGGCATGCAATTTGCCCACTTACTAAAAGATTTGGACCCAAATACACTTATAAATACAGAGTAAATGGGAACAAGAAAATCACACAAGAATTAAAACGAAGTGTGAAACTGAAGAAAATGTATTCTACATATTTCAAGGTTTTCAAAAGGCGGATTAAGACGATAAGAAAGCAGTTGGTAATCTTCAAAGATATATACAAACTGTTAAAAGAAGCAGTGAATGAGATTTCAGCCGATATGATCCAAACACATATCTACTGGTTATGTCAAGAGATAAAGATGGAAGAACAAGTTGTTTCTATATTAATGATCAAGAAAAAGACAATTCAAAAAAAAGTGGAGGGACCATTCAATCAACTCAAGAGATAATGTCAAACACAGCTCGAAGGTATTAAAGAAAAGCTAAGGCAAGTTTTGAAGTCCGTAATTCATATCCGCGAAGGAATTCTATAAAATACCAAGACTGAAGGATGATGAAGACATTATTCAACCTCTTCATTTTCTTTCAAAACATTCTAATATTTTCTTTCTAGTTTATGTGTGTTTTAAATTCGGCTACTATAAGTAGCTAAACAAGTTTCTTCTCATCTACAGGATGTTATTATGTAATAATAGTTTGTATATTTGAATAAAAAGACCAATGTTTTTTTTCCTCTCATGTATCAGTTTCAAATTGAACTACTTTATTATACACCATGATGTAGGAAACGAAACAGGGTTGTGCTAAGTACTGTTGAAGGAATCTGCGTCAGAAACCATCCGTTGCGATTGTGTAGTTGGGTTGCGAGGAGCAGTCTGTAAAACTCGGTGGATATAGCCTGACGGCACTCTGGTCAAAAAGATAAACTGTTCAATTTATTATACGGAAGCATGATGGAATATTTTTAAAAAAAATCGATCATCTGAATATGGTATATAAGTGGAAACCTTGCGTAGCTGTATGTCTTGAGACTATACGCATTTAAGAATATGCTTGATAGGTTAAACAATGTCACATATCATAATTATAAAAAGTAAAGATATTCTTGGAAAATTTAGAAAATTGAGGAGTAAGGAGAATTTTGAGAAAGAAAATAGGGAGTTATTACAAGTTTACTCTTAAAATAAATGTAGGTCAATCATGCAATTTAATTATTAAAGTGTCGTTAGAGATTAATTATTAAAGTGTCGTTAGAGACTTATCACAACAGTTGGGCCCAACTACTATACTGGGAACGATTGTCTATATATATTTTTAATTTTTTAAATTAAACCGGTTCCAGTTTTTTTCTAATGAACCGAGGCAAACTGGGTCGGACTGCTTTCAGTTTTTGAAAACCGGTGCTGGTTCGATTCCGGGTTGAACCGCACGGTTAAACATGCCTTACTCCATGCGGTCGACGTCCAAATGCGATTTTATCATCGCCTTCTTGTCCAAACGCGATTTTAACAGAAGCGGCAGAAAAAATTAAGAACAGAAAGGAGTTGCGAGATTCTCTGAGGGTGAAGAAAAATGATACGAGGAGTAATAATAATGAATGATCAAGGCAAGCCTCGCCTCGTCAAATTCTACGAATTCCAGGTTATCAGATTCTTTTCATAATATATTGATAATTAAACTCGAAGGGCTTTCATTATTTAGTGTTTTTTACCCTTTTTTGTCTGATTTTTTCATTAAGATTGTTTGATTGTGATTTGATTTGTAAGATTAGCCTGTGGAGAAGCAGCAGGAGCTTATTCGGAGCATCTACAGAAGTCAGTTCCGTTTTTTCATGGTTTAATAATGTCTGAATTGTGTAGTAGACTAGTAGTTCATTTATAGTGCTTCTCCTTGCAGTTTTGTGCAGTAGAGCTGAGAATGTCAGTAATTTTGTTAAAGTGGATTCTCTTTTTGGAAAGGTATGCTGTCTATTTAGTGTCCACAACGAGGATTGGTGTTTTATATCATATGGTCGGTCTGTGTGTGATTTTTAAGTTTTTGATTCGCAGGATGTGCGGCTTGTGTATAAAACATATGCTACGTTGTACGTTGTCTTCATTTTTGATAATTCTGAGAATGAGCTCGCTATGCTAGATCTCATGCAAGGTATCTTTAATTGATCATTGGATGATTACTTTTTTGAATTTGAATCTAGAGGTTATTGCTCTCATTTTTCAGGCCTCATGATAGTTGAGATTGTAAATAGGAAGAGGAATGCATAGTTTAGAAAATGAGAAAGTGACAATACGGCCTTAGTTGTGAATTTGCATTTGAAATTTTAAATAGATTTTCTCGATCATGTGCAATGGTTTTTCCTTTATATGTTGAGACTCGTAGTGCTACTATCTCAGAGATGATGTTCAACGTATACAGTTTACTATGTTATATATACACACAAACACGAGTTGGGGTGTGGTCCCTCTTAATCCTTTGCCCCTCGACTGTTTTGAAAAAACAAAAAAAAAAATTTAATGCTTTCAAAAAATTAATATTGTCTATATTTCATTTGCAGATTTTCGTTTTAAATGGTAGAAGGGGAAATAGCAATAGCTTGATCCTTGGCTATTCATTTGAAAATTTTGTTTTGCTGCCAATTATATTAAATGGGCTAATGCTTAACGTTTGTTTTGAGTTTCATACAGACAGTTGCTTCTGAAGCATATTTTGGATTTAAGCATTATCTATTTGTCTCTTGCATGGTAACATATGTCATAGTCTTGGATGGTTTAATCTTGATAGTATTTGGTATCGACCTTTATAATTCCTTGGTACTATGTTATCAAGTTGATAAAAAGAGATTGTTGGGATAGCATAAGATGGATGCTTAAGTTTTAGGTATTAATAATGTCTTTTTCAAGTTCTCGTTTGTTCTCATTGGTTCAATATGCAGTCTATAATTCATCTTTGTCATTTTTACTCAATGATGGAATTACTTTAATTTTCCACCGACAGGATGGTTAATAAATTGCTCTATGTTATCTCCAACATTTTAAAACTGTTCCTATGATGCTGATTTTAATTGGATTTTCTCTATTTCTATTACTCTGATATCTTACTATAGTTTACCTAAACATTTTTTGGAATTTCGCTATTCCTTTTGCTTTGTTTGATTACTTCATTTATTTTAACAGTTTTTGTGGAGACAATGGACAGATGTTTTAGCAATGTGTGTGAGCTTGATGTGGTCTTCAATTTTAACAAGGTCAGACCTCTTTTATGCTAATCATCATAGTAGTCTGCACAGCAAGATGGTCTTTTAAGAGCAAGTTGGTAGTTGATGTAGAAACTTTATCGTATGATTTAGCAAACTACTGTCCACTGCTCCAATTAACCACAAGATGCATGTAATCTGTATGGGGTGATCCTGGTGTAACCAGGGCCTTGGAGTTTGGTGATGCAAAATTGTGAATGATATTAACATTAGAAGAATGTAAAAAATACATTAAATTCACAACAGTTATGCAGTAACATTATATAAACATTGAAAATAAACCGATTGTTTATGCTGTTAAAAATATTATTCTATCAAGGACAATAATAGTTTTTTTATGAAGATATGAGTGAGAGAAGGCTCATTTGATCCCCAATGACAAACATTAATTAATCATTTGCACATTCTAAGTTTCATGTAATCGTGCTTCAGAATTAAACACTAATATTAAATCATGATATAATATTATCTATTTAATACAATAGGCAATGAGTATGTTAGAACAAAATTTTAAGAATATGCATGTCTAGTTGAGAAGTCATGCTAGTGACCGTGGATTGATATTTTTTGTTTGATCTGTTTTGCAGATGCATACAATTTTAGACGAAATTATTTTGGGTGGCCAAGTTCTTGAGACAAATTCTTCAGAAATTGTGAAGGCAGTTGAAGAAATTTTAAAGTCTCTTTTCTGCTCTCTCTCTCTCTCTCTCTCTCTCTCTCTCTGTGTGTGTGTGTGTGTGTGTGTGTGTGTGTGTCTGTTACACAACACAAGCACATATCGATATAGATTGTCTAAAAATTGATGTTGACCACATATGTTTTGCAGGTTGGAAAGACATTCAAATTCAAGCACAGTAGGATCATCAATTTCTGGTTGGCAGGGTCGGTAGCATCAGTTTAGCCCGTTTAACGTCGTCCATCTCAACATATTTATTCCGAGTTCGAGGAGAGTCCTCTGTGTTTACCATACATGAAGGAGTTGGGTCGTGAGAAGCATATATCTTCGTTGTGGTACTGCTGCTTTACAAAATTTTATTAACCTGCAGTAGTGACTTAAAATTCTTGTCTTTCCTGCGTTAGGATGCAATGTATAACATGCGACAGACGTCACCAAGTGACATGATTCCGCCTACTTTGAGAAGTCTGACTTCTTTAGCTGAACATCATATAGTTGGATTGTGAGTTTTGTTTGATATCTAAACTTTATGTATACAATTTTAGTACGTAAACTTTGCTATTGTTTGATTACCAGTCATGGCATGCCTTTGAGCAGACGCAAGCGATACATCCAAATTTTATGTGAAGAAATTTTTTTATTGCGCAATGAGTTATCCTTTTGGTAATGGTTCCCAAAGACTAATTAATTTAACCATTCACAGCCAAAATGATCTAATGTGTGGACCAGCTGATAGTCACAATTAGGGCTGGAAAACCCCACAGCCTACGGTTATACTTTTACAACCTTATATTGCTCTACATATTACAAGTTACGCGTAAAACATTCTGGTACCAACATATAATTCTAGTTTGTCTAAGATACCATTTGAACCTAGCTACTATATAACTTTCACGAGTACTATACTCTTGGATGGCCCCATATAATTAAAAAAACACTAGTTTTCTTGAAACTTCTTGTCCATATTTCTCATCAAAAGGTGTTATTCAATAATGTATGTTTAGTAGACACCTGCGAACACTAGCGAACATTCAAATATTTGTCCCACATTCATTCGTGAAGGTATTCCTAATGAGTTGAAGACCATATCAACAGGTTTTCCATCTTGCAGATAAGGCATATCTTGTCTAGGCAAAATATTTGAAATTATACCTTTATTTTCTGAACATTCTAACTTCCCCTCCTTGAAGTAGAACTAGACAAGTGTAGACCATTCTGGATCGATCTAAGGCTATCATAATTAATAAAAAAAAAAAAAAAGTAGTTGATAATTTCTAATACTGATCAAATATCAACACAAATTAAAATTTAGAGATATCTATTTGATTAGGTGACACCGGATATGTAATGAAACATCGACCCATTACTAGTGAAAATCCGATCGAGCAATTTTTAAAAAAATATACAAATTTAGTACACGAAATATTAGACTTCTTAATTTTTCACATACCTGAATGTGAGTGTCAAATATTAAAGATAAAAGTTAAATATATACTAGTAAAATATGCACATACGTTGTATGTGTTATTAATATTTTTATTTTGATCAAATAATACTAAACAATTAACGCGAAATTATTTTCAATTTAGAAGAGTTGTTCGATTTAAAAGGAAAGTTTTGTTTAGATTTTTTTCTATGTAAAATATGGAGCGACTTGAGGAGGTTTTTAGTAGGGTAAGAAGAGTAATCATGGGATTAAATATTTTGGTGTCCTCTAAAGTTGTTACTCTAAAGGTCTCAATTTTAATAATATAATATATATGAGCAGTCCACACACGTGTTATCCACAAGTAACAAATGTATCAATGTAATATCAAGCATAACTATAAGAACTACAAAAATTGTAGTTAAATAAAAAAGTTCAAGCAAGTTAAGGACTTTTACAGATGGAAGTAATATGATTTTAATTTAAGAAAAAAAAATTATTTGTGTTTTAAAAATATGGAGCAAGAGGTGAAGAGGGGAGCAAAAGGGCAAAATTGTCAAAATGATATGTATGTTGGATCCCGTCATATGACATAGGATTAGACCTTGCCATTGTCCGGTCAACGGATTTGACCCAGAACTGACCTAAAATGGTCTTATTACGATTTACGGTTGTAAAACCCGTCGACTCTCGAGTTGGACATATTCGACCCAATAGATCCTTTTTTTAAAAAAAAAATCGTTTGAAATCAGCTGCCACGATTTTGTGATCGTTGATGATCAATAGTCATGATGATGTGTCCGTTGTGCAACGGGTGGCTCAGATCCAGACCGATGGGTCGATCGTTGCACAAATTTTTTTGTTCAGTTTTTTTTTCTAAAAATAACTCACCTTCCCTTCATATTTTTCTCCCAATTTATAATTCTCAATTGTTTCTTGATTATCAAAATATCAAGTCTCGATTATTAGTTTATTTTCGTAATTACTAATTTCATATTTATACAAATAGCCGATGCCGGATCAAGTTGTAGGGGTGGCAAAGGAAAGAGAAATGACATCATGTCACCCGAGGTCGAGCATCGCGATTTTCCTTGATTCAATATCTATGACTATGATCTTGATTTTTCCGATGCAGAACATCAAGAACGTGAACAAGTGGTTCAACAAACACGTCATCATCAAAGTCAATAAAGTATGAACAATCCAATGACACCTAAAATTAAAAATCAAGTGGTGCCTTTCCCGACATCATATATATTCACCAAAAATTTCGAAAAGGTGACGCTTCCCTCCGGTGATATGCAAGCCAAATACAAATATTGTTAAAAAACTTACAAAGTTCAACAAGGAGGTGGTTATGAAACTTTGACGCGACACGTGGAGAAAAGTCATCCGGTAAAAATTGGTATTGATCGTTCTTAAACTAAAATTCCGACATTTTCTTTTCAATCGGGTAATTATTCTTAACTTCTAAAATTTGACGAATCTAAATTTAGAGAAGAAACAAATAAAGTTTGTGCTTTTGAACAACTTTCTTTTAGTTTTAATGGTAAATTATCTTTTGCAAAGTAACTTTATACAATTGCAAATCCTTCTATTTGACGTATCTCACGAAACACTCTCAAACGCACATTTTAATAATTGGTCGTTGATTAAAAAAATTAATTAAAGAGTTTAATAAAATTTCTTTGTATTTCGATATTTGGAATGATTATTGATAAAATTGTTCATATATGAGATTTACATTTTGTTAAATTGATAATTCTTGGAACATTAAAAAAAATATTACTTGTATATTGATGTTTTACTTCTAATATTAGTGAGCTTATTGAAATATGTAAACCATCACTAGATGATAATTTTTTTCATATTAGGTGCACATGTCATATTTTAAAGGAAAATTGATTATTTTAATCTATTTTAAAGTCATAATTTTCAAAATGGCCTTATCTATTACTCATTTTGCATTATGTCTTATAAAATTAAAATTTTTTTTTCTAAAATACTTTTTTTCTATGAACACACATGTTCAATTTTCATGATTTATTATGCATATTTTTTCAATATGTTCAAGTTTATGATATTTATTTGTTTTCAAATCAATGAAACATATACACTAATATTTGTGAAATTTTAAATTTTTTTAATGATGCTAGTCACCAATTATCATGTGTTTATTATCCTATTTCTCATTTATTTTAACATATCGTTACATTATTACATGAATTTTTTAATGAACGTATAAAATATAATGACGTTGTTTTAGTTCAATGTATTTATATCCTGAAAGAAAAATAAAAAATATATTTTTTACAAATTGCTGAAATATTTTTATGTGCTTTTGTTTTAGATCCTAAACTTAAATCAGATGATTTAAAAGAAATGTTAATATTATATTATGGATCTTTAGACCGTGTTATAATGAAATATTCGATAGAGTTTTTGTAAGTTCAATTGTACAAGCTTTCCTTTTTAAATTTATTTTTTTATTCTTTAATTTATTTAAAAAAATAAAAAAAGTCGAACCGGATCTAGTACCAGCTGTTAACCGTATTCGGACTCGGATAGCATGCATCCATCATCTTAGTCGGATCGATGGAGAGTTTGACTAAACAAATCTAGTGTGCAAATTAAAATATTGATAATCGACAAATGACAAAGTTTAAAATCTCAATAATTAATAATTTTAAAAATCTAAATTATTTATTTATTTGGTATGCAAATGACAATAGTTATTTCTTATTAAATTAAAAAGTTCAAATAACACAATAGATTACTTCCTGTGGAGTGGGCTCAAACGCTGTACTTCCAACAAGTTGTCTGGTTTGGAATACAAATATACAATTCTTGAATATTGGAATCAATTTCAAGAAAATGGAAACACTCAATCTCTGAGGACACGACTTGTGTTTTGTTCCCCTACAAACAAGGACTTGAAAAGCTCCATCAAGTGTTTAATTAATTACTTCTTCCTCAGCAGATCCAGATCAATTTGTAAGAATAATTGCCGATCATGCTTATTACAATTTCATTGATAAATCTGCTTTTACTCCCTTCACAGAAGCGTCTTTAAGAAATGGTATGGCATATTGTGGTTGTCGTAGCTTTCATTATTTGTAAGTTGTTTGGTTTCTTCAACAGATGGGTATTAAAAAATGGGTGGATTTGGATTATGGATAGACTTAGTATTGCACAAAATTTTAGCTTTTGGCCCTTTGTACATACAATTCTCTGCTCTCTGTTATTATCAATGTGACAAAGTGCATTCGGCCCCAATCTTGCAATGTTTTGATGTGATAAAAAAAAATCAAAATGATTGAAAATGTAATTTAAATTAAATCAACACTTGTTTAGGACTCAGGTGTAGTCTGGAAATTGAATGTGTAATGACTTACAAGTCAAACATCTATTTCAGCATGTCGAAGCACCGGCACCCATGCAGTTATGCATGAACAACTTCAATTTGACCAAATCGTGTGTGTCATATTAGTTGGACTAACAGCTGATTAGTTTTTATTAAATAAATTTTGCTATATTGAATTGTAACAATTTATATATGCATAATCGGTGTAAGATTTAGATTCAAATATTTGATTAGCTGCAGAATTACATCCGTGCTACACATATATAAACACACACACTGTATATTAAGAGCACCATGAAATGGTCTCTTTTCACTAAAAAGGTCACTTCAGTTGTTCCATGTATCCCGACCTAAGATGATTCCTCTAAGATGATTTTTAAGATTATCGTGGAATTCTTACGTTTTCATGGATGCATTAAGATTTAAGTTCTGATTTGGGGTATCGATAATTTATTTGAACTATTTTTCAGTTGTTCTGTTTGATTTCGTGTTTCCTTTCAGGTTTTTTTGTGAAGAACATAATAGTGTAAAGATGGGTTCTTTATCCTCTTTAAACTCCATTTATGTGGATCGAGGCCACTTTGTTAATTACCAGGTAAATACCCAAATGTCTGATTCTTTCTGCTTGAGAACAGAGTATGTTACTCTTTTGCTCAGGTTGACAATATTTTGAGCATTCTGGTAGTGATTTTACATTATGCATTTCACAACTAGGTAGTTTTGAGTTTCCAGTATACGGTTTGTAAACTTATTCTGATTGGAATACAAATTTCGTGTTTAAAGGTTAGGAAGCTCTGTGTTACAGCTTCTGTTAGCACGGCGGCGCCACGGAACTCACAGTTCGAAGAAACGGAGGCCCAGAAATTAGAAAAATTCCGAATTGGTGTGCTTGGGGCTAGTGGCTACACTGGGTCTGAGGTATCATTGATTTGTTCTTTTTAATATTTTTCATCTTTGTATTTTGGAATATTTCTGTTACCTTATTGAGAGATTATATTTTACTTGGTAGATTTTCTGTTCTAATTTGATTCTCCTCATTTCTTGGATTGTTGCATGAGTGTGGTTTCGCGGATTTCAGATAATTCGGCTACTTTCGAATCACCCAAACTTCCAAATAACTCTGATGACAGCAGATAGAAAAGCTGGCCAATCAATTGGATCAGTTTTTCCTCATTTGGTCAAGCAAGTATGTAGATTATTCTTCTATGAAAAAATTTCTCACCATAATTTTACTCGGAAAGATTATGGTCGTATTTTTTATTATGTTATACTTAAGTTACATCTTAAAGGTTTTCTGTCATGTGATTCTGAAGGAATTGCCCAACATGGTTGCTGTTAAGGATGCAGATTTTTCTAATGTGGATGCTGTGTTTTGTTGTTTGCCTCATGGGACGACTCAGGTTTATCACTTTGTGTCCTCCTATCTTCTGATTTCTGAACATGAAATTTAACACAATTTTGCAGTAACTTTTAGCTCTCTTTCCCCCCATGTTTTGTAATTGAGGTGGATATCTATGTTCAAAGCCATTTGTGGCATGAATTGTTCTTTTGGCAGGAAATTATCAATGGTCTCCCAAGTAGTTTAAAGATAGTTGATCTATCTGCGGTATTTCCTGAATCTGTATTTCAAGAATAACAAACATTGTCCTATGTTATAATCATTTAGTGATTTTTTCATTGATTTACATTTATGAGAGACATTCGGTGGTCATGTAGGACTTTCGACTTCAAGATGTTTGTGAATATGAGGAATGGTATGGTCAGCCTCACAGGGCGCATGAATTGCAGGTTAAGTTTGTTTTTTGTGATGAATAATGGATAGACGTCCATTGTGAAGCTATCTGACGAGGCTTCATTTTGAACATGTGTAAATATTCATGTTTCTGCTCAGAAGTTGATTTATAATACAATATTTTGTGCTCACCAACATCTTTTGTGATGAAAAATACAGAGAGAGGCCGTATATGGCTTGACTGAGATATCTAGGTCCAATATCCAAAGTGCACGCCTAATTGCGAATCCTGGCTGCTATCCAACTTCAATTCAGCTTCCACTTATTCCCTTGATAAAGGTATGGTTTGTTTACCTGGTCAATGTTTTTAACAAGTGGTAGAAACTATGTTTATAGATCAATAAAATAGAGTATCTTGTCGTTTTTTCATAAAAATGCCACTGAATGCCAGTTTCGTTTTTAGTTTTACTATGTTTTTACTTTCATGATAATATTTTACTTTACAAAATGCCACTGTATGTCTTTATATTTTTCCGACAGACAGCCACAGTCATACCTTGCACTTTATGCGTATGCAGGGTCATCTCATCGAAGTTAAAAATATTATTATCGACTCAAAATCTGGTGCTAGTGGAGCAGGTTTGAATTTCATCACGAGCTCTCTGCAGCCTTTGCCATTAAAAAGTTGTTGCTTGCGTTGTCAGTTAACTTATGCCCTCCTGATTGCCGCAGGTCGAGGAGCGAAAGAGGCAAATTTGTACACTGAAGTAGCAGACGGAATGCATTCTTATGGTCTAACAAGACATCGTCATGGTAAGTAGTTTATCTTAGTATGCAGTGTCGTAATTCTGATGCTTAATCTTCTGATGCTTGGGATTATTAAAGTAGCCACAGACTCACATATTGAGTGTCCTATTAATAATATAACTTTATAGTTTGTAAATAAAAATAATTTTTAATAATTAATAAAAATTGGGAATGGAGAAGAAAATCAATTGTTTAATATTTAATAAAATTTTTACCTTTTTTAGTAAATATGGTGGGTTAACCCAATCCGCCAAAGGCCGCACGTTCCACCAGCAGATTGTCGGACATTGTCAATCCTTCACAATTCATTATATTTTATAAATTTTGTTTTTTGGGTTATAAATATAAATTAAAAACACTGTACATTCTCTTGCTACAATGTAACTGAAAACGCAAGTAACAATTGTGACAAAATTTTGTACTTAACAGCTGAACATGGTAATTGTTATCCCACGTATACGGAAAAGATTAAACTTGGTTGTATTTTGATTTCCAGTGCCCGAAATTGAACAAGGATTATCAGATGCTGCAAAATCCAAAGTTACAGTTAGCTTTACCCCTCATTTAATTTCCATGGTACTAACTGCCCTTGATTAGTAAAGTTTGATGCACTGAGTTATCGACCTCATTTCTCACTTGTATTATCTTCAAGAGTCGTGGTATGCAATCAACTATATACGTGGAGATGGCATCTGGTGTATCAACGGACGATTTATATGAGCATTTGAATCTCTTTTATGAGGTAAATGCCTATATTGTAACTCGGGCCAACCTTTGGTGCCAGCGATCTATCAGTTTCTTTATCAGGCGTATAATGACAAATTAATTGCATACATTCATCTTTAAAATTTCTTTTCTTGACTGATTGCATCTGATGCTGTAAGACTCCTTTAGGGAATGATAATATGAAACAAGCTTTCAATTGAAAAGTAAATTAAAATTGGAAGGAGGTGAAAATAAGAGTTTTGACACCTCTAAACATCTAATTGTTGAATATTATTAATTTTTTATGATATACCTAGATGATTGTAACAGCCTTTTTCTTCTCGAATGTGCCTTTACTCTGTTTGAACTGACACCTTAAATTTATTTCATGGGTTTTTATTTTACAGAAGGAAGAATTTGTTGTTTTGTTAAACAAGAATGAAGTCCCTCAAACTCGACATGTTAGAGGATCAAATTATTGCTTGATGAATGTGTTTCCTGATCGAATCCCTGGAAGAGCAATAATTATCTCTGTCGTAAGTTATCTTGTCTCTGAGTTTGTTTTTCCAATTAGCTTTGTCAAATAATTGGCTGAGCCTGGATTATTTTGGCTCAACTGTGCGATGCCATTTGCAGATTGATAATCTTGTGAAAGGAGCATCTGGTCAGGCCTTGCAAAATCTTAACTTGATGATGGGAATTCCAGAGAACACCGGACTTCTTTCTGTTCCTTTGTTTCCTTAGAATGATATTTCCATTAATCCTTGCACTGTGCCGCGCTGCATTCGTGAGTATAATTTGATCATTAAATTATGCTTTAAGCCATTGATCTAAGGATAGAAGATGGTTGACCAAACTATGCAAATGAGACTCTTTGAGCCTTAATATTACTCATATTAAAGGTTGAATTTAAGCTCAATTTATTTGGTTCGAAAATGCCATTCTCCCCGTTGAAGTTTTGTTATGAGAGGCTGAAGTTTTAAGTTTCTATTTATAGTGCTGCATTTGGTTGTAATTTGAGTTTCATCTTGAAAATCATTTTTTTTTATTGAATAAACATTGCAAATACTGCCAGTTTTCTCTGCACACCTCACATATTCAAGGGTGGAAAAAAAAACACAGATGAGTATACTTAAAAAAAAAAAAAAAAAAAAAAAAATAAAAAAAAAAAAAAAAAAAACACAGATGAGTTATACATTATACATAGCACGCATGTTCAAAAAACTATCATAGTGACAAATTATTTCAAGTTCTTTTGGTTAAAAGTTTTCGATTGAAATTGATACTTTATATTTGTCGAAAATCTGCCATCAAAATTAACATAAACCCAACTGCTATTAAGTTAGACGAGCAATAAATTTTGTGGACAGAGATAAATAATGGGAAGTCGTTGATTTAAAGGTCAATTGAAATGAGCATTCAAATTACAAATCAAGAGGAAAATACAATTTTAAAGGATGAATTTGGAATTTAACGTAAGTCACAGAATAATTTGATAAATTAACTAATTTAAGGACAAAATTGATCATTACACTTTCTAAAGGCCATTTCAACAATCCCTCGACATTTAACGAGAACATGTAATTAAGGAAAAAAAGATCTTATTTTATTGATCGACCAAAGATGGTTACATGGATACAGATACAAAGGAAATCATGCTGACTATAAATTACAGACAACAATTTCGTAAAACAAAATACAGTATCCATTAACCAGAGCTTGCAGAAAGGTCACCGGAAAAACCACTCCCATATGAAGCAGAACCACCATATGATACAGATCCGCCACCTCCTCGTGAACTGGTTACCCGAGCTTTCTGCAATTGCCGAATCTTGAAAGCATCTCTAGGTAACGGTTGGCTTTGTGTAGTAGAAGTGTCATCATCTTCTTGCCCTGTGAACATAAGAAATATTTGTGATCAATTCTTTTGTGTCATTTTTCTCCTCAAGAATGAAAGCAAATGAAGTAAATCGTTAGCGTACTCTCAGAATCTTTTCTTTTTCCAGAAAGTCTGCCCCCCTGCTTATAATTGTTCGAACCAGATATGTTGCTGGTACTTGGAGCAGATCCAACTTGCAACTGTGGACGCGCCACAGATACCGCAGTTGCTGAAGTTAAATCGCTTTGCAAACATATGGATATCACAAAGTCAACATCAGGAGATGGGCCTAGAATTGAAGCACCAACAATTCATGATTAATCAACAATAGATGATAACCTTCGGTGACATTAGTTGCAAGGGATAAGTTCAGTAGATACCATCAACAGCTGGCAAATTTGCAGCAAAGTTCAATAATGCCGGAGGCAAAACTTTAATACTGCCATTCAACGGATTTAATGCTCCTCCATTATTCAACGTATTACCAAGTAACGTGCTTGGGACTCCAGGAAGCACAGGGGCAGCAGTTCCTGAGAAATCCAGAATTAACTTTTGAAAAATGAAACAAAGATTACAATCAAATTTAAAATCTAAAACAGTAAGTTTACCAATGGACATCCACAAAAGTAAAGTTTTCCACGGTTACAAGTCATTCTTCTAAAAAAATGAGCACAATATTGGTAATCATTTTGGAATTTAACCCCATCTAAGAGAAGATGAATCTTACATGTGCATTATAATTTATAAATATTTTTTAATACAACAAAATTTTGGTAAAATGATCTACCAGGCCTCTGAGTCGGACCATAAATCACCATTCTTGATGTATCTGGATACACAATCTTCCCAAGGTAATTTGAAACATTTGGAGTTCCCGAAATGCTCCTATCTGCATTTGCAGTAGCAAGAATGCAAGATCAGGTGTGCAATGATAGTCCATGAATAGCAAGATGAGTATAATAATTACATCACCTGAAGAACTAGCTCCATTAGGAGGAACGTGAATTTCAATCTTCTTCTTGATATTCTTAGAGAGCCACTAAAAGAAAGGAATGCAACTCTAATCATTCTTTACATGTGAACAAAAAAGGTGATAGACTTATTTTCTCAACCAATGCAAGTGAATATTAAAATTCATTTGTTCCACCGTATTTTTGGGACAGGAGCGAGGGTAAATATTAAAATCATTGAGATTACACAAAGTACCTCTTGCCGAGTTAAATGATCCAAGTCTTTGGCTGAGCATGGCCACAGATCCATAAAACTATAACGTGATAAAACATCTTGCAGAGAACTCTCCAAAACGGATTCTCCATCCTCTCCCATACGAGACAATGCTTCTTTCCTTCTTTGTTCAACCTATAACAGTTTAGATGAAAGCTCGGATCAGATAAAAATATATGCGGCTACATAATAACTCACATTTTTTTATCAGTCTCATAAAAGTAGTCAACAATGATCATTTTTTGCTTTAGTCTAAAAAAACCTGATTATATTTTGTGAATCGAAACAAGGCACTGAGCCATGCAAAGCTAAATCATCCCACCAATAAACAAAAATAAATATTGAAATAATGAAACAAGAACTTCACATGTAGGGATGCACAAGAATAAAATTACCTTTAACATGCTGGCAAGATCTCCATACGTTTGCTCAAACTGGCTAAATCGTTTCCAAACCTAAAAAAAATAACATCCTTTTATTGACACAATATGATCAACAATTATTTCTTTTCATCTAATTCCTCGATGGTGATCCATTTTGAAGGCAGGTAGTATAAAATGAAAAAAAAAAGAAAAAAAAAATCATGACAAGGTATCCAATATGAACTGTGGTTGCTTAAGACATAGTATTATTGGTTTTAAAAGAGTGGGGAACTAAAGAAAATCTGGGCTGTGGAGATCATATTGCTGTAGCCTAAGGTTAGATTTTTATGATAACAACTTTGTGATTAACATTTGAGCAGCTTGTTAATCAGCCCTAAAACTAATTCAAAATTGCTAGAGAGAATATTTTCAAAATCAACAATAAAGTATCAAATTACAAAACAGAAAATCATAGAAACTGCTGCAGAACCTCAACAGATTCATCTGGTGGGAGCGAGCTCAAAGCTCTTTCAAACAAAGCACGAATATTTCTATCATCATTCAAACGGCACAAGAAATCAGCATATCTGCAATATAAAGCCATCAAAATAAAGCCTCAATCATTATATATGACAAATAACGTAAAAATGATCTAATAGTCTAAAGGGCTCAGAAAACAGTTGAATACAAAATATATTTCGTTTTTCTTGTCCTGTATTTTGTTCAAACAGTTTAAATAGCATGAAAATTTGACATTTCTTTAACTACTTTCAGTGCTCTAATTGTGTTGAATCTGCTGCATACAGTGTTCTAAAAATCGGCATAGGCGGCCAAAAATTTTTTTTTTAAAAAAAAATTTTGGCCTTTTAATTTAAATTAAAAATTCAATGTAAAAAATGAAAAGTAAATTTTTTATAGGTCTTGAACCAAAAGTACAACAAATAATGCGATTTGTTGACTTGCCCTAACACACCAAACTTCATCTTATCAAGTCAATACCGTGGAATCTGCCTAGCGGCGCCTAGTCTAAGCCAAGGCGGCCTAGGCGCTGATTTAGCGTCCGACTAACGCTTAGCAAATTTTAGAACCTTGGTTGTGTCTTTTAATATACAACTAAATGACCACAACTTGACATGTTGGCAAATGTGCCATCAACAACATAACATGAGTAACAAACGGTATTTAACACCAAGACAAAGATTACCAAGAAGGCAAGTTAACCTGGAGTAGATAGACCGAACATAACTGGTGTAGCCAGATATAGACCAGCCCATGAACAGAGCTGATAAAAATTATTTGCTTGATTTCTTAAATTTAACAAGGATATAGGGTTCCTTTAAGCTTGAAAAGGGGTATAATGTTCACAAACTCGGGCAGAAACATCATTCATTCTTTGAAACAGAGCATGTTCTCCGTTACACTAACTTCTTACTGAGTAAATTGTAAAAGAACTCACTCAAGAATATAGCCAGGCTCATGCATAAACCGTTTTAGACCTGCTTCAAAAATATTGTGTGCAACCTGCAAAAAATGTAGAAAACTGACTAAAACTAGAAGTCAATTTGAATGCATGTATTGCAACTTATTCAGTGATAATATTTTCTCCAGCTTTGAAATAAGAAGTTAACAGGAAATAAATACGCTAGCATATGCAGGCGAAGGAATTAATAAAGATATAAAGATAAAATGCTGATTTTAAAAATGTTAAAGCTAAAATCAATTATACCTTGGAGTCCTTATCAAGACAAAAGGCCATCATGGCATATGCAACATACACATGGTAAGTGCAACTTGGAGATTTCCGAGCCTCCAGAAAGTATTTGCGAGCTGCCTCCACTCCTTCGGTTCTTCTAAGAAATCGTATGAACTGCAAAGTAAAACATTGTCAGTTGTAACCAATTCAGGAAGTTCAATCTGTCGACATTTTAGCATAGCTACTAAATACAAAACACTGATACATGATAAGCCGTGCTCGGGTACTCAGGAGTTGGCAAACAATCAGTAACAGTAAAATGATACCTCGTTCACCACAAGGAAGCTAAAATAATGTCCAGAGTCCAAACTAATCAATTATATGGAATCTGACTTTTTTTTTGGCGTCAGTTATGAAAATAGAACCAGTTGGCAACTAATAGGTGTTTGAAATGTAATGGCCTAACGCTGCTCATATCAAGATTCAAGGCTTTCGATAGCAAGGGAACATAAAGTTAATCACTGTAGTCTAAAATATAGATACAATATAAACTTTTAAATCCATGATCTTAGTATCTAGCATATACTGAAGTCAACCAGATAAGATGTGACCTGATCAATGATTCCAAATCATAAATATATAAACAAATGACAGTTCTTTTTGAGACTTGTTTTGTTATCAGCCCATGTCTCAGTGACATACAGGTTGGAGAAGACTCTTTCCTCCACCATTTTCACACAATGGAAAGTAAAAGAAATAAGATATGCTCATGCCTGGATATGTGATAAAGCTGTTGCATTCAAACCATCCCCAAGGAGGAGCTCATAAACCTTCTTTGCAGCCTGCAAGGCAGCACCACGGTAAGAAATAAATGGAATGCCAATTATTATGTAGTTGAATGTCTTCAAACAAGCGAATGCATATCTCATATATCAAACCTGAATTGCTCCATGAGATTCTTCTAGCTCAGCATAGGCATACTTTAGCATTTCTGAATCTGAAAATGAAAACATGAACTAATGAAAATACCAAATAAGAAATAGCATAAAGTGGTCTTGATAAGAAAGAGAGACAAGCTAGAGATGTACATATAAACAATTTTGCAAGATGCGTAC
Source organism: Primulina huaijiensis (assembly GCF_012295235.1). NCBI lineage: Eukaryota > Viridiplantae > Streptophyta > Magnoliopsida > Lamiales > Gesneriaceae > Primulina > Primulina huaijiensis. The sequence continues at coordinate 19,941,710 of NC_133319.1, forward strand.
AGCCAAACAAAAAAAAAATTCTTGGACTCGTATACAAAATTAAAGTCACAAATGAATTTTTTTTTAAGCTGAGAGAAATACCAGGAAGAGCCTTCAGTGCTCGCTGGAAAACTTTAACTGCAGAGTCTGTGGAACCACTTTTTGCATGCCATTGGGCATAGTCGTACCATATATCAGGGTAATGATATAAATACATGAGGCACTAGAAATCAAACGAGTTAGTAGTCTTCCCTTTTCGCTATGCCCATAACTTACAAAAAAACTTTTAAAAAAATTATAATTTTTTTAAAAGCACACATAAATCGAAACTGAAAAACCATAATCGGAAAGCACACTAATCACTGGATCTCAACACAGATGGTGTAAAGCACAGTCCACTTAAGAGGCAGGTAAAAGTAAATCAGGAAAATATCGAAACACTAAGAACAGCCATGCTATTTCATATGCTTGAAGGTGATACAAGATACATGTTAAGAACACAAAATTATGAAACAATTCACGAGTCATCATGAAATTCAAATATGAAAAGACTCAAGAGCCAAAAACACTCTTCATTTATCAGCATGCATCATTACAGCAGAATCGTAGTCTGATAGAATAATTGAGCTGGGGAGATGTTCTAACAAAGCACATATTAAAACACATGTCATTGTGTAGTAAACAAATAAAAGTGAGAAAGTCTAAACATTTAGCAGGTTTCAGTGTGAGATTTATCTCAAACACAGAGTATGTGAAATTTCTTCTTTGTTTTCTTTTTTTTTTTTTTCAGTATAGAGCATGTGAAATTTCTAACAAAGAAAGAAAATGCTAGAAGGCATGAGCACCTCCTTTAATGAGGTTAAGCATGATACCTGCTCAAAAGCAAATGCAATTCTTTTATTTGCAGAAGCATTATCAATCCTCTGGGGGTTGCCTCTGTAAACAAATTAACACAAATTTAACTAAACTTAGCTCTCATGATGTTAGTACCCTGATTTGTCCAGAAGTATAATTATCCCAAGCAACAAAAGAAAGTAAATGACATAAAACAAGCAAAAACCTGCAAAGAAAAACATTAATAACGATGAAAAGGACGACTGACAAAGATGAAAGATTCAAAAAGCACATTCTGGTGCAACATGAAATCAATGATAAAAGTCTGAAAAATATTACGTTATGTGTCTAAATATACAGAAGATACAGCAATAAATCATAAACATCAAAGACTCAACCTCTTCCATGCCAAAATGCTCAAGAACAAAGGAATCAAGCCATTAACTATAAATTTTGCCTGACTAAAGGTATCAGGAAGCTACCCATCCAATACTAAGGCGCAAATGTCACCAAGCATGAACGACTCTGTAATTGGGTAAAGTATTTAGTAGGATTTACACAATTGGTACAGCCAGAGAGCAGAATAATCAGCTTAAAAATACAAAGTTCAAGAAATTCAGGAAGATAATCCTCTATCGAGGCAACGATACAAACAAACCAATCGCAAATGCCAAAAAATAAACAATCGGAAACGTGAAATCTGAGCACCCTGAATGTATATAAAACCTCTAAATTTATTGGATGAATGTATATAGATTTGAATCCCTCACATTTACACTGCAATATAATTCCTAATAATTCCAATTTACGAGGACAAACATAACAACAATAGAGGCGTCGGCTTACTTCTCAAAGCTTAATAACTTATTCCATGCCATCCATTGCATTTCCTCCTGAAAAGTGTATAGTTTCACCAATTCTTAATTTAAAAACAATAAACTGACGAGAATGAAAATCTGAACACCACAATCCAAAACATTACCAAATTCAACATATGTATATGTAATCAGCTGGTTCATGCACAAATACATAGTTATAAATACATGCATGACTATTCCCAACACGTTGAAGTGTTTGAACCTTTTGACAACACTTTTCTCAGGCCGCTGACCAAGAACCACTCAAGTAACTAAGACCATCTTTTTCATAAGAAGAAAGAAAGGCGGAAAACCATCCATGATATATATTTGAGGTAAAATAATACCTTAGGAGAACCAGAAGGAGGAACAGCTAGCATATTCCAATCAATTTCATCTACATATTTCTTCCGCTCCCTGTAAACAGCCTTTGCACTGTTATATTTTGGTTGATATTCAGACAACAACCCTTTTGCCTACAAGATATATTAATCATGAGATGTAACAACTTCCCTTCACAATTACTTTCAAAATCATGACATACCATTACAGCAACAACAACACACATAATCCTTTATCCCACTAAGTCAGGTTGGCTATATGGATCCTCTTACACCATTGTGCTCCTCAAGATAAAAAAAAAATTAAACAGATTCCACTGAAAAATGAAGAAAATCTTAAGAATATTTTCTGATTCTGAAAGCTAGAGGTTTGCCAAATACTCATGTGTGTAAAACTCTGTTTTAGTATACATCCCTTGCAGTCTTTTTTCTTCAATAATTATGCCTAGAGTTTGCTAAAATGAAAATCTGAACTTGCTAAGAAATCTCATCCAGAAGATATGAATAATTTGCGGGATAAGTTGTCATACTAACTGTCTTGATCTCTTGGCTGTGTACTCCTTTTTAATGATTATAACTAAACATATATGGCGATCATTACGGTAGTCTTGTCATCTCCAATAATGAAGACTTTGGATTGATACAACTCATGTGTGTTTGCATTTTTGATAATATCACGCTCAAATAATTATTAAAGGCATTACAAGTAAATTATATCTACGAATACAAGCCTAATTGTTAGTAGTCTCTCTGTATGTTTCAATTAAAAAATACCGCTTGCCAAACTAACACATTAAATTAGATTTTTAAAATTATTAACACGATATATTACATTAAATTGACTCAAAGTGCACATCTGGTCACTGTCAATATGATTACATGATATCAGAATGATAAAAAAAGTTCAATATGCTATAAATCATCTTAGCGTGATATGCAAGCTTTTTAACAAGCAGAGTACCCAGAAGAGCAGTAAACAACTTATTTCCTGTTGCTGACTTCTGATCGGAGCGTTTACAAAGAAAACTATCGCATGTTGTAAGTCTACCATTTACACTGAAGTCAGAAACTAATTCTACCAGAGCACGGCTAACTGAATTTTCAAAACTCTCATAGTCCCTCCAGAGCTGTTCAACATGATGAGTAGGCAAAACGATAGCCCTTTGGTATGTCTTGCGTATCAAAGTCATCCTTTGCGATTCCTCTAGAGTTCTTTGTGCCTGCTCCATTATCATACAATTGGGCACACAAAATAGTGAATTTATTGCATGAAGAGACAGCAAACTAAGTACTTTGACTTTTGAGCATGGACATATAATAATTGTACCGGCAAGGATTTTAAATATGCAATATATTCCAACCACACAGGACCAGATGCAATGTCAGCCCCTGAAACAAATAGAATGAGCTTAATTTCGGAAGCCAAATTACTAGGTTGAAAGGTGAATGTAAGAAATTGAAGATGCAAGTTCGTAGATACTTGATACAGAGCATTATGAAAGGTTTAAAAGTCACTGAAATAAACATAGGAATAGAGAACATTTTTAACAGGTCGAGGGGTCAACAAACTTTTGTGATAATTTTTTTACAATTTTTTTACCAAAATATTCAACATGTAATTGCAATCAAATAACAGCGTAAACAAGTCCAGCCTAAGTTTTACGAAATCAATTCATCAAGGTCATATCAAACAAACTAGCTGAAATTTCAGGCAATTTTATCCTTGAAAAAAATTAGACAAGACCCAGGAATTCTCACTACAACAAGAAGAAGTGTGGACACATCAGTTGATTTCATCATGAAGTTTAAGAAATGGCCTTCAGGCAGTTCAGATAAAGATTGACTCAGGACTAGAGCAGTTACATGAACTTTACTTTGTGGATTCACTGTAATATTTCCACAGGAGGATTTTGGGAATTTAACATACCGACATAATTAAGCATGAAATCAAATGCATTTTTTGTCTCTTCCTGGCCATCTATTCCCCTCTTGTCATTAACTTTCCTAATGAAGCGGATGTAGCAGCGCCTGAAATTGACATTGTGAAAGCATGGTAATCATCATCAACTCAGTTTAAAAACAGGTAAATAAAATCTAAGAAGCAAGTTAGGTGACAGTAATAATAAGATGCACATTGTATAATGCTACAACTATAATGAGTACAAAATCAGTGAATAACAGCAAGATCCTCAAAAATTATTATCGATTGATCCCTCCCAAAGCCAACACAGCAATCAACTAGAGAGAAAGTAGAACATATATATACCAAAGAGGAACTTGCAAACAATTCAGAAGGCAACGACTAAATACTTGTCTGGTTGCTTCATCATCATTCACAGCCATGTGTGCTTCTATAAACTGCTTCCAAAATTTTGCCTGCAAGTAAGTGTAGGAAACTTGGTCACCTAATGTGTTATCTAGCAAAAACAAATGTGTGCTAGGGAGAATCTCAATAGTTTGAAATAAATAATGCAACACGAAGAAAGTATATTGACAAGGTTAAAAGCATTTAAACTTCCAGATACGTACGTAATAGCTATTTCTAAATAGAGAAACAAATAGATGATATTCACAGTAGAAATAGGGGACTACAGGTTGTACATCAATAATAATAGAGAATTGAAAAAAGAAAACTAAGATATCAAGCATTAAACAGCCATGACCAGTAACTGTGGAAATAGGAACTTTTTGTGAAATTGCAACAGACATTGCTTGCCTTCTGGTAGACCTACTTTTATGATTCTCGGGATTGTTTTTGTCTAGGCCCAATATAATAGGTCATGTACTAACGTTGGAGTGCATAACACGTACACGGTAAAGTCTCTATCAAATGCGTGCACCTCTTTAAGTCTTTCATCTAGCTATTCATGGAATAGAACTTTCAATTATATATTCACCAAAAACTTCTTCAGAAAACATCAGGCATACACATATCCACATTTTATATTTTCTGCACGATACATAACATATATCACACTTAAAACTTATTTTACATTATAATGCTGGTATTATTTTATAACATTCACCATGCAATTGATGTTATATAGCTTTGAGGATGAGATTATGGAGAAAGGGGTTACCGCTGTGGGGAATGTGGTCAAGAGTTGCTCATATATGGGCACCGCTTCTGAGATTGGCAGACGCTGAAGAAAAATTAATAACACAATAAGTCACATACCATATATCATAAACCAACTCAAGTGGGAGGAAAAACACACATCCATGCACCCACGAAACAACAGACCAAACAATCTTACCAATGCCTCATTTGCAAGAGCTTCAGCGGCTTCAGCGTTGTACTTATCAGACATAATGTTGTCTTGTGTCTCGTTATCCTTCAACTTCCAGCCTTGTAAGATCAACAAACCAAACAACTATCAATTTTGAATGCAACAAGAATAATTTCTAATTCCAGTAAATAAAAGTTTCCAGTTTATTGAACTACACAAGTATGAAGTAAATAATGGAAACAAAAGGAATGGTTTCTGAAGATTCGGTACACGAGCACCAGAAACACGTATATGATCCACATTACCGTCTGACCCGACCAGATTAGGGAATATCAAGAATTACAATCCCCGTTCTTCTAAAGTTGGGGTTGTTTTGACGATAAGGCAAACAGTTAAAATTTTACTACATTTTATGAGTAATCAGGAAGCGGTCGAAACATTCCAATTTATTTATTTGTTTTGAGAACGAAATATTCCGATTAATGAGGTGCATTAAAGATACAATTTAAACGAGGGTGGTCTTCAAGATTCTGCTAGCACAAAACTTACAAGAAACGGAGATAAAAATTGATACACAGTCTCGTTCGTCATGAGTCTCATCACCCAATTGAGGAGTACCAAGAATCACATTTGAGAGCCTTTAATACAACTACCCCCATTCTTCTAGTTTGGTGTTATTTCAGCAATTAAGTGCAATAAAGTATAAGTTTTACTCCATTTGACGACGAAATTGGGAAAGAACAAGAAATTTTTATTGATTCCAGATAACAGAGATACACCAATTAACAGAAAGTAAGCAAGATTGAATTAAAGATACAGTTCAACAAAGACAGTGATCAAAATTCTGTGGAAAAATATATTACCAGAGAGAGTTGTAGATTTTGATTCTGCGGTCCCGTTGCTCATGAGTCAATTAGGGTTTATCAAGAATTACACATCGAAAAACTTAATTTAACGATTCTTCAATTCGTCGCACTGTGGCGTTAATTTTCACAATTAAGTGAAAGAAAGTAGTAAATCCAACTCAAGCTAATGGCGGATTAAAGAATAATTTGAAGGGAAACACAGAGAATGGAGAGAGGCGCCAGTAGACCGCGGCGGAAATTTGATTGGTGGCGGAGTAACGGTTGCGGGTTAGTACCAGGTCGTGTGGCCCAAATATAAAGAAAATTTTTTCTTTCCAAAAAAGGAAACAATATTGATGAAATTTGTTCAGAATCCTTAAAAAATTTAAACAGGTAATATATATAATGTATAATATATATATATACTGTTTCTATAAATTTGAGACACACAAAATAACTAATTTTTAGTATGATGGTCTGTTATATTAGTTATATATATTAATAAAGTATAAAAATTTCAATGTAAGTCACATGTAGCACAGTGGATAGAGTTTTGTTTTTCTAAGCATCAAGTTGTATGTTCAATTCCAAATGAGTTTTTTTTTAAATTCATATATCAAAATTATAGTGTAATGTCTCACTATATCTCATGATTATATTTTGATCATCATTTAAATGTAAACCAAATGAATTATAAAAAATTATTATACAAAGACGTCATGTGTGTATCGATGTAATAGTATATATAAACATTGTGAGACATAATTAAAACGAAGAAGGAAATATATTATCCCAGAATTAACTACCTCAGACATTGAAATCATGTACAAATACAATTGGTATACAAGTCTAATATACGGACCATTTTAAAATTAATGGATTTTGCGCAATATCGAGTTTGAAAAAAAAAATATTTTTATCGAAAATAAACCGATGCAAGAGATCCTCATCTCCGTCATTATCCCGACAATTTCTTTATTGCTCAGGCCACATGATAATTTCTTTTAATTTTGTTAATTAAGTAGTTTCCATTTTTAGAATTTCTGGTTTTGAATATTGTGACTTGGTCATATATATACGACATTTTATCATTATAATAAATAAAACGTCATAAAAATAAAGATAAATGAGATTTTAGAAATCAAGAATAAAAACCAAAAAACCCAAAAATAAAATAAAAAAATTAATTCTATTTTTAAAAAGAAACAAATAAACAAAAATAACATATTTCCACCGCCTATCCAAGACCATATATACATAGTCAAGACTTGAGAGTACTAACACTGCATATCACATGTAAAGGGTAAATATTGCTTTATATATGGGTTGACTAATATTACAACAACGAAACATAACATAAGAAAAACAAATAACAACAATTCAGATGTAATGAAGTTACACCATGTTATATTATGGAAGACCATTTTTATCTACTGCAAGATTCAAAGGTCCCTCCTGAGCATGAATCACAGTGCATAGATGATCTCTCCACTGCTATCGATGTCGAGATCTGGGTCACTCTCCAGATCTTCATCCATGTCATCATCGATGTCTAGGCTTCCTGTAAGATAGTGATTCAGGCTGTTAGTTCCAGCGGCTGGAATGGTCGCCTCAGTTATTATTTGCATTATTTCATCGTCGTTTTGCATAGGCTGGTCTGGCTCCTCGAATTGACGGTTGTTCATATTTTCGTCCATGAGATCGGAAGGAAGGTTCTTGAGAAACCATTCATGGGTTCTTATCTCGAGCATCGTAATTCTCTATCAAAGTTTAGGAGGAGTTAGAATACACAAGATGTTGACGATGACTTAGAGCCAAAAATACACTCCCCCAGTAAAAAAGAAAAAGAAAGAAAGAAAATAATACACAAGATGTTTATTTTCATTTTCTGAAAACATTTTCATTCCCAAAAATGAAATCAATTATCCCAGAAACATATGTCATCTTGTTTTTACACCTATCATTATAATAATTACTCTCGGTTCAACTTTTCATCACCCTACATGATATTGAAAATTTGTTTTTGATGTACCATCATCATTTACTCAACATTATACGATACTACGTCCATAATAAAATATATATACATTATTCCGAGAATGAAACCAAATATGCACCACGTCATCAGATATAATCGGCAAACACACATTTACAGATAACACATCTTTGGAACCATTGGAAATTAAACAAGAAGTAGGGCAAGTAGCAAATGATCATTGCATATCGAGCATGAGGAAACTGAGATAACCACCATTAATAACTTACCTTGGCAGGGTCTGCCACAAATATCCTTGAGATCAAATGATGGCATTCTGGAGAGATATGAACATAATCAGGAATTGAATACTGGACATTCAAAATTCGCTGCCAATGTGCCAATCCTTGAATAAGTAATATGTAACAAAGATATTAATAAATGAATTTTACTGTGAGTACCTGTATGGTTTTTCTAAAGTTTTTGGGTTCATCGGGATCCTCGAATGGGTATGCACCCACCAACATGACGTATAAAGTCACTCCACAAGACCAAACATCTGCAATCTGGACAAGCAATAGTAGATATTCAGTAACCATGTATAATAATGTGGATTTAGTGCTCATTTATTGAACTAATTTAGGGTGAAGCAGAAACATTTTTAATGTGGAAAGATAGTAAAAGGGATATGATGGGGGTTTCTGCCAAAAAAAAACATGTTTCAACAGTGGAAGGGCCTAAAAATTATTGCATCGAGGGGTAGGCTTATCTCTTAGGCAGCATACATTATCCGATAATATTTCTGGGTCAAATATGAACAAGTGTGACTGCTACATCGAGCTACTGCCGAATGCTATGAAAATCTTTGGTGAACCTTTTAAAGCTACCCAAGCTTCTTATCTAAATAGGATAGCTCTAGCTTGGCTAAGTTTTCACACAACAAATTCAAGTTTAGCAAGGCCGACTTAAAGATTCTTAAGTTTTGGTCAAGCCTGAACTCAGAACTCTCTAGCTTGTCAGAATTTGAGAAATAAATCAAAAGGTTAATTACAGTCAACCTAGAATGTATCTGAGGTGCATTGGCTCCATCCTGCCACTTTATGCATTTTAATTCTTTGTTCATTTAGTAGAATTGCGAGGGGCGTGTTTTAACTTGAGTCTGAACCCAAGCTTCTTCCATAATCAAGAGAGATTTAAGCCATGCACCGTATGAGGAGGTGGTGATGCATTTTATCTTGCATACCTTATATTTCTTTTTCTTGGCATATTCCATTTATGGAGCTCAAGGGAGTTACTTACTGCTGACTTATTTCACTGATTATGATAATTCTACTCTAAAATATATATCATACATTACCTCAAAAAAAACCTTCGGAAAATTGTATATTTGATATATTTATGACACCAACCCACAAGCAAATAGACTACGAAAGAATATAACTAAAACTAAAAAGTAAAAGCTTAAGGCACCAATTCAGTGTGCCGCCCGAATTGCGAAACAAACAACCAACTCAGTGGAATCCAATGAAAATACTACACAGTACCTTTCCATCATATTCTTTTTTGAGCAACACTTCAGGAGCAATATAAGCAGGGGTACCGACTGTAGATTTTGGTTGAGAATGCAGCACTGAGGACTGAAATAAGGCAAACACAGCTGTTATGAAAATGCCCGAAGAAAGGGCAAGTTAAGATAAGAATTAACGACGTAATGACCGAACAATTCACTTTGCCATCGTATGTAATTGCCAGTGCAAAGGTAAATTTTTTTAGAAAACACTATTTGGACTACTAATCGTAATCATGGCTCGAAAAACTTGAGTTATATCGAAGTATTATATATTTATCATCTAGAAAGCTTAAATAGGTTGAGAGACATTACGATGTACCTTGGAATACCCAAAATCACAAATTTTCAACCGTGGAACAGGACTACCATCCAGTAATGTGTTCTCTAATTTCAAATCACGATGGCAGATTTGCTTCATAAAAAGTAAGCATATTTCAGTTAAATGTACGAAAAATTTGCATGTGCAGTTTACATATGCACAATTGGAAAAAAGGCCAAGTACCATAGCATGACAATAGCTGACTCCTGATACAAGTTGCTGGAAGAAAAACCTTGCCTACAGCAAAAGTGATGATCTTAATATAAATATATAAACTGAGATCAAGAAAATCAATTTCGCGAAAGACTGTACCTCATCCTCACCGAATCGACCCGCATTGCATATACGCTCGAATAGCTCTCCTCCGGAAGCATATTCCATCACAATAGCCAAATGGGTCGGCGTCAATATGACCTGGAAAAGTTTTGTTATCATAAACACTAACTAGGAAAACTCCAGAATCTTGGCAACCAGGACGGATTAGATATATATATTTACCTCCTTAAATCTAACGATATTGGGATGCCTTAGAGACCTGTGGTTAATGATTTCCCGCTGCACATTATCATCAATCTACCACAAGCAAGAAGAAGAACAAAGTAAAACGAAGTCGATATCAAATGGTGAAACGAAAGCAAAACTCTAAAGACGAACACAACCATCCAACTTCACAGTTAGTCAAACCAATTCCGAGTGATCAGAAATGCAATCGAGGAGAATATAGTGTTGTTTCGATGGTGAAATTCGACTTTTATTTTAAAATTAAAAAAAATCTTTTGCACCTCAATAACTTCAATATTAACCATGTAATTCTCTAGAAAATAATTCAGAACATCTAAAGGAAGTCGCAAAGCTGTGTAAATAGGACCTCACCTTCTCACCCCTCTCGATGTACTTGACAGCAGCAAGCTCGTTGGTTTGCCGATCCCTCATAAGCCGAGCCACCCCAAAATTACCCGACCCGATATCCTTAACCAGCTCATAGCGATCGCTGTCATGCATTATCGGTATGTCCATACCAGGGCCCATCCCCGCCGTCGGTCGATCCATCTCCGGCTTTCCACCCTCCCCCGAAGAACCAAAAATCCCCCCACCAAAAAACAAAAAGAACCGAACCCACTCCAAATCCTTGGACACCCACAAAAATCCAGCACAATTCTGACTTTCACGTGGCAAGAAATCGACGAGGAAGACAGAGATGGCTAGCGATCAAGCCCGTGAAGAGCTCACTTATCCCCACCAAACACAAGAAAACACACGTCGCCGTTCACATTTCACGTAATTTATTGAGCAGATATAGTCCGGTTTACAATCAAAGTGCGTCACTTTATTGCATAAAAAATGAGTAAAAGTGGCATTGCTTCGAGGATTTATCTATACTTTATGTGTGGGATTGAGAGCGTACAGGTATAGAGAGAGAGAAGGTGCTCGTGAAGTAGTTTCCTCAATTATTGGTGCATTGTTGCCTTTTAAATAGGATTAATATTAATTACCAGATTTTTAGATATATATATTTATTTTTGTGAGAAACTTTTTTATAATTAAATCTCGAAAACTTATAGGGGTATTTCGATTATTTATCCGAAAAATACAATCTAAAATATGTCATAGAAAAATAAAAAAATTCTGATAAAAAATAATTTGATAATATTTCTATATCTATACTATATATTAAAGATAAGATTAATAATAACTACTATGATTAAAAAAAACAAAAACAAAAACAATACACAAATTTATATGAGATTGTCGTGAATTTTGTGAGATACATCTCCTGTTTAATATGGTCAATGAAAAAGTGTCCATTTTTATGTCAAAACTATTATTTTTCATTTTAGATATGAATCAGATCGACTCGTTTCATTCATATATATCCGTAAAATCGTTTAACAAAAATTAACTCAAAAAAAACAAAACAAACCTAGTAATTGTTAAGATTTTTTTCTTCTTTTTCTTTAGTGATGATTTTTTTTTCTAAAATAATCTTCAGTTTTATTTATAGAAATATTTAAAAAACGAAAAAAGTAATCAATATTTTTTATAAATCCATATTATTTATTTCATAATCATTTATTTATAATATATATTCTCTTTAGTAATAATTTTTTCATTTAGTTGGTAGTTAAATCTTAAATTTAGTAAGTATAAATTTATTATTTATAAGTTAATTTTTGTGTAAATACTCTTGCTAAAAAAGTTAGAAATTAAATTTGTAAAAAATAAAATAAAATTTACTGATTTAATAAATTTTTAATTTTTTTTATACAATGTTAATTTTTTATGCTAAAAATGATAATTTGTGTATTTAAAAAATCCATCACAGCACTAGTTTGTCTGGTTAGACTCAAACAAAGTAGAAGAAAAGATAGCATATAATTTTGGTGTCGTGCTTTGGGAAGCCAACCCTCTTTATCTTTTCATTTATAGCTTTTTCATTTGGAAAGTCCATATAAAAATAAGAATAAGTCTCTAAGTCTATTGTGAGATGGTCTAACGAATTTTTATCTGTGAGATGGGTCAATCTTATCAATATTTACAATAAAAAGTAATACTCTTAGCATAAAAAATAATATTTTTTTATTGATGACCCAAATAAGTTATCCGTCTCACAAATACGACCAGTGAGACCGTCTCACACAAGTTTTTGCCAAAAAAACTAAATACCTCGCTGAAGAGATTTTATATGTTTTTTTCCCCTAAAAAACTGCAATTCATGATCAATGCATGAACAGAAAGACACATACGATATGAGAAAATAAGGTGAAAATAAAATGAATATTTTTATCTAATTTTATATGTTTATGTTTGAAATGGCAATGGGATGTTAATGCTAATATTCTCGTATTAATGAAAATGATCATTCCATCTATTTTGAATGAAAATGATCATTTTCAATTCTTATCTATTTTACAAAAAATTACCTTATTTAATTTAACTAATTTAAATATATATCTTCATCACAATGAAAATAATAAAACGATATATAATAAAATATTATATACTTATATTAATAATTAAAAAATAAAATAATAATAATTTAATAATGATGTAAATACTAATAATTAAAATAAATAAAATCATAAGTTAATAGTCATAATAATAATATTAATATATAAATAAAAAATTGAAATAAATATTTATTGGATAATAATTAGTATACTATTTTATTGAATGATAGTTATTTTATGAAATAAAATTAATTATTATTTTTGGTGTTTAAGACGTTTATGGATGATTTTTTTTGAATTTATGTTTCTAATGTGGACTTCGATAAAATCTTCTATTGTTTAATTTCTTTGATACATCTTTGTAAAATCCTTTAATATTTTGTAAAAATTTTATAGATGAACTTTATATTAATTATTATTTCAAAACTTAAATGTCTCTTTTTAGTACCTCAAAATTATATCTGATCCTCAGATTTATTTTATTAATAATAATAATAATAATATTTTTTGAACAAACTATTATTTTGAATTTTTTAAATAAAAAATATTTGATTATTAAAATTAATTTCATTTCATTTCTTTCGGTATTGATAATTGGAAAAAATATATAATTATCATTTCATTCTCATTTCCGTTTCATTCCGATATTGATTTCATTCATTCATATTAATCATGTCCTTAATTTCAACTTACAACTATGCCTTAATTAAAATGATTGACATATTTCAAGGGGAAAAACTATGCCATAATTAAAGTTAGGAAAATAAATAAAAATTCTAGATAACGTAAAATAATTGACGAAAGAATTTATGTTACACCTAAAATTATCTTCGTTTTAATACAATATTTTCAATTGATGAACTACCTCATTTAACAACATCACCTGAATGTTATGTGTTCAATTGATCAACGACCTCATTCGACAACGTGTTCGACTCATCCTTGCTAAACATTTGAATGTAGTTATTAATGTTACAGTAATTATAGTATTAATTACAAATTTTAGTTTTTTTTTTCAAGAAAAAAAATTGATTTAAGTTATATCGATCCAAACATAAAAGTTGTTGGACAATTTAAGTAATAATAATTTGAAAAATTATACTATACCATATGTCTGTAAATCTCACAATTTTTCATCAAATATTATTAAGTAATAATAATTTGAAAATTTTCTAACAAAAATTCCAATATATATATGTTTGAATTAGGGCTGGGATCGGGCAGGGATCCGTCCCGTAAACCCCTAACCCGATCCCCGTCCCGATAAGAATTGAGAAAAAAAAAAGATTCCTGATCCCGTACCGGACAAATATCGGGACCCGAATGTTCGGGATCGGGTCAGGAAGGGAGACAAAATCCCGATAAATATTTTTTAAAAAATTCATTGAACATCATGACATAGTGTGTAGTATGTACATAAGTATTATAAATTAAAGCATATTTCTAATAAATTATAGATAAACCGAAATATAACAATTTCAGAAAATTGGTGCCCACACGAGTCAAAAACAATATCACAACAGAGAGGCAAGTCAATAACTTAAGGCAATATTAGGCCATTTCATTGTTAGTTGAAATAATTTTTCATTATTATAAAAAAAATAATGAAAAATAATAATAAAAAACTAGCGATCGAACAAATTAAAGGCAAAAACAACAGTTTAGTTATCTGAAATCAAAGCTGGAAATTAGGGGAACGAAAGCAAACAAGAAAAAAATAGCGATCGAACGAAAGCAAAATATTTGATAGAAGATTCAGACTAACAAAGAAAAATAGAAATGATTTTTCTGGCACCTGAAGGCTGAAGCTATGAAGCAGAAAGAATGAAACACTTCCCTGAAATCCAATTAGGTTTCGACTTTCAGTTTCATGTGAGGGGCGGCGCTGGAGGAACGAGGAATTAAGGATAGGTGAAAGCCTGAAACGAAATGAAAATATGAAATTGGATAGGGTCTACAAACAGGAACTCTTGTACATAAAGTGGGGATTTCTTATTTTTTTAAAATCTAATAAAAATATTATTAATATATTCCGGTCGGGTCGGGTATATCCTATATTCTCGATCTCTTTCCCGATTCTGAGCGGGTCGGGAAAATTTTAGGTCAGGTAAATTTCGGGTAGGGAGAAGTCGGAAATTTTATGATATTTACCTTCCCTAGTTTGAATAATTTATTGGCAGAAAAAAACGACAGAAATGATATATGGGACAACTCGAAAAAGATTCTATAATAAATAGATACCATATTCAGCGGACATTTCTGCCTCACCACGGTCAGCAGAATCTTCGTCTTTCTTTCCGCTCTCTCTCACCCATTCACACTTCCAACACGTGAGCAAGACGACATTGGATTCATACCCAATCGCAGAGATTCAAAGATCTGCAGATAATATGGGTGCGGGATCCAGAATCTGCCCGGAACTCAGCTTGGATTGCCCGTCTTCATCGAAATATTTCATTCAAAAACCAATCGGGGAGTTTCTTGAAGAAGTTTCGAGGATTTGTAGCGTGTCTGAGAAGATTTCGAAGCTCGATGAATATGTCAGTAGGCTGCAAGATGAGATTAAGAAGATCTATGGGTTTAAAAGAGAACTCCCTTTGTGCATGCTCCTTTTGAACGATGGTGGGTTGTTTTCCTTTTCTTCGTTCCCTTTTTTTTAATGAAATTTTGTTGTCTTTGATTGGTAATTGATTTATGTTTTCGGCTCTTTTGTGTAATGGGATTAAGATTTTATGTTTTTTTTTTTTGGTTTGAAATGTCGAATTCCTGGGATTGGATTGATAATTGATTCTGATTTTGATTTTTTGTTTGGATTTGGATTGAGTTTGATTTATGAGATTGGGATTTCGCCATTTCTGTTCTTGCAGCAATTGTGATGATGAAAGGTGAGTTAATGAAGTGCAGAAGATCAAGTACACAGCCATTAATGTTGAAAGAATTCATACCATTGAAGAAAGATGAAGTTGAAACCATTAAAGAGAATGCTTTTACAAATATCGATGATGAAAGGAGTCGGGAGAATTCTCTGCGGTTGGGAAACTTAAACAACGATCACCATTTTCGAAATTCGGGTTTCGATAACATCAAACAAATGTTAAAACCAGATAAAAGTAGAAAGGTAAAGGGGTGGTCCAAAGCTTGAAATTTCACAGAAATTTCTTTATATGGTTTATGGGATTTGTGTATTTTTGCGTTTCTTATGTTCTTTTTTTTTTTTTTTTTTTTTTTGGGGGGGGTGGGGGGGGGGGGGGTAAATAGAGAGCTAAAGAAGAAATGAACAAGTCATTAGAGATCATGGTGAAAGAAGAGGATGATGAATTATCTCTAGCAAGGCTGAAGAGAAACAGACTACTAAGAAGCGGAGAAGTTGGTCGCCTGAATTGCATCACCGGTTTGTGGAAGCCTTGCTCAAGCTCGGAGGTGCTCGAGGTTCGGATTCAAGAACTTGTCTTTTTTCAGTATATTTGTAGATTCTTTGTTGGAAAATTGGATGTAGTTTACTCTGTCTTTGGATCATGATTAGGAGTAACTATTGTCAAGCTTTCTTGAGCTGGGAACTTTTGGATCTTGATTAACTTCGTTCAAAACTTTGGATTTTGTTGATCAGTTTCAAAGTCTTTCGCTAGCTTTTTAAGATCAAATTCCCAAGTTTCGAACGTAAAAGATTCAAATTCTATGAAGTTGGTGAGAGAGAGGCGGGCAAGGACCGTGGCAGCCTAAGTTTGTAATGCGATTTCACCACCCTTCTTAAAATTTTCAGTTTAAGAAAGAACCTTTATCTTGTAACTTAGGGAGTTAATTTTGTTGCACGTTTGATTGAATTATATTGTGTTCTTGGCAGCTGCTACGCCTAGGCTGATCAGAGAAAACATGGCTGTCGAAGATCTCACTCTCGATCAAGTAAAGAGCCATCTGCAAGTGCGTTTGATCTCGACTCGATTTTTTCCTTCTTCCATTCATATTATTGATAAGGACAATCGATCCATATGTTTCTTGATCTTGTTTCATCTCAGAAATACCGCATTCACACCAGAAAATCTACTCCTTCAACCAATACCCAGCCTGTTGGGCTAGGAGGTTTAAGGATCCCCAAAGAACCGCTAGGTGAATCCTTGAGACCGAGCAGTTCTGAATCCGGATCACCTCACGGCCCTTCGGCGCTGACTGGTTCCTCTCATGGCACATCCACAACGACCGGCGGGGGAACCATTGTGGAAGAAGAAGAAGATGAAAGATCAGAGATCCACAGCTGGAGTAGCCAACTTCAGAGATATGTTGTGTAAATTGTTTGTCACCAATGTTGTAGATAATGGACGAGTTTAGATATAGAAATTGTAGCTTAAACAATCATTTAAATAAATCCAACTTTTCAAGTTTTTTATTGAAGGAAAAAACAGAAGTGAATTTTGACTTTTGGATAAATGTTGAAAAATATTTTTGTTTTGGTTTTTACATGCAATTATAGAAGCCATAAATTCTATTTTCTAAAAAAAAATGTTTTCTAAAACAACTTTTATAACAAAAAATGCTTTTAATCGGGGGCAAAAACTTGTGTTACGAATCTTTTATTTGGGTCATCCATGAAAAAATATTACTTTTTATGCTAAGAGTATTACTTTTTATTGTGAATATCAGTAGACTTGACTAGTCTTACAGATAAAGATTCGTGAGATCGTCTCGCAAAAGAGCTACTCTTTAATCGGTCGACTTCTCCAACCAGACGGACTCAATATTTACTTCAAATCTCACGGCTTACTTTTTATAATCTCGGGACGTCTTACGCATCCCGCTTCGTCGAATCAGTTTTTTAGTATTTTCCTTTGGCATATAGAACTTGAGCTAAGTCCAGATCTTGAACCGATGAACTACAGTTATTTTTTAGGGAATTTTAAACTATATATATATATATATATATATATATATATATATATATATATATATATATCTAAA
>NC_133319.1:19963749-20040580 GCF_012295235.1 Primulina huaijiensis
TTAAATTTTTAATGATAAGTATTTGATAAAATAAAATTCTTAAAAAAAAAAAAAAAACTTGAAGACACCCAAATAAAACGACATTGTATCGGACAATATGGAAGACGATATAAATGAAGAAAATGATATTGAATTAAAATCCGACAAAGAGCTAGGAAATTTGAAGTATCACGAAGAAAATTTATGCATTTATTCTTAATTTTGGTATGTCATGTGTTATTTTAACATATTGATAAACTTGATATAATTAAAATTATAGTAAAAACTAAAACCACTTTTCCATGTTTAGTCTCGTACTAAAATAGCTTAAACTTGTAAAAGTTGAAGCATGGTAGTGATATTTCGTCATATTTTGCGTTTTTTAAAAGCTTGGAGATGTTACCTACACTAAAAATGATTCCACATTTCTCTGCAATTGAAGTGTAATCTAGCTTTCAAGTAACTTCATAAAGATAGAAATTTTGGCAGCAAGGATAGTTATACATCTCACAATTATTCCTTTTATTTTGTTAAGGTGCTTAATTAAGTAAATTGAAAACATTAGTTGTGAAATATCTGGGATACAAGCTCACAATACTTCAGAATATTCTTATTACTTATGTTTTTCAAAATGTTCAAGTGCAATCATAACGTGTAAAAAATTAAGAACTATCAAGTGGTGTATGAATTATGATTTACATTTGATCTTCTTTATTTTGATGCATGTATTAGTTCTATGATGTCAGTTATGGCAATTAGGTAATTGAGAATTTAGTGGAATTGCCACTGTCCAAGCTCACCAATGTTCTTACTATAAATTGATTCCATGGTTAGTGATCATGAAATTGTGAATAAATAATGGATCATGAAATTGTGAATAAATAATGGATTGTAAAACCTTCAACCCTGCTTCTTTCTTTTTATAATCTTTTATTCAATGTTCTTGATACATTCGCAGCCAATGATGGTTATTATGACAAATCTGATGTACCTCTTAGTTACAGTTTTTATGCTAGGTCTTGCCCTCAATTGCTCATGATAGTGAGTCGTGGTGTTTGGGCAGCATTTTAGAATGACAACAGAATCGCTGCTTCCCTCCTCCGGTTACACTTTCATGATTGGTTTGTAGACGTAATAAGTCTCCTAATAACTTGTTATTTGACTTGTTTGTCCTAATAAACATGATGATTATATAATAAGAGTAGTAGTAATGTTGGGGAATTACACCCCCGAAGCGATGCCAACAACGATGATAATATAGTACCCAAAAAAATTGCGGAATAAAATAACCAACAAGAACACAAAGATTTACGTGGTTCACCCAATATAGGCTACGTCCACGGAGCACTGCAACTTTTATAACCGGAAGATATATTACAACAAGTGTATTACACCAATACACTCAATATTTCTCACACTCCCAACCCGAGTATACCGAGAAAATAATTTCTCTAACTCACACAAAGAGAATTCCCGCACTCAAGAAAAAAATACACACTTTTTTCTATGCACTCTCTTTTTTATCAAAGCTAAAAAGCTTTTGATTTTGGAATACAATAACTGAAGGAATTGAGCTCTATTTATAACTAAATTCCTTCATTCAATTTTGTAAATAAAGCGACGTGGGATTTGTTATTTTTAATATTTTAATTAATGTGAGCCCCACCCACATTTATTAAAATCTCACCTAACAGTAAATGGTCTTTCAAAATTATGCATTGAACTCGTCTAGTAACTTGAGTTAATTGTTTTCTTAGAGTGAAGAATGATGCAAAATAGTCACTGATGAATCCCGTTATGCACAGTTTTTGTTGCTCCATCTATGAGCATATGGCATGACAAAACTGATAAGGATTTTAAGTTAGAACATGGACGGACTGCATTTCTTGATGTTAATGGAGTTGCTATATGCTTTTTGTAGGGATGTGAAGGTTCTGTGCTTCTGGATGACACTAAAGAATTCAAGGGGGAAAAGAACGCTGGACCCAACCACAATTCTGCTACAGGATTTGAAGTTATCGATTACATAAAGGCAGAGTTAAAGAAATATTGCCCCTCAACATTATCCTGTGTAGACATATTGACTCTAGCGGCTAGAGATGCCGTTTTTCAGGTAAGCCACATAATCATACCGTGCTTGTTCTTCATATAATTTCAATAATACTGGGTAAATTGGAGCCAATATATGTCTTCTGCTCTTGTATTCATGTATCTAAGTTGTGCAGTCAGGAGGTCCTTTTTGGCCTGTTTCATTAGGTAGGCTGGATGGTTTTCCTGCAGCCGAGAAGTCAGCAACGAACAGTTGCCATCACCTTTCGAACCTCTAGATGCCATCAGTGCCAAGTTTGTAGCAAAGGGTCTTGACATGAAAGACATGGTAGTTCAGTAAGGTAATTTAATTTTGTTTTTTGCTCGCAAGCGTTGTAGAGTTGCACGTATAGGCAATTTTCTACTTTATTTCAATCGGCAATTCATTGTGGTACATTTATATTACGATTGCAACATATGCTATACTAATGCATCTTTTATAGTTTATATCTGTTATTCTTTAGATGTAAATTTCTAATCGGTTAATATCGGTTCATTTACTGGCTCGAAACTTAGGGTTTTTTTAAAAAATAATTTAATTTTAAAAAAAATTTCAAAAATAATGTTAAAAAAAAAAACATTTCCAAAACTACTGCAATCCGCGCTTACGGAGCGCGGAGCTCACGTGGAGTCCACGTAAGCGACGGAATATTTTAGCGACGGAATATATATATAAACCGTCGCTAATTAGCGACGGTTTCTTAAACAGTCGCTATAATTGAACTAATTACCACCCTTGTATCAACAGCGTGCACATGTACGCCGCGGATAATATTGAACTTTCAACGGCTTGCAATTTTGCAGCGAGCAATATGCGCTACGAAAAGCCATTTTTGTTATAGTGAAGACAGAGAAAAAAACAAACAAGAAATTCATCAAGACTGAGATATCTCAATTGAATGTTGTTCATTTTCCTCAACATCATTCTGTGGTCGAATGTCATGTACAAGATGCTGCGGACCAACATTAAGCAAATTTGTAAAACTGTGTATGTTCGACCAAGACGGAGTCTTAAAATCCTGCTGACCAAACAAACCAAAGTCAGCCACCCCTAAATCACTGAAAAAACTAGGTTGAATAATAGAGGTTCCTGAAAAAACTTATTTTTTGATGAGCTTATTGTCTGTTTTTTTTCTCTATCTTCACTACAACAAAAATGGCTTTTCGTAGCGCGCAAATTCTTTTTCCGCAGCGTATATTGCACGCTGCAAAGTTGCAAGTCGTTGAAAGTTCAAGATTATCCGCGACGTACATGTGCACGCTGTTGATACAAAGGAAGGTATTTTGGCATTTAGCGACGGTTTTTGTTAGCGACGGTTCAAAAACCGTCGCTAATTAGCGACGGCTTATTAACTGTCGCTGATTCCAATAAAGCGACGGTTTAAAACCGTTGCTAAAATTAGCGACGTGTTAAATAAATTGTCGCTAAAATTAGCGACGGTTTATAAACCGTCGCGGATTCCATTTTAGCGACGGTTTTGATATATATTCCGTCGCTACAATATTCCGCTGCTCCACGGATTGCAGTAGTTTTGGAAATGTTATTTTTTTTACATTATTTTTGAAAAAAATTTTTAAAATTAAAATATTTTTGAAAAAAACCCCGAAACTTATGATTGTCCTTTTGAGTATATGAATGCCCTGTTTGGCTAGTGTATGAAATGATAATGAAATTTATATCAGGAGGATAATGGTAACGTAAAATATATGAATAATATAATTATTTTTAAGTTTAGTTATTGTAGAATTCGAATCAAATAAGGATACCTAAGTGTGTAAAGTTGCATTCATGTAAATTTTAAAGATAATGCATCGACTTTTATATCAAAGCTACGAAAGTTTAGCAACCGAAAATAAAATAAAATAAAATCATTGAAATTTAGTAACTGGATATCATTTTGTTACAAGATCAAGGAACAACATAGCCACATAGGTTCTTAATACTGGCCTATATATATATAAGCACGAGACCGTACACAGGTACACAGCTAGATTATAGCACAAGTATCGGTTTGGAAAAGGTTATTTGATACACCTATATCCCAAATATTCAGGGTATATACAGTGTTAAAAAATATATCATTATGAAAGTAAAAGAATGAATATAAATGAATAAAGGACAAGAAACAATAACAAAAAGAAACAATCTCACCGCAGTTCCAAAATTGTCAACGTAAAGGTACACCAAGAAATAAAAATACAAAGGTTGTCTCACGTGCTATTAATCCAGCTACAAAATTTATGAAACATTCTATGAAAGTCTCAGTGCATGAACACCCGAGGGCATTACCTAAATTCTACATTCCGTTACAGGAGACTTCGTTTTTTTAAGTTCATTCGACGATAACTCTGCTAAATCTCAGCACAATTGCAGAATATACTAGTTCACTGGCTGCTGATGGTTTGTGTGACCATTTGAAGACGCTCCAAAAGCTGTAGTCTTGGTGTGTCCGTATCCGTTGTTAACTTGTCTGCCATAGTATGTGCCATTATTAGAATCCATTCTTATCTGCAAAGCAAGAAGGATGTACAGAGAAAACAATATTACAGAGTGAATTTGATAGGAAACCTGCGAAAACATTTGATAGGAAACATGTGAAAAAAGAAACATCGGCTCTCTCTCTAGTGCAGCATATTGTTGATAGGATTTGACATGCTAAACTCTGCATTTACAGTCTTCATTATATATTTTGATGCATGGGCGTTTTGACATTGGTGAAGAACTATATCTATATTTCCGCGGTTATGATTATCAGTACTGTCATAGCAAATATTAAAAAAGATGGGTCTTCTGTAAACAGCAACACTAAAAAAGATGGTGAAAGTGTACCTTTTTCTACTTCTCCATTCAACATAAGCTTAAAGTAGTGAATACGCAGAAAATATAGCGAGATATGCCTAGTTATGTTTCAGGCTTTCAGCCAAATGTTTTGTTTTGAGAAAACAAAAGTTAAATTTCAAGCCGCTAAAAGGTACTGAGCTCCAAAGGATGCAATGCTGACGATTACACTTATGAACTTTGTTCTTTTATTTGTGTATTGAATGGTAATTTGGCATGTAGGTTCATGTGGTGACGAATTTACAGTTAAATGGTAAAGAACTAAGATTCTCCAAGGTGGAAATATCCCAATCACTCAAAATGAAAAAAAAAATTGAAGAATTACCTGTTTGTTTCCCAGATTTCGGCCCCAAGAAAGGCGAACTGTCTGCTTGCCAATAACCGTGCCGCTTAATCTCTGAAGTGCTTCCTCTGCATCGCTTCTGTTCAAATGGTATATTATAAGGGTCATGCCATGGTATTGTAATAGTCACATTTATCAACTTTCTTGGTAGCAAAAATTCGACAACATTCCATGTTTTTTCTTAATGAGGGCCTAACATCGAGAATTTTAATTCAGAACACCCCTATTTAGGGAATAATATACTCTTGGGAAAACAATCATATCACATCCATAGCTACAAAAGCATGTACAAAAGAATCACAACTTTTATTCTTTTTTTTTAAGAATTTTGTAAAATCTCAAATATGGTGTTTGTCCACTATATGATAGGAAAAACACAGTTGTGTAGAAGACACTACACATAGGAAGATAGACAAGCACAGGATAGAAGAGACCAGTAGTAGACTCAGTATAGGATAGGACTATCTCAACAAAAGATCATGCTGAATGAACCATCCTAATTCGAAGGGGTTTACTAAATATCTTACATCATCCATCCAGCCAATATTTCAAATCAAAGGAAGTTTAAATTATTTGAGTTCAAATCCCCAATCGATTCAATTTGATCAATCCAAACATAACCTGCCAAGATGAAGATCAAGCAAATCCAATTTCTTGTTTGGATGAACAAATGTTTCCATCCGAACCTTTCTTTTTCCTTTTTATATTCAGTTTGTATCATAAATTCTGCATTCATGACCCACATCACAGGATTTACCTGTTTGCAAATTGTACGAAGCCACATCCCTTTCCAGCAGGTATTTTTACAGAGAGAATGTCTCCAAATGGAGTAAAACACTGTCTGAGTTCTTCATCAGTGACATCAGTGTCTAGTCCTCCCACAAATATCTAGAACAAAAAAGGATATCATGAATTGTTGTACAATAAAATTTACCATAACTAACTACAGAGGGATACTTACTGTCGTGTTTGGCGAATCACTATCCGACTGACCTTGGGGCACAGCACCATTCGATGCATATCCACCAGAAAATACCACAGCTACACGGTGAAAGTACAAAATTTCAATAAAAATTAAATCAGAGTACATCTCTGACCTGCTATTGAAAGAGTTAAAGACAAGATCCAATGAGGTTTGACCCAAAATAAGATGAAACAAAGATGCAAGCGGTTGCTCCCATTTAATTTTTTAGCAAGAGTAAAGCATCGAAAGTAATGGACAAAGAATATTAAGTCCGTGTCAAATATAATAATGTATTTACAAACACAAGTGGTGTACCACCCATCACACATAAACATATGGACAACAATTATATACAGGTGGGTACTGAATCTTTGGAGCAAAAATGCCACCAAGTTGCAGAACAGTGCAAAGGATTCCGTACCTTGTGGAGAATATTGTTGCTGAACTGAAGGTTTCTTAGGAGTTGCAACACCAACACGCATAGGTCTACTAGAACAACACACACCATTCATTTCAGTCAAGGCTTGAGACCTATCATTTTCATCACCAAACCTGACAAAGCCATAACCTTTTGGACGACCAGTGCTCAAATCAATTACTACTTTTGCACCTTTCACAGATGGATATTTAGAGGCAAAGATATCATGCAACATCTCATCAGTAACATCAGTAGCCAAATCTCCAACAAATATTGACAAATCAGAACCAGCTTCAGGGCGCCTATCACTGGCGCTAAATCCTGCCCAGTTTAAGCGGAAGGGTTGCTCAGTATTTGGCATCATGGTTCCGTTGCAGCTTTGTAGGACTTTCTCAGCTGCAGCATGAGAATTGAACTCGACGAATCCGTATCTCTCTGATTGGCCAGTCTGCTTGTTGCGTATGGTCTTGACCGAAACAACCTGCAAGTATGGATCTCTAAGAGCTTAATTCCAGCAGTGACAAATCGCAAATACAATACTTAGATAAAGCAACAATTCCCAACACATTAAAAAATATCAGTTCAGCAACCAAGGCTGGTAGCGAAGCTGTGCTTCCTCTAATTTGTTTTCATGGTTATTTTTCTTATTTTACGTGATTGTAACCCCAGAATCTTGTTGTTTGTGTATAAAGGAGCCAAGAAATTTGCAGATATTTTGAGTGTCTGAAGCTTGAAAGCATCTGGCGAGTGACAAACATTCCGAAGCTTGTTGATAACATAGCTAAACCTTCGTGTTGGTTGTTTATGTGCTTGTTCCATCTTACTGCAAGTTTAAAGTTCTTCTGGCACAATCGAGTTTATATACACTTGTTTGTAATATGGCATTGAGTTGAGTTGATACTTGATAGTAGATGTTTATAAACAAGGGGTTTACTTTGCTTAATTTAAGCATACTTTGGCCACAAGTTTTGTACCATGTAGCTAAGGTGTTTGTTTAAAGGCTTAAATGAGAACAGATGCATTCTAAATGAGTTTACATTTTTTTAAAAACTTGTTGCTAAATGCCTCAATGCCCTGGAATATATTCAAACATAGCTGATGATTGTTTGACATTTTATGTGCCTAAAAATGAGTATATACATATTTGTTGAAGAATGGGTAAGCCAATAATGAATAATGGTCGTTACAATAAAAGAAACCTTTTATTGTAAGTTGTAACAACCATGGGCTATCCGGATCTTGGGCCTTCCCTCACGGGCTTTCCCATGCGCCATTACTCACAGAACTCTCCACCCCTGGCAGTGGAGTCTGTGCCTCCCCAGGTTTCGATCCAATGACCTCCAGGCTAAGTACATTGATCATTGAAATTTGGTACCTCGGGGAGAGGCCTAAGATCGGGATAGCCCATGGTCGTTACAATAGTATTAAATATTTACTCTCAAAATAATAAGAAATTGATGGTAAAAAAATAAAAACTACATCTTCAAAATAAATTACTTAAAAACAAAAGTAATTAAAACATCAAAAATTTATAATTTTTCATCTATGACATATCTCGTAGCAATAAATTATAAAAAAAACATGAAAAAAAAAAGTTTAATCGTTATAAATCATACAGTAATACATTAATATAAATTAGAAAGATATATAAATATAGGTATTTCAAGTGTGTGTAGCATTAATTTTCTAATTTGAAATAATTGAGCCAAAAATGAAGGTTTGATCAATCGCTTTTTCCACCATACATTAATAATGGATTACATAAATATTCATCTTGTATTTTATTATTTAATCTTATATTGGCAATTTTTATAGCTAAATTAGCTGACACTCGACACGTTCTGAAATTGGTAATTGTGTTGAATTGAGCTCAAAAAAGTCTAATTGACAGTTTATAGATAATTTTTTCCTAATCAATGAATTCACTAGAATAAAACTTCTAAACAAGTTTGCAAATATAATTAGTGTTGAATGATTTTCTTTATAAATTCAAATTCTATTTGATCAAAGGAGGAATGTGCATTGATCATATAAGTTGGGTTAGGCATTATATTTTTAAATACAAAAAATGTTTGATAAAATTGATGTTCTTATAAATTAAATAAATCTTTTTGGGAAAAAAAAATGAGGGGGCAAAATTGAGTAAATATTTAAATTTAAATCAATTATTATTTTATTTATTGATATAAAAAAATTAAAATTTTGAGTGGGTACGTGTGGTTGCACCCGCCTCCATCTAGCTCTGTCACTGCATTTAGTTATCAACCATCTAAGTCTTTTCCCCATCTCCTAAAATTACACAAACATTTAGATTAAAAAGGACTGATGTTTCCCAAAAGAGAGTTGTCAAAGTTGGAAACTAAGATTTCAAGACTAGTAACTGAATGAAAAGTTTGTTGTGCTCGACTAATCCCAGAAATCTCCTCCTACATTTCAAATTTTTAGATCACGAGGAAATTTCCAGATCATTGGAAAACACAGTTCAACCACTTATAAAATCCTATTTTACAGCATAGAGAAGACCAACTACCATAATTTGCAGCTCATTCAAACACCAAGTCATCAACAGCTTGATGGAGATCCTTAAAGTTCATTATTTTCCCTTTAACCATTGATGTAAAGGAATTCCAAAATGAACAAATTCCTTATTAAAACAAAATCTATCCCAATATTCTCAAGATAAGTACAGGCTCCAGAGCCTATAAATCGATAACTTTTGACCCAGTAAAACCCAAAACCAGAAAAACTCAAAAAAAGGTGTTCTAATTTACACCAATATTACAAATCGCAGAGGCGTGTAGAAATCTGCTTTCATTCAGTTTTATTGGTAGTCATATGTTTAGAAGATGAGATTTTTACCGTGGGTTCAGTTTTATTGGTAGTCAAGTGTTTAGAAGATGAGATTTTTTTCCCCATGAAGGTTGAATCTTAAGTATTTAATTGAATTTACATTATTTCCAAACCATGGAAGCTTATGTGTTATCCTCAGGGGAAAAACACTTCAACAAGTAAAAGCAGCAACAATAATTTTTCCAAATTATAGGGTCAAATCAAGCCAACAGCAGTAAAAAAATGAATACTTATAAACTCCAACAAGCGATCAAGATGAAATAATAATCTATGATTACATTAAAGACAACATTTTTACCTCTCCAGTTTGAGAAAAGCAAGATTGCAGATAATCTTCATCCATCCACTGCTGAAGATCTCCAATCCATATGGTCTTGTTATCATCACCCGAGCTCTGAATCTGATGATTATTCTTTATCGGGAGCGTCTGCTGCTTCTGATACTGCTGCTGCATATGGTGGCTGTGGTAGTACGGCACGTAATGCACATTGTACATCATCCGCTGCTGCATCGCCATGGCCGAATAGTGCATCGCCATCCAATGCTGCTGATACTGCTGCATCGCCGCCCACTGCTGCTGGTACTGCTGTTGTTGCATCTTCTGCTGCTGATTCGAATCTCCACCGTTCATCTCCCCTCCCTCCAATCTTCAGTTCTCGCTGGAGAGGAAGGAGGAGAGATTTCGCGAAGACTGCTGATTGGGGAAGTTCGCGAATTTTACGGATCTAGGGTGGATTTTACGCGGGCCGCTATGGCTGCTACGTTGGATGTGGGCCGTAGATGGGTGACGGGGGTTATTTTTGGCCGTCGATTGAGGGGAGAACAGCTATTGGTGTAATGGGGCCCTTTGTGATGTAGATCTGGCCGTTGGTTGGAGGCCGTCGTCTCAATCGACGGTCGGGAAGGTTTATGAGCTGTTTATAAAAGTCTTCGTTGATTCACAGCATTTGTTCATTTACAAGTCCTAATCCTAATACAATCAAGAATAGTTTTTAATACACCCATGCACGACAAAACTACTACTCGATCATCCCGAAGTCCGTTTGTCAACGCAAATTAAGAAATTTGAATCTGAAAAATCCTAATCAAACTTGTAAATCAAACTAAGTAAATATTCGATTTGATAGTTGGTTCTAGTCTTCTCGATTTGACGTGAGTATCACAAATAAGTTAAAAAGAGAAAGAAAACTTTTTAACTAACATGAACACAAGGGATAAACCATTAAGATTTGAAACAAACATCTTTTTTATGAATTTGAATGATGAGAACAAACGCTGAAATTGAAATAAACTTGAAACAAATATGATTGAGTTGTCTTGTCTTCTGGATCTTTTCTCCGATTTTGTTCAACTTTTCTCTGCGGTTTCTCGTGTTATGTTGATCGTGGTTCAATGGTCTAATTATAAACTCATGACTTGGTCAATACTGAATTTATTTTCTTTAAAATGATTGAAAATAATAAAAATATATGAAATTAATTTATAAAAAAATATAATAAAAATTTAAATATTATATTAATTATTAAATTTTCACTAATTTTAAGTTTCATATTATATTGAAGAAGACGATTCAAGGGTATTATGATCAATATACAATCTTATCACGATCACTATTCAAGAATTATACATTATCACACCTTTTGAGGAGGGACACAAATAACATGAATAGTGCAGACTTTCGATCATAATCAAGGTCCTGCAGACTAAATAAAAAATGAACCAAACGCGAGATAAATGATGATTATTTAATAATCATTCTTTTATAATGGCTAATATTTGTTGAGGGAAATGATGGCATAATGACATTTTTATCTTTAGTTTGAATAGTATATATTGAGAATATATCTCATTTATCTTTCATTTGGTATTATTTATATAAAAGGGTACGGTGTCTAGATCATGAACTTTTAATGTTGTAGCTTATTAAAAAAAATATGTAAAATGTAAATTATTGCTGTTGTTAATTAATAAATGCTCTCTTTTCGTCGGTGGACAAAGGAGGTAACAGTTGACTTCCTACGGTTGGTAGGTTCATTATTCTCTTTGGATTGCGTCAAGGAGTCGGTCGATAGGATCGAGGATTTCATGGTATTGGTCCAATTTCATAATCTTCATTTTGCATGTATGCATCTAGAAATGTTGGAGGACAAATATGACATCCCAATGTATGGGTAAATTTGCTCGTGTTCATATTGTTTGCAAGTTTTGAGTCAAGAAGTGCATTTGGGTGCAACCATAACCAGATAGTGAACATATTTATATACTTCTGTTAATGTATGAGCGTTTACCAAATTTTATTGGACATATTGTGAGAGATTGTGTTGGTCCAGAGGTCAACAAAACAACACTGGCATTTGGTACCTCGCTTAAGCTCTTTCTGGGTTGGGTGGTAAGGAATCCTTTTGTCCCGAGGTTTATGTTGGATCAGAACGAACTAGTCATCATCCTCTAATCCGAACAAACAAGTTTCTCGAGTGGTGATAGAGATTGATTTGCTGAACAAAGAATTCCTTACTCTAAAAACATTGATGGATTGTGATAACACATTTTTAGTACAACTATGGTGGAAACTCCAGTTAAGATCCCAACCACAATTATGGAGGGGTGTCTTATGATCATAAAAATTTTCGGGGACATTGAAGTTATGGATCAGGAAGCTGGTGCATATATATTGTTAGGATTTATTTTGTCCGATAGATAATAAAAATAACGATAATATCAGAATAGGATGTAAAATATTGAATTTGTGTTTTGTCAGAATTAAATGTTGTGCCAGATGTTACAACATCTCAGACAACATCTACATGCAGCGGAGTATTATATTTTGTAACACAAATTTACGTTAAATAAATAGATGGACAAGATTAAATATGCACAAGTATAAATACTTGTGCGGTGCCTTATGACAAAAATTAATCACTAGAAAACCACAATGTTTACACAAAAATCTATCACTAGTGATTTTAACAAAAATCAATTTCCTCAACAAGTTGAGAAAATAAAACTTTCTAAAACAAATGCTCAGAATAAAACTTAAACAAGAAAGCTAAAAACGTGATGACAAAAAGGGAATCCACGAAAACGATCTTCAGCCAACTTCGTTACGGATGTTGTCTGCAGATGTTCCCAACATTCAAGGCAACACTCGGAACAGCACACTTCGAAACAGCAACGTCCTTGCAGAATATTTTCTCTGAAATCTTCAATGTGCAAAAGTTCACACAATATGCAGTCACGAAAACTTTCAAACGAAGAGTGAAAACAAAATATCAATAGATCGAAGAAGTTCCCACGAAAATCTCTCCACCACGAAAAACTATCTCCACGAAAATCTTCTCACTAAAAAGTCCCACGAAAATCACCTCCACGAAAAACTATCTCTATGAAAAACTTCTCACTAAAACTCACACAAAAATCTCCACGAAAAATTCTTCCAACTAAACTCTTCTCTCTCCTCTCTTCTTTTAAGCTCCCACGTACTTCCACGCACACGCAACAATGTTCTTGTTTCGTATTTATAGATGTAGACTTTTATCTCCACAAAGAAACCTATATCATAAGGAAAGTAAGAGTTTAATTAGAAATAAACTCTTTTAAATATTGATACCAAATCACAATAATATCTTATTATCAAGAATAAAATCCTAGCATATTTATCTCATTAATTAGAAAGTCAGGATCTCATTAAATATCATATTATCTAGAAAGTCAAAACATATTTAATTATTCAAAATCATATCATGATATTATTTGCATAATTATCTCATTATCTAGAAAGGCAAAATATTATATGCAATCAAATCAACAAGGAAAGACAATTAGGGAAATAAATTAAATTAAGAAATTATTAGGAAAATATATTTCCCTTCATATATGATCCTTATTCTGATATTAAGACATCGCAATCAG
Source organism: Primulina huaijiensis (assembly GCF_012295235.1). Taxonomy (NCBI): domain Eukaryota; kingdom Viridiplantae; phylum Streptophyta; class Magnoliopsida; order Lamiales; family Gesneriaceae; genus Primulina; species Primulina huaijiensis. Next base: position 19,977,140 of record NC_133319.1, read on the forward strand.
CTAGAAAACGATGGATTCGATAGTGGACAAAAAATATACCAAGGTGCAAATTTCAACGGGCCGGGAAGAAACACGTTCTTGATGTTTCTCCTGAGAGCTTGCCACAAGCTGGGAAATCGAGGAAGCAAGCACGAAAATTGAGTTCTTTTCTTTATCCAATGGCAGGTGCTGTTGTGTAGCCTCACCAATCATCGTGAGTTGCCTATGTTGGAATGCACGGGGGCTTGGGAACCAATGTGCATTCAATATACTTCGATGTTTAGTTGTCGAAAGATTCCCGAATTTTCTCTTTATTAGTGAAACTAAAATGCAGAGCCTCTTACGCCTAAAGACTTCACACCAATCAATTTAGGCAACATCTATTATAAGATAGTCTCGTGGACTATAACAAATCGACTCCACTCTATCCTTATCCTATTAATCGACCAAGCCCAAAGTGTCTTCATCCCAAGATGACTCTGTCTTAGATAATATCATAATTGGTTTTGAGTGTATGCACTGGATACATTGACATAACAAGCACAAAACAGGATTCACGGCTCCTAAATTAGACATTAGAAAGACGTATGATCGAGTGGAATGAAAATTTCTTGATTCGATATTGGTCAAAATGGGTTTCTCTTCGGGCTGGGTTAACCTCATTATGTGTTGGGTTTCATCTGTCTCCAACTCCTTCAAAATTAGTCAGTCCATTATTCGTGAATTAAAACCAAAACGTGGTTTGAGACAAGGAGATCTCATATCACAATACATTTTTTTGTGTAACTCAAGTGTTATTATCAACACTCACCAAGGAAGCTGAGCATAAGCTGTTCTGTGAGGTCAAAATTGCTAACATTAGTTCGGTTATTTCTCGTTTATTTTTTGCAGATAATAGCCTAATCTTCTTCAGGGCAACAATAGATGATTGTTTGCAGGTTGAAAGGTATATCAAGTTGTATGAAACAACTTCTGATCAAGTTGTTAACTTTTATAAATCTTCATTAACATTCTGTCCTAGTTCATCCCAAAACGTCAATAGTGAGATCATGCAAGTTCTATGTATCAAGGTTGTCACATCTCATGATTTGTATTTGGGCTCCCAACTTTTTTCTCTGAGAAGTAAACATATCCAGTGATACCCCTGTAAGAACTCGGGTCATGGATGACCCGGGATATCAGATGGATTCCCAAATTAGGGTCAATCTGCAGGGGTGGATTCTTCTGAAGCGGGGCAGGTGCAAGCCCCGGCTCTACTCCCCGGGCAACCAGACGCCTAGGCTCTTATATAAGCCCTCGGTAGGCATTCTAACCGGGCCACCTCGCTATGAGCACCGCACTCGAGTACACTAGCAGAATAGGATGTGGGCGACTGTCCCATCTCTGACACCAGGCCGATGGGTTGACAAAATCAGATGGGCTGGATGTGACCAGTACGAGATTTGACATGTCAGAATATAGTCGTCCTACTATAATTAGTAGGTAGCACGCAGAACGAGGTCATCATCACATCTCCTACTATAAATATCAGGTTCATTCTACATTAAACACAGGTGCAGACACCTATTCATACCAGCAGCAATATTTTCTCTAAAGATCTTCCTCTTTTACACATGCTGACTTAAGCATCGGAGTGACCACGCCGGACACCCCTCCGGCGCCCATTCACGAGTTCATTTCATTGTATGCAGGTTACAGCTGAAGCCATATTACAGAGATATATCTCCTTGCTCTTATTCCCTTCATTATCTTGATAGCAGATCCGGTGGAACACTCGACCCGGCTCGTCCATTTCAGCCGGATCGCATCTTCCAGTTTTCTTCATTTAGCCATAGATTATTTCATCGAATTAATGGGTGGGCAACCAATTTGTTTTCAAACGAGGGTAAAGAAACAATTTTGTAGGCTATTTCATCATATGTTTTATCTTGCTTCAAAATTCTCATCTCGAGTTGAAACAATTGTGTGCTAAGTTTTGGTGACAATCTTCACAAGGGAACAAAGGAGTTCATTGGGCCACTTGGAGTCTTTTTGTACGCCCATACAGTTGGGGTCTTGGTATTCATAGTATGGTTTGAATTTAACAAAGCTCTATTGGCTAAACAGCTGTGATATATCATTCAACATCTTGATATTTCGATGACGAAAATTTTAAAGACGATTTACTTTAAACACATGAATATCATGGAAAATAATTCGGCTACAATATATATATATATATATATATATATATANTATGTATTCACTTATTTATATGATATTTTTCAATCCGCGACATAATGACAGCTCTCTTAAATGATAAATCAGTAAAAATATTTTTCATCCAACTATCATTCAAAATTGAAAACAATAAAAATAAAATTAACAGAATATTGAATTATACCAAAATCAAAACTAAAAAGTACTTAAATGGAATACACATAGACAAGCGTCAAATAAAATTCTCTCAAGTTACTAAATTATCACAATAATGTTAAAATAAAACCATTAAACTTTTTATTAAGTTAAATATCACATTTGTTTTTGCTAAATTTTAACCCATTGCGGATTTTATTTAATTTCTATGTTTTTTTTAAGAATACATATTATAGATGATTAATTTTATATCAGAATCAATCATTTAAATTAATAGTAATGATTAATAATTTCAGTGAAATAAAATTTTAACATAATATCACTCAAATAAATATGTATAGTAAAACACAAATATAAATAAAATAACATATAATACTCAGTTAAAAAATATTATATGTAAAATTGTAATATACAACAAATGATAATTCATATTTATTATAAAGATTATATTGATTAAATTTTTTTAAGGATTATATCATATATTTAGTTCAAAAGTAGAAAATAATTTTCATTCTTTTTAATTTATCCTTACTTTTTCTCTTATGAATAGAGTTGAAATAAATCAAACTAATCAAATTATACTGTAAATAAAATATAAAATTTTTTCTTGCAAAAAAACACATAGAATCTACATGCACATAGTGTTCATTTTTATTGAAAAAATATCATAAGAAAAATGACATTTACTGACACGATTTTAATGAAACTTGTAGAAAAGTGTAAGCTTGAGATATATATTGAGATATTAATTAACTATCACAATTTATGAAATTAAAATAAAATAAAATATCATATTAAGGTATTGTAATATTTGTCGTTAATTCAACCAAATATGAAATAAGGTTACTATCATTTTCAATCTCAATCTTTAAATTTATTTTTCTCAAATAATTTACAACACGTTATTAATTTAGTTAAATTAACATAATATTAACATAGTTATACACGATCACAAATCAAATGATCTCATCCGAAAGCAAACCGATATACTATCCTAACCACACTTTATCCCAACTATTTCATCATGAAAAATTTTGAGTGGAGGTGATAGTGACAATCATTTATCCACACATACGCTCCGTTGAGTTGCAATAATGTAGGACCGAGTGCTCACCGCTTTACCAAAAGCTATAGCTGGTGGTAATGGTGCAACTCAAATCTTTTAAACCGCACAGCAGTTCAAGCACCACGGTTCGATCGCTCTACCAAGCAGGGACAATTATTGCACCCAACAAATAATAATAATAATAATATATTTTTATTAGTAATCATGACTTAGTTAATGTGGTGTGGTACATCAGTAATATTTAAACAATGAGGTTAAAAGTTTTTAATATAATAAAACTAAAATAAATATAGATTAAAATATCATTCGGAAGAGGAGAACTTAAAATAACTATCGAAATAAATATTTGAAAACTAATATAATCTCATAATTTGTGAAAAATGATAAATATATTATATAGATTAACTGAACTGTAAAAAAGATGAAGGAAAAGAAACGGTAACAAAACACGAACCATCGATAAATTAAACTAATTAAATCAAAGAAACTAACGTAACATCAAAAAATCAAATAAAAAAACTCATAGAAAGAGGAAAATAGATAATCACTAAAATAAAATGAAACACTAAAAGATTCAATGGATTAAACAAATTAATGTATAAAAGTAAAATAAATATAGACTATATCGTTTGGATAAGGGAGTTCAAAATAACCATCAAAATAAATTCTTAGGGACCAAGATAAAATCTTCAAATTTTGTGAAAAGTGACAAAAATTTTTAAATCAAAGAAACTAACGTAACATCAAATAATTAAGTAAAAAAACTCATAGAGAGAAGAAAATAGATAATCACTAAAATAAAATGAAACACTAAAAGATCCAATGCATTAAACAAATTAATGTAATAAAAGTAAAATAAATATAGACTATATAGTTTGGATAGAAGATCTCAAAATAATCATCAAAATAAATCCTTAGAGACCAAGATATAATCTTCAAATCTCGTGAAAAGTGATAATAATTAACCGAAATCTAAAAAAAAAAAAACAAGAATAAGACATGTAGAACCGCAAGGTTATTAAAAGTAAAATAAATATAGACTATATAATTTGGATAGAGGGATTCAAAATAACCATCAAAATAAATCCTTAGAGACCAAGATATAATTTTCAAATTTCGTGAAAAGTGACCAGAATTAACCGAACTTTGGAAAAAAAACAAGAAGTCATGTAGAACCGCAAGACGGAAAAAGTAGAAATGAATTCAATGTTTTCAATGAGGCAAAAACTTGTGTGAGACGGTCTCACGAGTCGTATTTGTGAGACGGATCTCTTATTTGGGTCATCCATGTAAAAGTATTACTTTTTATGCTAAGAGTATTACTTTTTATTGTGAATATGGGTAGGGTTGACCCGTCTCACATATTAAAATCCGTGAGACGATCTCACATGAGATCCACTCTTTCAATGAATATTAATGTTCTTATGTTAATAATAAGTAATTAGTTATAGTTATTTAAGATAAGTAAAAAAATTACAAGTTAACCTATATAAGAATATAACTTGTTAAGCTAGATATAGAATGACATATAGGGAAATTCATAAGTAAAAAAATTACAAGTTAACCTATATAAGAATATAACTTGTTAAGCTAGATATAGAATGACATATAGGGAAATTCACAATTGGAAGTGCTATATTTATATGTAAGTAGATTATTCAGTATCTAAGTGGAAATGAGATATTTCGTCCCACACACACACACACACACACATATATATGTTTAAAATAGAAAATATAGTTATAATTTTTATTTTTATTTAAAAAGAGCTGTTAAATATTTTCTTCATAATATATATTACATTATATTATTTATTGGAGCATATTGTTCTCCAAGAAACAGAGCATATATATTTCAAAGATATCATCTTTATCATTTTCATTCTCCTCCAAGCAACGATGGAGAGAGCAACGCTGCTACGCGCAATTTCCTCCTCCTCTTCTTCCTCTGTGCTCGTATCAGCTCGATTCTTCTCCCGCTCCACTCACCGCCTCTCTCGCCTCCCGAAAAGGCATCGTCTGATCCCCAACACTGGCCGTAGCTCAATGTTCCGCCGCCATATCGGACTCGTCTCCGCCGCCTCTCGTCCTTCTCTTCATTTGAAGAAACACTTCTCTAATTTCTCCGTTCAATCAGTTGCAACCTCAAATCCTCAGTCAGCTCCAGGTTGTAAGTTGGTGTGTTTTTTGTTTGAAACTTTTAGTTGAATTCGATTGTTGTTTTGATTTGTTCGTGTGTGAGTCTTTAGAGGCTTTGGGAGCTGATGATTCCGTGGCGGAGAAGCTTGGTTTTGAGAAAGTGTCGGAGGAATTTATCGAGGAGTGTAAATCAAGAGCTGTGTTGTATAAGCACAAGAAGACTGGGGCTGAGATTATGTCTGTATCCAACGAGGATGAAAATAAAGTTTTTGGCATTGTCTTCCGGACTCCTCCGTAAGTGTTTCCACCTATCACTGATATTTTTATTCTTGGTTCTTTTGATAACTTGTTTTGATTAGAATGACTCTATTGATATTTTATGTTGAACTGGACTTTTCGTACTTGGAGAATGTGAGATTCTTAGCAAAGGTTTTTTTTAATCACGTGCTTAATTGAATCGGACTGAAAAGTTACTTTTTGGGAAGTAGTTCAAGTGAAAAGATTCCAACTTTATCTAAGGGATTAGTTGTTGCATGATGAATCGTATTTTATCTGCTTACACGTGAAATTCACTCTAACGGCAATTGTGAACATTCGAACCTTACCTTCTTGCTGTGGAATCTGATGGTACCTGCCAAATGAGTATTGGTATTGGATGTCCTTTTATTTTTTAAGTTACAGCAATTGTAACAGCGATAAAGTTAGTTTACCTTGTTTGTGTTATAGTTATCACCTGTCCAGATTTCTTTTCTAAGGTTGTTTGAATGAGTTTCTAATGAGGTTACTGTCGTACATGCCTATTTGTTATTCCAGAAAAGATTCGACAGGAATCCCTCACATTTTGGAACACAGTGTGTTGTGTGGTTCAAGAAAGTATCCATTGAAAGAACCCTTTGTCGAGTTGTTGAAAGGGAGCTTGCACACATTTTTGAATGCTTTTACATATCCAGATAGGACCTGCTATCCCGTCGCTTCAACAAACACAAAGGTCTTTTAATTATGTTCTATCGAAATTTTGGAAAGTTCTCTATAAATCTGTGCTTAAACTAACATGCGGATGCTGGTTTAACACAGGACTTCTATAACTTGGTCGACGTATACTTAGATGCGGTCTTTTTCCCTAAGTGTGTGAATGACATAAAGACATTTCAGCAGGAAGGTTGGCATTATGAACTGAATGATCCCTCGGAGGACATAACTTATAAAGGTTGGTGGATCCAACAAATCATTTTATCATCTTTGATCAAGTGCCTGTATCCAATGTGCCTTGATCTGTGTCTAGATGATTCGTCTATATATATAGGCCTGCTATCTTTCCATTACTGATAATTGTTTTATTCCAGGCGTTGTTTTCAATGAGATGAAAGGTGTCTATTCTCAGCCAGACAGCATACTGGGCCGTGCTTCCCAACAGGCAAGCTTAATTTCGTATGGGATTGATTTGTATAGAATTCTGTGTACCGTGAGATCATAGCTTGTGTTTTCAAATATTTAAAATTAGTTGATATACAAATCAATCCCTTACGAAATTTAAAAGTACCATGAGATCATAGCTTGTGTTTTCAAATATTTAAAAAGTAGTTGATATACTTCGGTTTGCTTTTACGTATTTTTTAAAGGGTATACCAAACAAGTGGTGATGATGTTAATTGCTATAGTGCTTCTTTGCAGGCACTTTTTCCTGACAATGCATATGGCGTCGACAGTGGTGGCGATCCACAAGTCATTCCCAAACTCACTTTTGAGGAATTCAAGGTTGGTTGGTCGAGTGGCTTGTGCGCTCCTTATTTTTCTGTACTACTTTTTGTCGTATGGCTTGTTCAAGTGATGCTTCTTTGGCTGTGTTTCCTTGTCATTCTTATTGACTGAATTAATTTGTTTGTTGAAAACTCTATAAAATGGAATATAGACACGTCAACAGCATCAAACATACCTAAGTTTTTTTTCCACCACACAATTGTTTATGGATTTTAAGTTGTGGCAAGATTTAAAATGCTCATACAAATATGAACAAGTATTGTGAGAACTTTTCTATCGCAAGAGATACCTGCACCAGGCTCAAATTCTATTTCTGAGTTAGAAATTCCTCAGAAGGTGTCTTGATATGCAAAAAATTTCAACACCCTGTAGCATTGTTGTAATATGACTCATGGTTTTATTCAAGCAAGGCATCAGTACAATTGTACCCATGTGAATCCAAATGCATACAAGGTTATTAAGTTGTTCTGTATTTAAATGTGCTATCGTTTTCTTTTGTCCTACATTGACTTTATGTAATAGTTCGCTTGATATGTAATGTAGGTTAAAATGCACGGGTGTTATCCTTTGTTACTGAATTTTTTATGATGTAATCTTCATTACTAAATCATACCCAATTGTTTATAGGATTAGATGTCTTTTCCACTAATTTTGACAAACTGGTGCTGTTAATACTATTTCACATTTTTTTGTTATTTAAGAATAATTATTTCACCCCTTCCTATGCATTATGGAATAATTTTCTAGTGAGTGAAGTTTCTTTCTTTTAATATTTACATTACCATAGCTATATCCCATATTCAATCACTAAAGTTTTACTTGTTATCCTGTCATCAAGGTGAAGGTTCTTATTTGTTTTATCTGCAGGAGTTCCACCGTAAATATTACCATCCCAGCAATGCTAGGATATGGTTTTATGGAGACGATGATCCCACTGAACGCCTACGCATTTTAAGTGGTGTGCAGTTTTTTTTCTTTCTATATTGATATGGTCTTTTATACTATTTGAAATTTCCAAGAGAACATATCTCCAGCTTGTAAAAGAGTAGGAGAACTTGCCTTTGCTCTAATACCTTTCTCATATCTGGCTCGGTTTCATTGATATCTTTATGCATGTGCTGTTATGTTTTTGTGTCTATGTGTATTTTTCTTTCATAGGTTGTATATTCTGATAAAGTAGAATGTTTTATATCCTTTGGGCCTTTATGGAAATCCTGGTTCAAAGTCTTTGCTTTCAAAATCTTGGGGGTAAAGGCCATTCAATCAATTAATTGGTTATTTAATAGATGTATTTTCTAAGCTATTTTCAGAGTTATCTAAATTGTGCCATGTTTTAAAATTTTAATGATTTGCTGCTTAACTTATAACTTTTTCATGCTTTCTGCTCTTCTTTCATGTTTCACATACAGAATACCTAGATATGTTTGAAGCAAATTCAGCTCCAGAGGAGTCAAAAATTGATTCTCAGAAACTATTCTCAGAACCCATTAGGGTTGTTGAGAAATATCCTGCTACTGAAGCTGTTGACTCAAAAAAGAAGCATATGGTGTGCCTTAATTGGCTACTCTCTGAGACGCCTTTAGACTTGGAAACTGAATTGGCCGTCGGTTTTCTCGATCATTTAATGATGGGAACTCCTGCTTCTCCTTTGAGAAAAATTTTACTGGAGAGTGGTCTAGGAGAAGCTATTGTTGGTGGTGGGGTTCAAGATGAGCTTCTTCAACCTCAGTTTAGTATAGGATTAAAAGGTGTATCAGAAGATGACATTCAAAAAGTAGAGGAATTAATCATGAGTACACTGAAAAAACTCGCCGATGAAGGCTTTGATTCTGATGCGGTGGAGGCATCGATGAATACAATTGAGTTTTCTCTCAGAGAAAACAATACCGGATCATTTCCGCGTGGCTTAGCACTGATGCTTCGTTCCGTTGTAAGGAAAGCTATCTTATTATTGAAATTTCCCTTCTTTTTCTTTGTATTCATCAAGTCTAAGTATTCTTTTCGGAACTTCTTATGTGATAGGGGAAATGGATTTATGACATGGATCCATTCGAGCCATTGAAATATCAAGAACCTTTGAAGGCGTTGAAAGCTAGAATAGCCAACGAGGGCTCCAAAGCAGTCTTTGCTCCCTTTATAGAAAAATTCATTTTAAATAACCGGCATCTTGCAACTATTGAAATGCAGGTAATTTCTCACCTCCTGATGTTTGTTGGATATGGCTGTTTTGTATGTTAATTCATGTAATAAACAGCCTGATCCAGATAAGGCTTCCCGCGATGAAGCAATTGAGAAAAAAAATCTGGAAAATGTGAAAGCTAGTATGACACCAGAGGATCTTGCTGAATTGGCACGTGCAACACTTGAACTTAAGTTGAAACAGGAGACTCCTGATCCACCAGAAGCTCTGAAATGTGTACCTTGCCTTTCTTTACAAGACATTCCTAAAAAGCCTATGCACATTCCTACTGAGGTGATGAGATTATGACAATACTAAATTTTTTTATTCAGCTAAAGTTCGTATTTTTAAATTCTGAGATACAGTAATTTCTTGTTATTGTAGGTTGGTGATATTAATGGGATAAAGGTGTTGAAGCATGACCTCTTCACAAATGATGTTCTATATGCTGAAGTTGTTTTCAATATGAGCTCTTTGAAGCAAGAGCTTCTTCCTTTGGTGCCACTATTCTGGTGAGATAGCAATTACTTCTGGAACTGTTCAACGATCAAACGTATTATAATATATATTTCTGAAATCTGCATCATCATCGATCCCAGATTCATTTCCCTGTTGTACAGGCGTTATAATAACCATACACGGATACCCTCAAAACTCGCAAATAAAATTTATTGGCATAGAACAGTACTTCCATTCACCTCTGTTCCTCCTACTTTCATTAGACACTCATATGCACGTTGGCATACCAGTAGGCATGCACACATCCGGACCATGAGCTAAACTGTTTACTAAGCTTGCAGTATCCATTGTCTAAATATCTCCAAAATCAACTAGAGCTATCATTCCAGGTTCACGTGTACAATGTGATCATTAAGGGCCAGTCCAAAAGCATTTGGCAATTGTTAGGAATAATATATTGTTTTCTCGCCTTTAAGATTTTTTTCAGTTCTATTATTTGTAAAATCATTGATGGTCCTGGAGCCTCGTTCCATGTTATATACAGCTGACACTTCTATGGTAAGAATCCTCATTGCCAGACTCTAAGCCCAGTATCATTTTGTTTCCTCCTATCTAATGCTACATACGCTTTTCTTTGTGGCTTGACTCGAGTCTTCAGTGCATCTTAAAGTACTTAAGTCTTGAGGATAGAGAATCTTGTGTGGAATTACTATATGAATGGTTAATTGTTTTCCATTTTTGTTAGTTTTGCACGTTCTGATCTTTGAAGTATATTCTTCTATTCCATATATTATTGCTAGATTTCAACTCTGCATGCTTCACGGTGTTTTTATACCTTGTCAACTGTTATTTCTGTAACCATCGTTTTGAGGCTGTGGACGATCTGTTTGGTTGGACTTCGGAGTATCACAAGCACTTGTTTTTTAAATGCATCCATAGTTTCATGAGGACTTTCGCAGTATTTTTAGTTCAAAGGAATTGGGCTCCTGTTCGTTTCATGAAAACTATTTCACCATCAACTTTTAAAATATGATGTCGAAATATGTCAACAGCCAGTCGCTGCTGGAGATGGGCACAAAAGACATGGATTTCGTACAACTGAATCAATTAATTGGAAGGAAAACTGGTGGCATTTCTGTGTATCCCTTCACATCATCTGTGCGGGGTAAGAAGGATCCTTGCAGCCATATAATTGTTCGAGGCAAAGCTATGTCTGAACGTTCCGAAGATTTGTTTAACCTTGTAAGTTGGTGATTTCTTTACAGCATGTTGTATGATATTCAGGTTGGATCAATTCAATCATTTAAGTGTTTCAGATTTAGTGAGGAATTGGAATTTTGTATGGGCATAAGTATTGCATGTTGTTTTCTTTGAGGACGTCCTTATGTTAGTAGTCTGGTTACTGTACTGCGGAATTCTCATCCGCAAAGAATATGTAATCTTTAATTATTGTAATGAAATTAGTTTCCTATCAAAAAAAAAAAAAAATCAATTTATCTCTGAATGTGTGTGATTTTTTTGTCACTATTATTTGTTTATTTACTTGCTAAAATTTAGCCTGCATTGTTTATTTCTTATTGGTTTCTGTAAGATGAGTTTTGTTGGAGGGCAGCTCTAAGTTTATATATTGATTTTCTAGGCTATTCTTTTTTCTCTTATATAACATCTCTCGTTATCTACCCTTTTTTCGTTTCTGAAGTTCTCCTGCAAAGAATTTCCTTTCATCTATAGTAGAAAAGAATAAATTATTCAGGTTTCAGTTCCTTTCAATTATTGCACCTTTCTTTTAATCTGAGTCTCTGATTACATGTGTCCCTTTGGAAAGCAAAATTACAAAAGATAGTATTTTGAGTGGTTAATTAGTAGTTTGTTTCTTTCTTCTGTTGAATGTTCATCTCCAAGCACAATTTCTGGATATCAAACCTGTCTTCCCTGTTATATATATATATTTTTGCATCTCTTTTGTTTGGGTGTTGCAATTTTTGTGAAAATATTTTGGATTCTTGTATCTTCTGTTTTCTCTTTGCATTTATAACTTCAAAGTATTTTTTATATATTTTTAAATTTTAATGTGTTCAGAAATTACTCTATTATCCTTTTTAGAGAGTGCATTTGGCTCTTGCCTTCTGAGTTTGGCTGTATCCAATTCTTCTACAAACGAAGCATGCAAACCCTTGTTTCTTGCCTGGAGCTTTCAACTCCTTTTTCTAGTAAAACCTGTTGAGACGCCTTGTTTCATTTAGATGTTTGAGAAAATTTATTATGAAGTACGATACTATTTCGTACTTCTGTCTCATCATATACTTTTCTCAATATTTTGTACCTGCCATAGTTTACATTGTACTAGTTGTCATTTCTAATGATGTTTAATTTCAACAGTTAGCAAGGAAAATTGTATATTTGATCAAGCTGCCTAATATATATCATGTTTGAATTTATTTTCATGTATATGACTGTTTCTTCATACATATAATTTTATTGTTCTGTCTTCTACTCTTGGTTCTAAAGTTTAATTATATACCCCTTTCATCATACTCAATTTCAAATTATATTGTTGCTTGAGATGAAAACATGACCATCTGTTTTTTCTCGTTCCCATTTCTGGATAACCGCGGGAGAATGATAGGTTACTACATTCTAATTGTCAACTTTAGGTCAACTGTGTTCTTCAAGATGTTCAACTGACGGACCAAAAGCGCTTTAGGCAGTTTGTTTCTCAAAGCAAAGCAAGAATGGAGGTATTCTTTCAACTCTGCCCAATTTGACTAATTGCTTTCTGTGGCCAAGTGTTTTCGATTACTCAATTTTGCAGAACCGTCTAAGAGGCAGTGGGCATGGCATTGCGGCTGCAAGAATGGATGCAAAGCTCAATGTTGCTGGTTGGATATCTGAACAGATGGGCGGCCTCAGGTCGGACCTGTGGCGCTTCTTGCTTTTCCTAGTTTCTGAAATTTGGCAAGCATGTCCTACAATGAAATACATGAGATGCCATTTTGATTGGCTTTGTGCAAATAAATTTGTGCTGGCTATCCTATTCTATCAACCTTTTTACGTCGCTTTTTAAAAATAGTGGGTTGTGCTCATGACGGTTCATTTCTCCTGTCAGTTTTGCATTTGAAGCCATAACATGAACTCCTGCACTTTTCACCATATTACACATGGTTCATGTTCTGGAAGTTGCAGAAGCCCCTAATTACTTTTGCCTTGGCATCTTGCAGTTATTTGGAATTTTTACGATCTCTTGAAAAAAGAGTCGATGAAGACTGGCCAGAAATATCTGCTTCACTTGAGGAGATACGTAAAACCTTGATTTCCAAAAACGATTGCCTAATAAATTTGACTGCTGATGGAAAAAACCTTAAGAACTCGGAGAAGCATATCAGCAATTTTCTTGATATGCTTCCAAACACGTCCCCAGTTGCTTCGATTCCTTTGAGCGCTAGACTCTCCCCCGCAAATGAAGCAATTGTGGTGCCCACTCAGGTTAGTAGAATTTATATTTTGATTGATATGCTTTCTTTGTGTGCGTGCTGAGAATACTTAATTAGCAGCCAAGATGTTTATATCTGCAGGTCAATTATGTTGGAAAAGCGGCTAACCTTTTTGATACTGGCTATAAACTTAAAGGCAGTGCATATGTTATCTCTAAGTACTTAAACAACACGTGGTTGTGGGACCGTGTTCGAGTTAGTGGTGGAGCTTATGGAGGATTTTGTGATTTTGACACTCACTCAGGTGAAATTTTAAGTTCCTTTGTTCGTAAGTTTACACCATTGCTAAAATCCTGCTACCTAACTATTTAGTTTTCTGTTTAGGTGTGTTTTCATACTTGTCCTACAGAGACCCCAACTTGTTGAAGACTCTTGATGTTTATGATGGAACCAACAATTTTTTGAAAGAACTTGAAATGGATGATGATGCTCTCACTAAGGCAATTATAGGGACCATTGGAGATGTTGATGCCTATCAGCTACCTGATGCGAAGGGATACAGCAGGTAAGCGATTTGCAGTCTCTTGCCTTCGGTTCCGTTACTCTTTGTATGTTAGAAGTGTTAAAGAGAGGACTTTACCAAACTTCAATAACACGAAGCCACAAACATTCATTCCCTTGTGAAAATCTGATACCAAAAGACTTGGGGACCTTCAACCAGATCATAATTTGAGGACGTATTTAGTTTTCTTTGCTTTAATTGTATCATTTCTAATATTTTTATCCTTATCCTTTAGAATTCCAAAGGCCAATGAACCACGTAAATTTTCGAAAAATCAGCCCATGCAATTGTGCTGCATTTGCATTCAAATTATAACTCGAAATCTTGGCAAATAGTTCCTTCCGCAATTTCACCCTTACCTTTGGACAAGCTTGTGGGCCCCTATTATTATTTTCCTTCCATGTTTCCTTAGTGTTTTGATTGTATTATTATCGTGAATGGTATGAAATAAGTTTTTATTCAGTGTTCTTGTGCTTGGTATTTGACATGCTGTCTGGACCATGAATTTTGATCGAAAATTTCACTTTGCTCTTCAGTTTATTGAGATACTTATTAGGAGTCACCGAGGAGGAGAGGCGAATGAGACGAGAAGAAATTTTGTCAACCAGGTACTTATCTTCAACCATAAGCAAATGCAGTCATAGTGACTGTTTTAATTTGACTTGTTGCCCTCACAAACTAGCGGCTGTGAAACAGTTAAAGTTCTCTATATGTTGGTCATGATGTCCATGTATTCATTTTTTTTCCTGATAACTCTTTCGAAATCAATGGATAATACAGGGTGAAGCGCAATGACGATAATCGATTTATAACGTATAATACATGTAACTGTATAACCCACCCTTAGCATATGATATTTTTTAGCAATAGCTCAACAACCTGTAAAATCCCTCCTTTGTGATTCATCAATCTATTGCTCTTACCCAGTACAAAACATCTTGTTTCTCTATTCTTTAATTTCCTCAATCTGCCTAGATGCAGACAAGCTTTTTCAACCTACTTCATTTTCTTTTCATTAGGTTGGATGACTTCAAGGAGTTTGCCGACTTCATAGAGGCAGTCAAGGACAAAGGTGTTGTGGTTGTTGTCGCATCTCCAGATGACGTAGATGCTGCAAACAAGTTGCGCCCCAACTTTTTTGAAGTGAAGAAGGCGCTATAAGGTTATTGATTCAAATGTTTAGATATCTATTTAATCCAATTTTTTCAATCCAATTTTACAATGGAGGAACAAATCTCACATAACAAATAAAGGGACTCCGCATATTGTAACTGGTTTTTTTGGCTTTTGGGGGGCATTAGTTATATAAATTAAGTTGTATTCTAGGTTAAATGATTTCAGTTATTGTAATGGATATTATACAGTTGTATCAGTTATCATTATCAAGATGGCTGGTTACACCAACTTGCTTGTGTTTTATATCTTGCAACGCTGGTTCTAGGCTACATGAGCTGAGGTACGTCCCATAGACTAAAACCACCATCTGATGATGCTAGCTAATAGGGATCCGTCCAATATTCAATTAGATCAGCTCAATCTATTATATATGTAATCTGATCATCAATTATCAAAAGCCCGCAAGGCATGTGCATGGGTTCTAGGCTCTGCTATTTTGCCTCGACCTGAGCCAAGGTTCGTCTCTTTATCCGTAGCCGTTGAACCTCAGCCTTGATGCGTTTTAGACCCCTCTTAAATGAACTTTAAATGTATGGATAGTAAATCCAAGATGTTATTCATGCTTGTTTCGTTGTCACGTCCGATATCTTGTGAAGTAAAAATTTGGCTGTATGTGGTGAATTTTTTGTTTTCAAATGTTCAAATTCCATTATATCATGTCTTAGGACACATCAACTTACGTATATGACTCCAACCATATAATGGCCTCACATATTTTATCAGATCATGTGTTAGTATAGGATACCCCATACCAAATATATTACATATTCTTGTGATGGGTAGATGTAAAAACTGCAATAGTAACATCTGCAAGACATCCAAATTCGCGATTTTCGAACTTCTTTGTTACAGATATTTTAGTTTGGTTTACTTAGATTTGGCTTTCAGTTTTGTGTAGATTTGATTTGAATTTCATTCAAAAACGTATTGGATAAATTCCATATTTTATATTTTTGTGAGAATTTCGAAAATAAAGAGAGTGGCATGGGCAAGATTTGGTTTTTAAGTTATTTTAATTTCCATCAGACTCGCAGTTTCTGAGGTAGAATCTCATGCATGCTTATATTTTTGGACATATGAGCAGACTGCAAGGACCTGTCACAATGTGCGCTTAAATTTTGCGTGTGTGGCTCAAACTTTTATCTGCAAAGGGGACAGAGACAAGAGCCCTTATTTCTAGGGGGTTACCATATAGAGACAAATTTCCTGAACTTCTTCAGGACCCACCCCCTACCTTCAATGGAATCCAATGCCTGTACCCTGTTGCAGCTTGTACTTTCTCTACAAACATTT
This sequence comes from Primulina huaijiensis, assembly GCF_012295235.1. Taxonomy (NCBI): domain Eukaryota; kingdom Viridiplantae; phylum Streptophyta; class Magnoliopsida; order Lamiales; family Gesneriaceae; genus Primulina; species Primulina huaijiensis. Next base: position 19,993,536 of record NC_133319.1, read on the forward strand.
TTTTGGAATATCTGAATAATATTTTTATCACTAATCATAATCAATCAATTTTTGTTTCAATTTATATTTAATATCAGAATGAAGATTTTTCAAATACATTAGCTTTTTGGAGCCGCGAATTGAATAAAATGAAACAAGAATTATGATTTAAGACTTGAATAAGGCTTCTAAAAAAAAGGGAACTAGAACCTTAAATTAGTTGTTAACGTGAAATTCTTGCCATACACATAAATAATTTAATAACTTTATAAAGTATATATTATCTAATTCATGTTTCATTTTTAATATAAAAAATTAAAAAAAATCATTGCATTATCAATTATGTAGTATAATGGTTAGATAATAAACTTTAACCAATTTGGTTTATTTCATATGTTAGACCCGTTAATTTTTTCCCCGAAGTTTGAAATAATAAATTCCAGTTGAAATTGGTTCAAATTGGAATCAAAGCCATCAATAATCGGAATAAAATTACATATAAGCAATTTGGTTTATTACTAGGAATTTTAGGTTTTTATTAGATATCATGTAGTTTTGAACTTCATGATTTATTCAAAATATTAATAACTTGATTTATAATAATAAAGTTAATTCTCCGTTGATCTATTCAATGCTGGAGTGAGACCTGCTATTAATGTGGGTATTTTCGTTGCACAATCTGCTTCAGATCTTGGTAAAGCTACTTAGAATCAATTGACAAGAGATCTTGTGTATCCGTTAAAAAAAGACTTTAATTTTTGATTTCTACTATAAACAATACGATATCGGTATAGTCTTGATTTTAAAAAATAAATCATAATATTAATTCGATTATATTTGGCTTTACGTCGAGTGGGACTTTAACATTGACTTTGTTCTAATGAACATACTTTAATACTCCGATATCATAGGACTCGAATTTCATTAACTAAGTATTTTAATGGTATTCCTAACTCATTATAAATGGCAAGCCTAGCCAAATTAAATAAGGGTCGCCAACAAATTTGCATTCAATTCATTTAATTTGGCAACACTTAATAAAGGAAGAGTATTTCCCCATGTGATCCTAAATATATCGATCAATTATATCATTTTATTTTTTTTATTTTCGAAAACATGTTAAGGAGCCAAAATTGATCGAAAAGCACAAAACATCATTTTCTAAACATTACATGATTCTAGTAATAGAACGTAAATACGAACAACCAATCACATCTAATTCGCAAAGATTAATGAGATGTTTAGTGTTGGTGCAATTTTCCGTCTATTCTTCTTATTCATTCTCACGTATGAGGTTCACAAAAAAATCTTCGATTTTACATATAAAAATAAGAGTAGGTCTCTTGTGAGACGGTATCACGAAATCTTTATTTGTGAGACGGGTCAATCCTATCGATATTCACAATAAAAAGTAATACTCTTAGCATAAAAAATAATATTTTTTTATGCATGATCCAAATAAGAGATCTGTCTCACAAAATACGACCCGTGAGACAGTCTCACACAAATTTTTGTCTAAAAATAAATGTAGATTGTTGGATATATATTTTAGACAACCCTAAACTTAGGTAGTGAACCCGATCACTAACATATTGTTTGATAGATATTACCCTGGATATGTTGGATGTCTTGAAACACAAGCAAAGCGCGGCAACTTGAATCACGAACAAAAACGCAACAACAATAAGAGCAAGTCGAGGCAAGGAAGATCCTTTCTCCGCAAGACGAAATTGCCCGTATAAAGTGCTATACGTTGCAGGCAATCGTCCCCAAGATATAACGACGTCTCTTCGAGAGTTTGCAGTACTAAAAATCTCGAATGCAGCGAACAATATATGCAGCAACTTTCAAATATTTCGAAAATAAAGAATGCAGCAATATGGGAAGAAGAACAACAGTGAAAAATTCAACAACCTTTGAATATGTTGGAGGGATTATTTATAGATGATCATCGGTTGCGTTGAGAAGACACGTTTCCTCAGACCGGATGCGTAGAAGAGACACATTTCTAGGCAAAGGACACACAGTTTGGTGGAAAAGCAGCTGGAGTAGGTGCAAACATAGCCAAGAGACGCACACACTGATTGCAGCTTTCGGAAACAGAAAGGCTAGCGCATATGCGCGTCCTTATGCGCGCCTTGTTCTGTCTGCAATGCATATTTCCAGAAAGGTTCGCGCATATGCGCGCCTTGTTCTGCCGGCCATGTGCGTAGAAACTGCAAGTCACGCGCATGTGCGCGGATTCTGGACGCGCATATGCGTGGCATCTTCTGAAATATGCTCTCATTGGCTTCTTATGTGCTTGTCAACAAAATTATTTTCAAATAAATTTTGTCCAAAAAGATTAATACTGGTCAAAGACCGCACCGGACCGGGCCGAGCCGAGCGCGCGCTTTCTCCAAGATACAGCCTATTAGCGTTTTCTCCCTTCTAAAAACTTCTGGTACCCCTTGGGCCCAAACCCCTAACTCAAACTAGGAGCTTATAAGGGAGATTTCATATGTCTACTTTTCCAATGTGGGACAACTCCCACTTCCTTTACCACTTTCCTATTTTATCATTTCATTTATCCAACACATATAATAAAACAAAACATCAAATATTCAATTTACACATAATTTTTTGTATTGTATGGAGTCCGATCTTTCTGGTAACGGCATCGACATGTGCATGTCACCCTTAACGGGTTCAGGACCACATGTTACGTTAACCCGTTCATTTAATCCGGATCAAATCAGCATCTTTCTCCCCCCGAATTTCCCATTTTACCCCTTTATTTCTGGTACTGAAAGCTAGAGTAAAAAAGAAAGCCAGCTTTTAACCTTTTAAGATCACACACACACGCATATATATATACATATACTCACACGAACATTCTTCGCGCACATATATATATATATATATGGATACGTTGTATGTATAGGTTGGTAGGGAGAGATGGAGAAATACTACCTGCAGGAGAGATTTGAGGAGAGCACAGGAGCAGAGGAGGAGGGAGATGTGCTGATGAATTTCATCAAGAAGAGGAAGCTGTGCTCCGAGCTTCAATGCGCCTACTGCGGTGACGTGGATTTTCCGGAGAATTCTGTGTCCTCTGCGGCGTCTGTAGCCTGTGGCGGAGATGATGATGATGATGAGGGGAGCGGTGGAGTGGCGGAGAGCGTCATGTCGGCGGATCTAGAGGTGAGAACCTGAAATTCCGGGGATTTTGCGGTTCTGTTGGTTTCTGGTGATTATATATGTGATAGCTGATGTTTTGAGCTTCCAGGATATCGTTGATTTGCAGTGCGAGGGCTTGGATACGGAAATTTCCATGGCGATCAATTGCAGCGGGTTGTTACGGAAATTTTTGCTTCTCTTAGTATACTGATATGCTTATATTTTCGTTCAAACAAAGACCGTTTCTAATAATTTTCATGTGAATCTTTACTCGGTTATTAATTTACTTCAATTTCACTGTTTTCTTCATTCTTTTCTGCGATTTTGATTCTCAGTAGGATTCAGTCGTCGACACAAACGAGCGAGATTTGTGGAGATTCCGAACAATCGTCACTGGAATCAACTCCGCATGCAACGAGTAACAGCGCCTCCTCGACGGCGGAGACGATGCCATCGGCGGTGGAGATAGAAGAGTTCTTCGCGGCGGCGGAGAAGTACGAGCAAAAACGATTCGCCGAAAAGTAAGCCAACCAAACTTCATAATCATTACGAGGTGTCTACAGTGCGCATGATAAGACTCGTTAACCCCCGGCTCATTATAGCGGCTATAACGAGTAATGATTTGATTGGGTGATTCTGTATCGTTTTCAGGTATAACTATGATATAGTGAAGGACTATCCAGTGGAAGGCAAGTATGAGTGGGTTCCTTTACACCCTTGAAATCAATTTCATTCTCAAAAAAAGGAATTGATTCCTCTCTTTTTTGAAAAAATTCCCTTTAATTTTATTATTTTCTGAGTGAGTCTAGCTTTTAGCTGTCTTGTGTATAGCAGCATAATTTATATATTCATGTAAAGAAGCTAAATGATCTATCCTATTGTCATTTTCCACAATCTTGTTATAAATTATTGGAATTTGTATTTTGGGAAAAGATAATATTGGTGTATATAGCTAAAAAAAACTAAGGGTATATCCCGAGATTGTGAAACTCATGAATTTCGATTGGTTTTATATTATTTACAATGAAACAATAGATTAATTCTAAATCAGCATCTTAATAATTTACACATTAATAATACAAAGTGAAATGGATTTCAAATGATTTTATCATTGGATAAAATTGAAATTCGTATTAATTAACATGAAATATCATATGAATACGTAAGATGTCAGTTTGGAGTTTATAATCTTAATTTTCTAAACAAAAAAAAAATTATATTTGTGATCTATGAATTTGAAAATAATCAATACAAACACTGATTCGAAACATGAGCTCATTAGAGATGCATACAAAAGCTAAATGCTTGAAATATCAACTTGGTGAATTTTAGGAGTACTGGTTAAGTCTACACACGTAGAGGAAAAACATGTTGATTCGCACGAAATAATTAGAAGCTCGAAGAGAGATGAGAGCACAAGTGTTTTTTTATGCGAATTGAATTGTCTTTTCTAATAAAAACTATGTCGGTATTGATAGTACGAAAATATAAAAAAGTGAAAATTTTAAAATAAAAAAGTACATAAATTGACAGAATAAAAGCAGACTTTTAGACCAAAACAAATAGGGAAAGAGCTGGAATCAATTTTTATTTTTTTAGTGAATTCAATACCAAAACAAAAATTATCAAAAACAAAATACTCAATTCGAATCTCAAAATAATTGAATGTTTCCAAAATATATTCGTTGGTTGATAATTTTTTTGTTTTTGATAGAAAAATATGACATGCATGGTCGAAAAATCCGATGACTCCTTATTTGGCACATAAAAAATAACAGGATTATTCATGAGATCACTCCATTTTGGGACGTTATAGGTTATCCTTTTTGTTCAAATTATTAGACGATGTTTAAATAAAGAATATGTCTCTTCTGAGACGGTCTCACGAATCTTTATCTATTAGACGGGTCAACCCTACCGATATTCACAATAAAAAATAATATTCTTAGCATAAAAAGTAATACTTTTTCATGGATGACCCAAATAATAGATCTGTCTCACAAAAAACGACCCGTGAGACCGTCTCACACAAGTTTTTGTCTTAAATAAATTTACCCTCTAAATTTCGCNGTCTCAATATCTGTAAGTAAGAAAAACGTGTTTGACTTAGTTTATAAGCTTATATAAAACATTTTATAAACCTTGAAAATTATGATAATATTTTTTAAAAATATTTGTCATTATAAGCTATTTGATAGTTTATAAATTATTTTGGAAATATTGGGTTCATGCTAATTTATTTTTTAAGATATTATTTTAATTATTAAAATACCAGAGCATCTTTCAAATTTTATTATAATTTTAAGGAATTTTTGCCGCCCTCCCAAAATTCAATATCGGAATATAATCTTCTAAAATAATTTACAAGATATACACTATTTAAAATAAACTTTGTCGATGCCCTCTAAAATTAATTAATTTCCTTATCAAGATTTAAAGAAATCGAATTTAATCATATTTTATTTTTTTAAAATATTGAATCTGTCATGAGCAATATTTGTAAGGCGTATACATAATTTTTTGGAATTTGTCTTTTTTAAATCTCACGTGCTTTTCAACTATTTATGCTATTATATATTATTCAACGAATCAAGTTGATGTACTAGAAATGTATATATATTCTCGTTATTTCTATTATGGTAATAACTCAAAGAAAGCATATGGTCCAAATATATACATTCTGCACGATTTTTATTTATAATAAATAAGTTTTATCAAAATATATCTTCTAAAATTGAGTAGAAAAACATATATATCAAATTCCCAAAAAAAAATTTCACAATTCTCCAAAACGAGAAAGTAATTCTTTTGAAAAAAAAATAGAAAACAATTTTACAATAAACTCTTTTAATTTTAAAAAATAAATAAGGGAAAATAATTTTCTTTTATCCACTAACTTATTTAACTTTTGATTATGGTTTACTACGTTTGGTTTTGATATATTAACTTTTAATTTCCAGTTATTATAGTTCAATTGATAATGCAACACCGAAAAATGCTGACATGTTACTAAAAAATATTGAGCATTATATTGCATCAAAAATTTCTTACTTGTCATACGTAACGTCAGTAATTAGACAAAAATAGTCGAAAATTAAAATCAATAATAACAACATCAAATTTTGAAAACTTAATAGACCAAAAAAAAAAAAAAACATACCCCCCTTAAAAAATATATATATATATATATACAACCAAAGTAAGAACCCTAATATTTTTCCATTTATTTGGGAGACAGTTAAAAATAAATAAAGCTACAAATTTAAATATGCGTGGTCACTGATCCTGATGATTTTTAGATTAATTAAATTTTTATATTTTTCCCTATCATATATTGTATTCGAGATTCATTTTGTTTTCTCAATCATAATAATAATAAAAACAACAAAAATATAATAATCATTATTTTACTATTACTCGATAATTAGTAATGATGTCTAAAAACACATGTAATTAGTATTTTACAATTAATATTTAATTAATATTACAATTGGAAATCATATATTTAATTAGTAAGGAACGTGCGTGTATTGTGTTCATTATTAGAGTGAGTAGTGAAGCACGTGCTGTGGAGTGGTCGTCAACTCACTTCCATGTGCTTTGGATCTGATGCATTATTAATTAATTAATTAATATTAATTTATTAACTTTCGATAATTATTAATTGTAGTTTTAAATAAATCAAAGTAGAAAGAGGGAAGGAATTAATGTTGCTAATTAGTTAACTAATTCAAGAAATTCGCCCTCGAATTCAACAAAATCCCTTTCTTAATTACCTTATTTCTAATACAGTGTGGATTTTTTTTTTTAAAAAATGTATAATATATTATAAACTAGTTGACTTACTTCTGATTATTATATACTCCTCTTTATGGCGAAATCTTACGAGCGTACTAAACACATGATCATGTCAAATGTGAAATGATTTGACTTTTTTTTATCAAGCGTTGTGTGTTTTGATTTGACCGTTTGTTATAATTCTCTCGGTATGACTTCAAAGATAAAAATATAAATTGAGTAATATAATGAAATTATAGAGAAAATCTATGAAAAACAGCAACACTAATAATGTTGTTATCAACTTGAGAAACGTTTTTACAAGAAGAATGGAAGAACACGTTGAATGTTACAAAAATTGACTAGTGGAAATTGAAATAAATAGACAAATGATGGAGAGAATTTTACAGAAACTTTGATGTAGCTTTTTGTTGATTTTTTGTCGAGAGATTTTTTGTTCTTTGCTGCTGGTTTTTGTTCAACTCCGTTAAACAGTTCTGACAATCTTCAACGATCACTAATTACAGATCATGGGTCAGTTTTTTTAAACGTGCAGATCAACTGATTTCTTCATGGACTTAGCAACTGAGCTTCTAACATTTGATGGACTTCCATTGCTGGTGAACTTTGCAGAATTTGAGCTCAACAACTCCATACGATTTATTGTAGTTAAATACAATATTATCATATAGTTTAATTTAACAAAAACCATGCTTTTTTACTTTATTAAAAATTATATTCGATAAAAACCTTCTATTAGTAAGGAGTGTAGGAGCAATAATTAGTACCAAACGTATTTTATGTAATCATTAATATAGAAATGTACATGTAATAATCATGTTTATTATTAATTGTATGTTTTAATCAAGTCGATTAAGGTTAATTCATGGACAAATTATTTTTAAAAATTGATCAATCGGATCGGTTTTTAGTTTGCAAAAAAAAAAAGAATGATAATTAGAGGGGAGTATAATTCATTGGTTTTGAGGATATTTTATAATGGGATTTTTAGTATTTTCCTTATAAAAAATTAACAAATGGCTATCATATAATTTTTAATCAAGATTTATAAGTACTACATAGTAATGGTATAATTTGGACTACCAAGCCTTAGGCCGAGCCTATACCAAACCACACTCCGAAGCCCAATAAACACACTTATCCAAGACCTCAGAGTTAGCCCAAACCAAATACCAAAACAATAACCAATTTTATTTAAATTATAAGCATAAACCCAATTGTAAGATCAACACATTCTCCTCAATCCTCATTAATCACATGTTAAAAAAATCTTTATTACGATGATTTCACTATTCAAAAGAATTTTATGTATAAAGTTATCAATAAAATTCATTTTTGTTACTATAATATAACTAACAAAATTGAAAATAATATTTTTGACATAAAAAGTAATTCTTTTAATTAGTCAAAAAATATGTCTCACAAAATATCGTTTTACAGGAGTTTCAGTGTTTCTTTTGAAGTAAAAATTTTAGTTTTAAATTTCTATTATACTAAATCTATTCTATATATAAAGACTTTTAAACAAAATTGTCTTTACACCAAAATTTTTTACTCAAAATTACTCTTAGACAAATTTTTTTTATTTAAAAATAGTCATTTCAACTTATTTTTCATATCATAAGTATCAAATTACACAGTGATCTTTTATTAAATTTTATAATTATGATATTAATTTTTTAAATATAAATTAATTAAAAAAACAAGTGGTGTGACATTATTTATTTTTACGTGATTCATTTAAAAAAAAAACGTACGTGATTCGTTAAAGCAATTCTTTCGAGTCACCGGCGGCCTATTGAATCAAACAGCCAATCTTCCTTGGCGGGCAATTTCTCTTGATCGGATCCATCTCTTCTCTCCATCAACTCTGACAATTCTTAAAACTTTATTTCGATTAGTGTATTGTTCGATCGCATCTATCTCGCGCGCATAAGCATAATAATAATTTTTAATTTATGGATTTGTTTTTTTTTTTATTTTTTTATTTTAGCTTCATTGATGAATTGGCCTGGAAACCTGTGGGTGTGATTTTTCTTTGGTCTTGCTTTGATAGGAATTGTTTTTTTGCTAGATATAAAGGAGAAACCATTTAGGATGATGGAAATAACGGGAACGCATAGTCGTGATCGAGTAAGATTTTTATCTGCCTGTATTTTTCAGTTGTTTGAGTTGTAATAATTTGAAATGAATAAGCGAACCGTGTTGGATCGAATCGATGTTTATCATAATAATTAGATGTGTTAGACCGTCAAATTAAGTTCTGGAGAGTTTTATATATGTACTTAAATATTCCTCGCTTGACTAGCCAAAGTCTCGATCTTTACATGGTAGTAGAAGCCACCGTTATATGTTAGACTATCCTATTGGCCACCTTATAATGTCTTGTAAATCTCTTGCTCTAGTTGTTTATTATTTAGTTTGTTAGATGTCTCGTATAAGTTGAATTAAGTCCTTGAGAGTTTTTTATACGAGCTTGAACAAATTTTACCTTTAAGCTAACTTTTGAGATGGAGTTAGGCCAAATGCTCAATGTTAACAAGATCAAAAGAGCATCTATAAGAATTAGGCTTGAAAGTCTAGATCAAGGTCGCCAAAATTTATTGTTTAAATATATTTTTGTTCTAGTAGCCTCCTCTGTTGATTGTGATATATATGGGATTTGTGTGATGATCCTGACAATGAGGGAGGGGTGTTTGGAGTGGGGGATGAATGGACGATTTATCGTTATCGAAAAATTTAAGATTTCAAGTAGAATTTTCGAAAACCTTAATTTCGCCCATTAGATTTTATAAAATGACCACTTTGATTCGTCCGGTCCCCTTTTCAAAGTTTGCAGGTTTGTCTTACTAATACTATCTGAGATGAAAGAGTATGCACTTCTTGAAACTCAAAAGATTTGAAGGGATAATGTTGTATTAATGTGTATGTATAATATACAAGAATATGCAAGTCCATTGAATAATTTAAAGAGGGGGGAACCACCCCTTTTATTCCACTCTTGCTCCACCTTCCGCCAGTGCGGATAAGTGTCCCTTGATTAAATAAAAAAAACTTTAAATGTTTCGACTGTCATATAGACTTTATCACTCCCTTTTCAAAAATAACCCAGGTAGAAGCTCAGATCTTAGGTTTACAAAGTCTCTAGGTTCTCCACCTTGATATCTTGTTTTTTAGATAAAGTTTTTTGCAGCATAACATCTTGCCTCAAGACTATGGACTTGATTGATGGCTTCTTTCTTGATAAAGACAAATCTGACTCTGCGTAATTTGAACTTCATGTGTTTTCATGACATTCTCTAGGGAAATCTGTAGTTATGATTTATATGAAATGGTTGCAGTCTTGTGTAAACAAATGGAAAGTCATAAGAATACATGATTTCATTTTTTCCTACATAATGTCATAATTATCACATTTTCAAGTTAATGCATCTTTAGTAGGGGTAACAAACGAATCGAGCTGACTCAAAAAACATATGACTCGCTTATCGAATTCGATCATGAATTATTATTTTTTTATATTTCACGAGATATTTACGAGCTTTAATATTTTATTAACATAATATAATTATATATTAAATTATATATTGTGGGTCTTTGTTTCCGAACAATAGTTCAAATAGCCAGTAAACATATTCGAGTATTTCGAGTTGACCTCGAATTTGAGCTCCAGATTGAGCAAAAAATATTTAACTATTTGAGTTTCTACTGAAATTAGAGCTCTGATAAAATATTCGCCTTGATTCGGTTTGTTTACGTCCTTAATATATGGAATGCTAAAAATATGGTAGTGCTTATCTAAACTGATTACTTTTAAGTGATGGCTCCTCACATAAGTTACTCGCATGTTTTGTGCCAAATAGGATGTTCGTGATATGCCTTATGAAAAGAGAAGGTAAGAACTCACTTTGTATTCTCATTGTTCATTATTATGCAAATATCCGACAATTTTTACCTAGAGCCCTTGTTTTTTATTACTCCCAAAGGGGTAAACATAAAAGAGTGGTCAGAAATGATACTCATAGTCAAGTTGAAAGTATATCATCTGCTATGGAGCGTGCACTAGAAGTCCAATCAAATCTCGATTCATATTTCCCTAGCTTCATAAAGCCAATGATTCGATCAAATGTCACAGGAGGTTTCTGGCTGGTAGGTCGAAAAGTACTCCAAGTTCAAATTGGCAGTGATATTGAGGCCTTATTTTACAAATATTTTGTGCTTAACTTTGTTCAATACAGTCTCTGCCAAAGTTGTTCTGCGACTGGCATTTGCCGAGCCATGATTCAAGTATTACATTAGTCAATGAGAATGTTGAAGAATACTACACGAAATATCTGCCTTATAGGAGGGGGTTTAGTGCTGGATGGAAGGGGTTCTCAATTGCTCATAACTTGGAAGAGGGAGACATACTGGTTTTTCATCTGGTGGGAGCCTGCAGAATGAAGGTAAATGCTCTAAATTTTATGAGTTTTTTTTTTTTTTTTTTTATTATTATTGAAATCAAACATTGTTTAAGGATTCTCTACATGTTTGAAGTCGATTATTTCTTTCTACAGCAATTTCAGTTTACTTTTTATAGGTTTATATAGTGAGAGCAAACCATTTCAGTGCAGCGGATGCCGCTCTCAGCCTTCTGCATTTACAAGCTCATGCAGGATGAATACAATACGGTTATCAGGTTCTTTTTTCACTTTATAATGCAAAGGCCTGCCCTACAGCAATTAGTGGGAGGACTTGAAAACTATTTTATTAAATTTTAAATTATTCTCTTATGATTTTGAAAAATTAAATAATCTAATAAATTTCAGCATGACATAGAAATGTTATTAGAAAATATCTCCTCGGAAAGTTCTCTTCCCAAATGGAATATAACGGAGTATAAAACTTTTAAATATGTCGCCTCCCATTATTTCAAACTTTTGATCGAAGTAATTTTAACTTAATTCATTTTAGCTGTTTCACTCAACAAAATTATGGATCTAAGTCTACAATCATATAATCAGATGAGATGGCTCCGGGTAGACGTGGTGGGTCATCGGGTGTCAGTCAGTCGTCTCAGTCCCAGCAGATGGCAGACATGCGACAGACTCTAGACTCTTCGTTACGCCGTAACGATGAACTTTACGAGAGGATGCAGGCAACAGAGGCGGAGAACGCCATGCTGAGAGATTGCATGGTGTCACTAGAAGAGCAGGTCCGAGTCCTAGTTGCAGGCATGTCACAGGGAGCTACTGCGCATACATCAGGCCACACGCTGCTTGGACCAGGCACTTCTCACAGGGGTCGATCACGTGGCGCATCAGTTGCTTCTTCATCTCGGACCCACAGATTATCACAAAGTTATGTTCCTCCGACGCAGGGGTACGGGGATGGAGAAGACGACGATGACGAGACCCAGTCACCTGAGGATAGTTTTTTTTGATTTTTTTTACGACATTTGTACCAAACACTTTCATTAACCTTTGTAGATTAGTAATATGATTACATATCTCAAATTTTGTTATTTTTTTTTCAATTGTACTGGACACAATATATTTTTACATATTTAAGGGAAATTTAAAAAAAAAAAAATAGAAGAAGGCGACGGTTTTTCTAAAACCGTCTCTGAATATAGCGACGATTTTATATTACACCGTCGCTTACTATAGCGACGGCTATGTCAAATTCCGTCGCTTAATATAGCGACGGTTTTACACTAATACCGTTGCTTTAATTTGGCGAATAAAGCGACGGTTTTTACATAACCGTCGCTTAGTATAGCGACGGTATTGTTGATAAACACCGTCGCTAATATAAGCGACGGTTTAGTTAAACTGTCGTTATATTAGCGACTGTTTAACAAACCGTTGCTACCTTAGCGACGGTATTGTTCAACAAAACCGTCGCTACTGTGTAACGGTTATTGAGAAACTGTCGCTGAGAGAAGGCGACGCGACCTCCGGTTACGGATCATCAAACCGTCGCTACAACCGTCGCCTAACCCTTTAGGCGACGGTTAAAACCGTCGCTAGCCGTGTTTTTTTTTTTTTTTTTTGTAGTGAGTAGTGATAGTAGAAAGGTATGAATATACTGATTTACATCCGAAAGGTTAAAACAACAGACTTTGGAACATGAATTTATCAAGTAGACATGTTTAAATTTCTTTTTAGAATAAAATTGAAGCGATTTTGTGTTAAAGATAAAAAAAATATTATTTTTCAAAAGAGAAATTAAATCTAAAGCTATAAAATCAATAATAAGTATAGCTTCTAGTTATATGCGATAAGTTCTAATTTACTTAAGAGCTCGTGTTTCTTAAAAAAATATTGGGACATCTTATTGTAAAATTACTCTCTAAAAATATTTATTTTAAATAAGTAATCAAAAAATAAAATAAAATAAATCAATCAATCAAGAGCTAAGGTCATCTCTAAATGATAACAAATTCTGCACCAGATAACACAATTTTTGCTCGAAAACAGGATTTGCATCAAAATAGCACACTTTCTGCTCTAAGATAGCACAAATTCTGCACCAAAATAACACATTTTTGCTCGGAAACATATTTTGCATCAAAACGGCACAGTTTATGGTTTTGTTCATGTTACACCGATAATATTTTTCCTCTTATTCTAATATTTTTAGATCATATGGGTCCCTCATATTTTTATAGAAGTTACATATATATTGATGATACAAGGACTAACATCTGACCACATCATAAAAGGAGAAGGCAAAAACTTGTATGAGACGATCTCACGGGTAGTATTTTCTGAGACAGATCTCTTATTTGGGTCATCCATGAAAAAATATTACTTTTTATGCTAAGAGTATTACTTTTTATTGTGAATATCGATAGGGTTGACCCGTATCACAGATGAAGATTCGTGAGACCGTCTCACAAGAAACTTACTCAAAGGAGAAATACTTCAAGGGTAGCATAAAATAATCATGTAGTTTCTCTACACAATATAAAACTCATCTCCAATCAATTTACTTCAAATTTGAAAAATTTCCAGAACGCATGATACTACTTTTCTCATTTATCTCAAATATGATTCCACGATAAATATATTTACAAATTTATTAATTTATCAATATATTAAAATTAGTAATCAAATTTTTTTATATAAAAAAATAAGAGTAAAGAATCTCCAAACCATTGTATTAAAACATCACAATTTCTAGCAAAAACAACAGCTTTTCTGCTCCAAAATAAATTTTGCATGAATAAATTTTGCATCAAAATAACACAATTTTTGTACCAAATACAAAATTCATCACCAATCAATCTACTTAAAAAAATACCCCTATCAAATTACCAAAAAAATAACTCTATTTTTATTGAATAAAAAATATCAAAAAATCTATTTCTATATCCGTGAAGTACAAAAACTCATGTGAGACGGTCTCACGAGTCAATTTTGTGAAACAGATATTCTATATGGGTCATCCACGAAAAATTATTACTTTTTATGTCAAATATATTAATTTTTATTGCAAATATGGACATGATTGATCCGTCTCACGAATAAAGATATGTGAGACCGTCTTATATATGGAAGACCTACTTTCTGTGAGAAGGATTGATTTATTCCTTATTTACAAAAAAGTAATGTTTTTTGATATAAAATATAATAATTTTTATGAATCGGTTCGGGTTAAAGATCTATCTCACAAAATTGACCTTTGAGACGATATCATAATAATATTTGTATTGTAATAAATATGCCAGTTATCTAATTTTTAAAGTCTTTTGAATTTTTAAAAATATTTATTTATCTATATTTTTAAATCTTTATTAGAATTACTCATAATAATAAGAAAATATATTGAAGCAAAAATTATAATATCTAAACAAAAATAATGATTATATAAGATTTTTAAAATAAATATAAGCACCTACTCCAGGCCCCGGGGTAATTCATTCATTCAAATTTGAAATAAGCGAGAAGCGAATCGATTCCAACGGTCGCTTCATCTTCCTTAGTTCATTCTCGCACAGATTCGGAAAGAAACCCATAAAAGATCCTCCATCTCAAAAATGGTCGCCACGAAGAGAGTGGCGTATGAGGTGAGCAGGCTGCAAAGGCTAGAAGAGAACAAGAAAAGAATGGAAGAACTCAATCTCAACAAGCTGGCTCAAGATCTGCGCATCCAAAAACCTTCTCCTGTACGTACGCATAGCACCACCTTAAAGATCTTTCCATTTTTTCTTTGTGGATTTTGATGTCGTTTTCGGGCTTCTACAGATGAAGAAAATGAAGGCTAAGGCGCCGAAACAACCATTGGACCCGTCTTCGGTGAGGCGGTCGAGCCGTGTTGCGGATTTACCGCCTCGAAGCTACAAAGAAGTCAGTAGCTCTCTGCCATTCTCTATCCTTAACCCTATTTGTGGATGTTACTTTAGCTTTTTATATTGGGATGCCCTACTTCTTTGGTGTTCTAGAGGCTCATTTCCTTACTATGAGGATAAGTGCAAGGTGTTTCAGCTACTAAGCTGGAAACACAAAGTTGGACTCGAAACCGAGAAGTCGATTTTTTTTTTTCTGTAACACGATGAGGATATTCAGCTAGTACTATAGTAAAGAAAAAATTGAGAGATTGGTGGTATGACCTAGTGGTCACCTTCTTCATGATTCACTGTTGTGTTTCTTTTGGTTTTATGTGCAATTTCTTCATGCCTTATCACTAAAACAATGGCGAAAAGCGGAACAATTCATCAAGTAAGTTTTCCTTCTTAGATGGATGGTGGAAGCAAAGCAGCTTGCACGTTAACGAAATATTAAGGATTTAGCAACTAAGGTAACTACCAATGTATGTTTAGCAGGGAATTTGGTTCCCATTAAGTAGAGAGTCGGGTTCCAGTCTTGTGAACAGGGAGACAGGGGTCGGAAGATCTTCTCTGTAGTGAACCCAACCTTGCTCCAATCAGCTTGACTCTGGATTAGTCTATGTCTAATGTGGCCCCTGGAAACAGGTGATTTAATGTATATTTAGAAGGAAAACTCACACTTTGAATGGGCAAACTACTTTATATGCCGGTCGCCCCCGCTGAGACTGTGTTAGCAAAATCTCTGAAAAGATGATCTTTGTTTTCATTTCTTCCACCTACTATTTCCTACTTTGGTTTCCAGATTTTTTTGACCATATTCAAGAACCCTTTCTAGGTATAAGTCCGTTTATATCACGCGAAATCATCTACATAGCCACGCAAGTCTCGTTAACCGATTCATTTCATCGTATTTGTAGGTTCCAATAGAACCTATGGGGAGGCCAAGGAGGTGAGCCTATTGATAACATTTAACATTTTGAGTTCATCGGATTATCAATGAAAAACTCGATAAGATTTCAGTTTTTTGAATCGTTGGGTGTTGGATTCCAGTTATGGTTACAGACGAAGGGATTTGTCGAATAGAGTGTATGCCTCGGATGAAGATAGAGAGTATGCCACACAACGAGCAGAGGTTCTTCAATCAGGCCTAGATCAAGATATTCCAAGCTTTGTAAAGCCCATGCTTCAATCACATGTCACAGGAGGATTCTGGCTGGTATGTTGGTTTAGATACATCTTTTCAATTTTGATCTAATTTCATAAAACATAGTTTGAAATTCGACCCTTCTTAAACTGACAATTATAATGCAAAAAAATCCTAAAATTATGAAGGAACTAAAGCTAAAAAGTTGGCATACTTCCAGTGTTTTATGCATAAGGTGGCCATACATTATTTCATGTTTGATGAAATGATTCATAAATCCATCGGTTCTCTTAGCGTGGAAAATTTATTATCTGATATTTATGGTCCCCAAATGAGAAAAACTTAAAATTTCATCGATAATTTTTATTAAACCACAAGTTTTATACGTCTTATGCGCTGCCCTAGCAGCCGCCTAATATTGAAGTTTTGTACCTGCCATATAGATAATGTCGTGAAGATGTACTATCGTACGAGGATGTCGTTGCTTCGTTTTGTGTAAAAATGACAGATTGTGAAGTTTGCCTGGACTCTTCAGGACCAATGAAGAAAATGAATTTTGATAACCATTGCTGGTTTCTCATTTATGATAGAATAGAATAATAGATACACTATATGTTGACTGTTGAGGGAGATGGAGCAAGATTTCTTGAATCCAAAATGAGAGAGACCTGTAGTTTGATGCTTCATCTACATGTGACGTTAATTTGAGTAGGGTCTTCCACTCCACTTCTGCAAGAAACACCTTCCAAACAGAGATGTAATAGTGAACTTAGTTGATGAAGACGGGGTAGAATCCCCAACCAAGTATCTTGCTCAAAAGACAGGGCTCAGTGGCGGATGGAGGGGCTTTGCTATTGATCACGAGCTGGTTGATGGCGATGCAGTCGTTTTCCAACTAATCGATCAGAAAACATTCAAAGTAATTACCCTAAACCCAAAAATTTTCAATGGATTGTTGGTCATTTGCTGAAGATATCTGTTCTTGCATGCGCTTTTATTTACTAAAACCCCAGAAATTTAAATCTTGGATAGTTGAGTGCTTACTTATTCTGAAATGATTTTTATTAAATTTGTGAATTCCAGGTCTACATAATCAGGGTAAATGAACCTGGAGATGGCAGCGATCATTGATTCGGCATCAAACTGTAGTAAATTCAAAGGTTTTTTTTTTCTGTATCTTCTAAAGACCCACAACTCGGTAATCCAATCTTCATTTTGCAGATATCTATCTATCTCGGAGTCCACATATTTTAGCACCACCCAGGGACCTCATTTTGACATGGGCAGAAGCTTAGTTTAAAAGAAGTTTGTCTCCCAGGAGCTCCAGAGGGTTACACCATTCCCCTATTGTCAGCAAATTAGGACTCGATAACTCAAATGTGTCACTGTATTGTGATATTTAATTTGATGAACATCCATATTGTTGCTATCATGAATAACATATTTCGGAGACTATTTTCTGAGTCGTGTAACTGAATTGAGATTTGTGTGATTTAGCAAAGCAACTTGTTCATCATGAGCAATCATCTATGTTGTCATTGGTAGGACTTCATATTATTTTCAATTTAAAAACTTAAATCATAAGAATTTGGTACTTATTAGTTTGATACAAACAGCTACGGTGGAAAGACTCCGCCGAATAAGCCAAATAAATACAATCCACTCAAGTGTTACATTTCTCTGAATTCTAGGATTTAATGATACGTAAGCTTTATGGGCGTATACCAAGAACTATTGGGATGTGATGGGATTATTATTTCTCGTACATTACAAGGTTCAAACAAGTGTTCAAGAGATACTTGCCATTACTCTGTCAGAGCTTCGCTTGACGTGGGCTGAATGCTGGATCGATGCAGACAACAACCTGCAATGTTTGCAATGGACATTATAAACCCTCGATCACACAAGTGAAACCAATATGATTTGGTTGAAGAATGTAAAACTACCTTGCCGACACTTTTACCGGAATGAAGATAGTCGACAGCATCAGCAACAGAATGAATGCCAAAGAATGGTTTGGGGTCCACAGTGACCTATCAAAACCAAATATGAAATCCGTTATTAAAATGTGTAGAAGAACAATAATCCTTTTAAGCCTACAGCAATCAAGCATCCATGTGAGTTATTTGAACATGTCTCGAAATTCAAATTGACTTTCTATTTGTAACAAGGTGCAATGTTCCTTGTCACCAACTGCGTTTGTTGCCAATGAATCTGAAGAAAATAACATTAGCGAATGTGTGGATGTGTACCTTGAGCTTCCCCGAGGAATAAAGATCCACTAGCCTATCTAGATGATTTTGCCAAAAGTGAGCATATTGCACTAGGAAGAAGCCAGCCTAGAAACATTTCCGGTCAGAATTAAATTGTAGCAAATTCAAAATCTTATATATATACATAACTGCCAAAAATAGATGAAGTAAGAAAAGCCAACAATTAATTTACAAGAGATGATTGAAGCATTAAAATACTCATTCATAATTCACATACCACAGTCTGGCTCTTTGCTAGAAGCTTTTCGCACAATCCAGTATAGTTTCGTGGCTGCCATCCATGTTCTCCTTGATACTATCATGGCATGGGGTTAGATATGATATGTTGACAATAAACTAAAAGCCAAAAAAGATGCTCGCTCTGAAACTCCAGAGAAGATGCATAACTTAAATGTTTGAATCAATCCAGACCTGAGAAATCATCCCAATCACAACAAGGTGTCCATAGGTTGCCAAAGCATTCAAGCATATATCAAACATCTCACCACCAACGGACTCGTAAATAATATCAACACCTTTAGGGAATTCATTCTTTAAAACCTGGGAGAAAATGAGATAAAATGCTATGAAAAAGCACACGATATGCCATCGGGGCAGATGAAAAAACATGGTTTCAATGAAAATTAGGAAACTGGGGCAAACTAAGGCACATGTTTTTGTCTTGCCACATGGAAGTCATAGAGAATCTTATTTTCGTATGTGAGAGCTCATGACTCAAAATTGAAATTGAACCAACTTTTTGACAAATAAGATAAACATGCAGCTTAAAAGTCCCACTTATTTTCTCTCTTTATTAGAATCACCAACATACACACGGGAAAGAAAAACGGAGGAGACACTCCATTTTCTAAGAGCTTCAAGCCAGAGCAAATGACCCACAGAAATTGGGTCCACCATCAGTTAAGTATTCCCATACAAAGATTAGGTTGCTAAATGGTAGGGTTTTACAAAGGATTGAATTTGTATACGTTTATATTTGAAGAGAATCTGAGCTTATAAGTTCAGGCAACTACGAGATTTCCATTAGCTGTTAATGAACTTCATTCCCCTCAAAGAAGGCAAATTACTAGGAAAAATGAATCAACCATGGCTAGGACTAAGTGTAAGAGCTATTCAGTACCAGATAAGTAAGATCAGCAGGTCAACCAAGATGAGGGCAAAAAACTCATCTAACAAGACTAAATCCAACAAAGATAGCTAAGACAAGACATTCGGGTTTTCCTAATATCGTGTTCCATGTCCTAGACACCAGGAAAAGTAGAAAGGAAAATAAATGAGATTAATTCTCCCAAGACATGTAAATTTTAACTTTTCTGCCTCATGTCCAATGACTCGTCAACTCCCAAAGTGAAAAATATCAGGAACAACAAAAGTGTAAAAAAGCTAAACCAAGAGTTCCACTTCCAACAGACAGAAACTTCATTTACCTCGTTACGTTGCATGCCATTATTAGATTTTTGAAAAAAATCAAGAGACGTACAGTTTTTATATTTTCCACTTTATAGTCGACGACTCGATCCACTTTCAAACTTTTCAAAAGCTCTGCCTTATCTTTACCTCCACAGGTGGCAATGACTTTGTTTCCAGCTAGTTTTGCCAGCTGCACAAAGATACGGTCAATAAGAGTTAATATACGTGAGATTGAAATTGTGAATGAGACAATACTTACTGATAGATGAACAAGAAAGAACATCATACAGACAAAAAAGGAAGTTAATAACATAAAAGAAAGTCATCAACTCCCGTCAATCTCCAAAAATACTTCCAGAAAATTATTTTTATTGAGGATTTCAATTGCCCCACCACAAAAAAGAAGAAAGCTCAATTATACCAGGCATCAAGAGCACCAACTATGTAAAAAACTCTCCTCATGGTCATATGCTTATACCTTTCCCTGATTTCTAACAGTCATGAAGTTCATATATCGAGGATACTAAAGATGGGAGAAAATATTTTAAAATAAGACAGCTCTAGTGAACTTTAATGCACGATTGAATTCCCCATCGTATATTACTTTAGTGATTCATGCTTCCAGTAAGCAACAGTTAGGAACTCTTAAATGAAATGTTCCTGCATAATCAGAGAGTACCTGAACAGCAAATTGACCCGTCCCCCCAGCAGCAGCAGTAACAAGAACTGTTTTTCCTGATTCCATTTGTGCAGCCTGTGAAGTTGATAGAAGGATGAAAGGATTAGTAAATCATTCTCTTGGTGAAATGAGTTCGAATAACGTCTTAAACAAAGGATTTGTCAAACAATCATCCAATTGCAGTGTGGTGCATGTTTCAGCATAAAGAAGGAAGAAGAGAAAACAAAATGAGATTAAAAAACGGATCTCAAACATCAGCAGAAAGCACCTTTTCTAGAGCTATGGATGCTGTCAGTCCAGAGGTGAGCATAGCAACAATTTCTGGATCTGGTCTTGCAACAGGAAGTATATGTTTTGAATGTACCTAAATTACCGGGAAAAATCAATGATGTAAATATTTTACAATTTTTTTTTAAAAAAAGTAGAATCAAATTAATGATGAAAGGTACCACATGTATGAAAGTTTAGACAAATATTGAATGTCTGACCGTGGTGAATTCAGCGTAACTTCCAAATGTCATGATTGCCGCAGGGGTTCCAACTTTTAAGTGCTTAACTGAATCGCCTACACCCGCAACTATACCCACAGCCTGCAATGTAATATCTTAATTCTATAAAATGGATATGCCTGACTTTAAAATCAAAATCATATGGATAATAAAAAAACGTTTAGGCGCCACAAAATGTGTAACTAAACATACACAGAGTTAACTCTAAACTAGAACCAACTCAAAATTCAAGGGATAGATAAACTGAAATGTTCAAATTCAAATATCTGCACCATCAAATACCATCACATGTTTGGGAAGCTTTCTTAATAGATAAAAGCATTTTCTCCATCAAATAATGAAGAGAAACGAGACGTATAAGTTCACATGATGCATAATAAGCTCTCAAGTACATAGTATTCATTAAATAAACTGACCAATTTAAAACTAACATTTAGAAAGTATGATCACTGCCCACAAAGCTGAAATATTGTGGAGATATGCCATCAGAATGTCAAGAATGGTAACAAAAATAACAAAAGTTAGCATTTCCTAGTCCTCATCTGACGTCTCTCACCACTTACAAGGTGCATATGATAAATAAACTCAAGTTCTTGGTCTAGTAAGAAACGAAGGAAAAGCAAGCTGGAAAGTTTTTTCTTTAAGAGTTCAGAAGGATACAGAGGATGAACATGTACACATGGACTTGGCAGCACAAATTTTTTTAAAAAAAATCCTGGCACAGCCATCTTAAAAAGCAGAGTTGAAATGCCTCTATGTTTGGAAAGAAAAATAGTCGAACCCAAGGATCATAAAGTCACACTTGCCTTTTCTGACCATGCATTTAAATCAGATATATATGTACCAGATGGAGTATTTTACTATATTAAGATGTGTTTTATTTCTGATGAAACTGCTGAATACAAAACAGAAAGAAAAAAAAAAGAGATAGAATCTGAAACAGGAAAGTCTGACTAGGAAAAGTCGTTGAATAACATATAAATCTTAAAAAGGAAAGAAACACTGAAACTAAATGTTGAAAACTATTGCGTGGCATGAAGAATTATATGCAGTTTTGGCTGAAGTTTAGTTTGTCTCTTTCAACCTGAAATCTTTACTAATAGCATCAACAAAAGTATAAAGCAAGTGTTTACTAACCTCAAAACCAGCATCGAATGGAAGTCGAGAAGCAAGGTCGGTACCGCCCCCACTAAAGTATCGTCCAGAGCTAAAATTCACCTGTCCAGAGTTAGTTTTCATTTATAAGCATTTCAAGCTTAAGAAAGATATATACTCATCAATAGAATAAATACTACTCAGCCATTGGAATCCTCTTTGATGATGCCAGTTCATATCTACACAAACTCTGTTAATTATTTGGACCAAAAGATTGAAAAAAAATGTTTTATGGAGAAAACCTTACATCACTAGCATTAACTCCGGCATAGATGATTTTCAAAAGAACATGATCTGGTTTAAGTGACAATCTCAGAGGAGCCCGAACTACACTTGTAGCACTATGGAAGTTGTGACTCAGCGTGTGAACAACTCTAGAGGAAAAGATCAAACAAATAAGCGTCAAAATAAAATATTAAACAGATGATTTGATATGGAAAGTATAGTAGAAGACAGTTTCTATGATGAATGTTCTTAATGAAGCTTCACTTTCAAAATCATTAAATTGTTAACAAGACAAAATAACAATTGAGTACGCCCTGTAAAAATTGATCATGTTCCAAAATAAATAAGCATTATGATTAGGACAAACCTTCCTTCGGCGGGTAAAACTAAAACAACACCATTCATAGAATCAGTAACTATTCCTCTATACTTGTACACAGAGCTGCTCTAATATCTTTATATTAGCCGTCACCATTTATGATAATTTCAATTTGAATCACAAAAAAAACACGACAAGATACAAGGAATCATCATTTGCTAGGTTAATTTTTATCAAAGAGTATATGTGAAAAAATTAGCAATAACATATTTTTTTCCAACTTTAGAATATCATTTCACTAGGACATGAATGAACGATGTCCCTTTGTGTTCACCAAATTGTTGTGGTTTTCAAAAATTTATTTACCAGGCAAACCAAATGAATTTCTAGTAATTTTGAGGCAAAATGCTAAACATTTTTGCTTACATCTTCTGAAAATTTTGGGGGAGTTGAATGTTAATTGGGACTACTTCTGGAGGTTTTCTCCTCGATGTTCTAGGCCATAGACGATATTTTTCTTCTTCTGCAGGAGTTGGCCAATATTCCATACCCCTTCTGTTAGATATCCACAAGCAAGACCCAGCTTTACTTTCATCTGTAATAAGCTCATAAGCACCTACATAAGTTGGAAATACAGAGATGAAGTTAAGAAAACAGTTTCTGCACCAAGAAAATAAATACTTTTAACAAACATCTAGAATCATGAAAACTTCAAGCTAGAAAACTTATTCCCACGCAGAAGGATCATTTTTGTTCAGTAAATGAAATTTAGTTTTTATTACAGAGCATACACATATTCACAAAACCGTTGTTCATCATTCACATGATTTTGCTGCACCACTTCGTAACTTTCTGAAAAGACCACAAGATTAAAACTCACAATAACAGATTGGAAAACACTAGAAACACTCAAGGACTGATCACAACACTTAGAAAATAGAGATTGGAACAAACAATTGAATTCAACTTGGAGTAAACTCCAACAATTGCAGTGAAGCTGTAATTTCCAGAAAAGAAAATGACAAGATGGAAAAAAATCACTCTCCTTCCCAATTGCCAACTAGCCAAGCTAGCTCGCACTCTAACAATATATTTTTCCTCCCCTCTCCCCCTAAATTCCCTTCACTTTCTTGTGTCATACCTAACTCCTCTCTCTCCCCTTTTTTGTTGGGCCTTCTTTCCTCTTCTATAGACCTTGTAAGTTGTCGGGCTTTTTTCTTGGGCCACTCTTAACCGCGGGTCCGTAACACTCTCTCTTTCTTTTTTTTCCATTCTTATGTAGAAACAAGGGAACCAATCTCATATGTTATAGCAGATGTTATAATTGTTAGGGATTACACCGAAGCGATAACGATCGTGATGAAAAAAATTGCGGAATAAAATAATCAACAAGAACACAAATATTTACGTGGTTCAACCAATTTAGGCTACGTCCGCGGAGCTACTGCTGATATTTTATAACAGGAGAAATATTACAACAAGTTTATACAACAATACACTAAATATCTTATACTCCCAACCCGAGTATGATCGAGAAAAATAATTTCTACAACTCATACAATAGAACAC
This sequence comes from Primulina huaijiensis, assembly GCF_012295235.1. Classification (NCBI taxonomy): domain Eukaryota; kingdom Viridiplantae; phylum Streptophyta; class Magnoliopsida; order Lamiales; family Gesneriaceae; genus Primulina; species Primulina huaijiensis. The sequence goes on from NC_133319.1 coordinate 20,018,069, forward strand.
TCGACACTCAAATGCTCTCTCTATTATACTAAGCTTTGAAAGCTCTTGATTTTGGGATGCTATAAACTGAAACGAAAGAGTTCTATTTATAGGTGCAAAAACGCGTTTCCAACGAGGAAACGCGTTAAAATAAAAAATATGTTTCTTTCGTCAACTATTGCTGCACGGTTTCCTTGTCAAATTTCGATTTATTTCCAAAACATGTCGACAGCTCATGAAATTTAATAAATGAATCTGATTATGACAACTCACCTAACATTTCTCCCACTCGAAGGCTTGATTTCAATCATGACTTCACACCATTAATGCAGCAACTCATATCTCCTCATTTAATCTTGCATTCCAACTGAAGTTGAACACAACTTCAGTTTGTCAATGGTTACCATCTTCGTTAGAAAATGGATTTTTACTACCAGAAATCTTCTCAAGCATCAAGACTCCATCTTCCAGCACTGATATGATGAAATGGTACCTAACCTGTATATGCTTTGTCCTAGCATGATAAACAAGATTTTTTGCTAAATGAATAGCACTCTGACTGTCACAGTGTAATGTGCTACCTTCAAACTTCTGACTCAATTCTTCCAGAAAGGATTTCAACCATATCATCTCCTTGCTAGCTTCTGTTACAACAACGTACTCAGCCTCAGTAGTTGAAAGCGCAACTAGTTTTTGCAGTTTAGACACCCAGCTTACAACCGTACCACCTAATGTGAACACATACCCAGTAGTACTTTTTCTGCCATCTTGGTCACCACCCATGTCGGCCTCGACAAAACCTTGTAAGCCCAAATTTGACCTTCTGAAGCATAAAAATAAACTAGCAGTACCTTTCAAATACCTCAGAATCCATTTAACTGCTTCCCAGTGTTGTTTTCCTAGATTGCTCATAAACCTGCTCACAACTCCCACTGCATGTGCTATGTCTGGTCTTGTATACGCCATTGCATACATGAGGCTTCCGACAGCAGAAGCATAAGGAACCTTGTTCATATAAGCCTGCTCCTGCTCCGACGATGGTGATTGTGTTTTGGTTAGTTTAAAATGACTAGTCAAAAGAGTACTCACAAGTTTAGCTTCATTCATGTTAAATATGCTAATCACTTTTTTCATGTACTCTTCTTGAGATTACTTCAAGATTACATTCACCCGATCTCTAAAATCCTCATTCCAAAGATTTGCTTTGCAACCCCCAAATCCTTCATAGATAATTCTTTTGACAACTGTTTCTTGAGTTTATCAATTTTCTCCAGACAAGCTCCTACTATCAACATATCATCTACGTATAACAGTAGAATGATATAAGAACCATCAAGCTTCTTCACATAACAACAATGATCAACCTGACACCTCAGGAAACCATAATTACTCATGAATTCATCAAACTTTTTGTACCACTGTCTTGGAGCTTATTTGAGACTGTACAAGCTCTTCTGAAGTTTGCACACCATTTTCTCTTTTTCCTATACTTCGAAACCCTGTGGCGGCTTCTTATAAATTTCTTCATCTAGGTCACCATGAAGAAATGCCGTTCTTACATCTAACTACTCCAGACGTAAATTTTCTTATGCCACTAATCCGAGTACAGTCCTGATAGTGGTTAACTTAACCACTGAAGAGAAAATCTCAGTGTAATAAATGCATTCTTTTTGTTTAAAACCTTTTACAACAAGCCTTGCCTTGCACTGCTTGCTACCATCATGTTTTTCTTTTAATCGGTACACCCACTTGTTAGGTAATGTTTTTTTGCCTTGCGGAAGTTCTATCAACTCTAACGTCTGATTGGATGATAGTGAATTCATCTCATCTTCCATCGCTAACTCCCACTTGATCGAATCGTCATTTTCATAGCCTCTTCATAGGTCTCCGGTTCACCTTTGTCTGTCATTAAATATAGTGAAGTGCAGGGGAGTGAATCTCCTAAGTTCAAACACAGGAGTTTGTGGGTCATCATCTTGTACAGTCGCTTCTTCATTTTCCTTATTATTGCTTTTCGATTCATTCACGAGAATATCTGTCGATGACACTTCATCAGTCTTCTTGACTTCAGGACATTCATCTTCGACTCCAATGTCTGACTTGTCCTTGTACAATACTTGTTCATTGAAGATTACATCTCTGCTCTGAATGATCTTTCGATTTTGGTCATCCCAAAAACGATAACCAAACTCATTATCTCCATAACCAATAAAGAAACACTTCTTTGATTTCGGATCAAGTTTTCTTCTGCTAGCTAAGTCAATATGAACATAAGATAAACATCCAAGCACTTTCAAAAAAGAAAGGTTTACTTATTTGCCGCTCCATACCTCTTCTCGGGTATTCTGCAGTCAAGCGGTACCGAAGGTCCCCTGTTGATCAGATATGCTGCAGTGTTAACAACATCAGCCCAGAATGATTTTGATAATCCAGAATGTAATCTCATGCTCCTCGCACGTTCATTCAAGGTCCTGTTCATTCTTTCAGCTACACCATTATGTTGAGGTGTACCAGGAATGGTTTTCTCCATCTTGATCCCGTTCTGTGCACAATATTTCTTGAACTCATCATCTTCGTATTAACCACCAGTGTCAGATCGTAAACACTTCACCTTCAAGTTAGTATCATTCTTAACCTTGGCTTTCCATCGTTTAAAAGTCTCATAAAAATCAGATTTATTTTTCAGAAAATAAACCCAAACTTTTCGGCTCGAATCGTCGATAAATGTGACATAATATCTTGAGCCTCCAAGGGATGTTACAGAAGATGGTCCCCATACATCAGTGCGAACCAAATCCAACTTTGCTGCTTTCCGTTCTCTACCGTCTTTTGAAAAACTCACTTTTTTTTTTGTTTTCCAAAGATTCAGCTTTCACATAGTTTGTGTTCAACGGTCTTTAATTCCGATAGCTTCCCGTTTGATACAAGCATCTTCATTCCCTTCTCACTCATATGCTCAAGCTTACAATGCCATAGACTTGAATTAGCTCCAGCATCCACGGCTGCTAATGTATCTCTGGAACTGTAAGTTATATAAAGTGTTCCAGTTTTCTTTCCTCGAGCAACAATCATGACTCCTTTGTTCACTTTCCAATAACCATCGCCAAAGGTCACATTATGGCCTTCGTCGTGAAGTTGTCCCACTGAGATCAAATGGCGTGTCAATTTTGGTACATGTCTGACTTTGTTGATTTTCTAGACAGATCCATTTGACATTTTTACCCGGACATCACCCATTCCAACTATTTCCAAAGGTTTCCATCAGCCAAGAAAACTTTTCCGTAATCGCCAGCGGCGTAGTTATCAAATACATCACGATTACCAGTGGTATGAAACAAAACTCCTGTGTCATAACCCAAGAATCAACTGGGCTTTCCATGGATAGTAATAGAGTATCATGTACCTCCTCAGTAACAACATTTGCATTATTCTTTATTGATTTGCAGTTCTTTTTTAAGTGACCAATTTCACCACAGCTTCAGCATTTCAAATTATTTTCAAAAGTGTTTTTGTCTATTCAATTTCTTGATTTGGATCTACCACGCCATCGGTTAAAACTCTTTTCGTTACTCCTCCCTCTTCCTCTGTTTTCGAGATTTAGAGCAGATCTCGATGATGTCTCATCACCTGAATCTATCCTGCGAACTTCTTCAGCAAGAATTTGATCTCTGACATAACTGAATTGTAGTTTTCTTTTTCCAACAGAGTTGCTAACTGCTGCCTGCATCGGTTCTCAAACATTTGGTAAAGACATCATAAGAATAAGTACACGAATCTCATAATCAAAATTAATTTCAACTGATCATTTATGTGTTTAGCCACCGAAGCACATTCTCCCATTTTCAAGTTGAATATATTTTCATGAGATATACTTTGTTGTTTGCTGATGGCTTCTCGTACATGTTCGATTCAATGGACATCATCTCTTATGTGGTTTGTGCATCCGTCACGTTATGTGTCACGTTCTTCGTTGGGGTCAAACGTATTACACCTAACACCCATCCTTCAAGGAGTTCTCAGTCATCATCTTCCATCTTTTCTGGCTTCAATCCAGATAGAGGTTGATGCAACTTCTTGCTATACAGATAATCTCTAATCTGTAACCGCCAGAACGAAAAATCTGTTCCGTTGAACTTGTTGATTCCCGGTCCCGATCCATCATCTCCGGCTATCACTTCTCTAGCCTTAGCAAAAAATCTTTTCTGATGTGGAAGATCGGACAAAGCTGCAACCACATAGCATACTCAGAATTCTTAAGAATTTTTACAACAAGGCTCTGATATCAGTTGTTAGGGGTTACACCGAAGCGATAACGATCGTGATGAAAAAAATTGCGGAATAAAATAATCAACAAGAACATAAATATTTACGCGGTTCACCCAATTTAGGCTACGTCCACGGAGCTACTGCTAATCTTTTATAACATGAGAAATATTACAACAAGTGTATACAACGATATACTAAATATCTCACACTCCCAATCTGAGTATAATCGAGAAAATAACTCCAACTCACACAAAAGAGCTCTTGATTTTGGGATGCTATAAACTGAAACGAAAGAGTTCTATTTATAGGCGTCACGCTAAAATGAAAAATATGTTTCCTTCGTCAATTATTGCTGCTCGGTTTCCTTGTCAAATTTCGCTTCATTTCCAAAACATGTGGATAGCTCGTGCAATTTAATAAATGAATCCGATTATGACATACCACCTAACAATAATACACACAAAGACCATAATGTCATGCCCACTTTCCAGTTAATACCAACCAGGAATTTTTTATTAAATTCTGTTATAGAATGGAAACAAATATCAGAGGTTTCTAATACAACATATCAGGAAACCATGAAAAGAATGAGAATATTACTTTAGCCTATCTACTGGCATTTTGTTTCTGGTGATTAACATATTATGCTATACCAACAGGAGAACTTCGAGGTTCACGGATGATGACCTAGAAGTAATGGCAACCATTGTTCCAACTGACATGATACTGAATATTTTCCCACTTTTATTTCCCCGGTTATGAGATTGACTAGGTCATGCATAAAAGTGAATAAAAAACAATAGAATTAGGAATTATTATCTACTTCAAATACTAATCTCCATTATTTTATTTTTAAGATTTGCAAAACAAATGGGAATGATAATGAAAAGGACTATTGTCTACAATATTTGTAAGAAACTTGCCAAGAACAACGAATCAACTCCTGCACATCAATGATATAACATCATAAGTGCAATCTGGTATCTAATGATTGACATAAGATGTATAAACATTCGGGAGTATATGTTAGAACTTACCTTTTACCACTGAATCCATTGGTAGGAAACCCCCAAGAAGATTAATAAGCTTAGGATCCATCTTAGAGGCCAATTCTGTTTGAATGAACTGCACGAAAGAATAGCTAGCAGCAATAAAATGTATGTTCGTAGAGACTTACAGTATATTAGTTGATTATTGTAATACAGCTCAGAATGCCTCATAATAACCCAATGTGGGAATAGTACAATGGCCACAATACAAGTTACAACCACTTCAAATCTTTTGCTGGTCACTCCAACATGGATGTTTAAAAAACCAAATTTCTTAGCAAACAACCAGAACATAAATAAACAAACGTGCAAACATTTACATACATGCATGCTTGCACATATGCATAAAAAAATTCTGACACCACGATGATAGATTCATTTGATAATCAGTCATGATGAGTAAGTGACTCAAAACAGTACTAACTCTGCTCCCAAATCATCTTCTTGGGTTTTCTATGTTGTTGTCTTTCTAGTTTATGGTACCCATCTGTTTGGTTCTTTCGATGGTAATTCAGATAACATGTTTAAGGCTCCAGGTAACTATAGGAACAAAGACACATTTTGCCAAAATTGATTCCCCAATGACTTTAGGTGAAGCTAGAACAACCTAAGTCTAGTCTATCCTTCTATTAGTCATCTCCTTGCCCTTTCCGTGGTCTCCAGGTTTATAGGCAGATCAAATAATTTTTTCATGAAAAAGTAAATCAAATGTGAAGACGGAATCTATTACAAGTGGAAGCTTTCTGGTCAATATGCTAAACATGTTCATTACAGTGATTTTGATTTTCTTTGCTGAAAAAAAGAGTACTTTTAATTGAATGCAACAAAGGTTTAATTCTTTTTTAAAAAAACAAAAGTTTAATCCTTTCTTCTGTGAAGCGGGATAAAACGAGGGTTCAGTTTTCTTTTTTCTGTGAAGTAGAATTGTAAGCAAATATAAAACTTAGACATGGCTAACCTCAGGACAGAGTGCATTAATACGGATTCCTTGTCGCTTGTAAAGAGCAAGTGATCTCGTGAATAACACAACTCCTCCTGAGAGAGGAATTTTCTCTTATCAGATAAATAAATAGTCTTGAAGAAAAGAAAAACGCTAATATTATAGACCAAGATAATTATGGCATGGCAGAGACATAAAGTTAGAGTACACAGACAAGCACAACCAAAAAAAAGGAAAAAAAGAAAAAGACGAACCTTTGGCGCCAGAATAAATAGGGTCAGCATACATTGGGTACAAACCCGAAGCCGAGCCCACATTGATGATCACACCAGGTTTCTTTCTTGCTTTCATCGCCTGAATCTGTGCACCAAATCAAGACAATTAAATTATAGCCACCTGCTGAAGAACCACAAATTAACATGTAAAAGATGAATATACAGAGGAGTAAAGTTAACAGCCAATAACTAATCAGAAGACCTCTCCAACTTTATCCACAAATCTGTACAAAACCATCATATACAGCATACTCTCACATCTATAAACTGAACTGTCACCCTATCGGAGTATCAGCTTGAGTTCGTTTTTGTAAACAGATGGAACATATATTCCGATAAAATAAAGCAATGAATCTATCTAAGTAAAATCATACCGCTAATCGAGTGCAATCGATAACACCGATAAGATTAACATCAATAGCGCGTCTCCATGATTTAGAACCATCAGTTTCGTCAGTATAAAATGAAATCGGAGTCGCAATTCCAGCACAATTAATACAGATATCCAACCCTCCATAAGTCTCAACGTGCTTCTCGAAAGCCGCCGCGATTTCATCTAAACACAAAATCAGACGATTCACGAATGCACGAACAAATCAATAGCGTTTCTTCAGCAAAAACAATGATAAAATTTGCAACTTACTCTTGTCTGTGACATCGCACTTGATGAATAAAACCGGCGTAAAAGTCAGATTGGAATGGAATTTAGACACTTCCGTTCCCGCGAGCGATGCAGCTTCTTTTCCTTTCTCTTCAGAAAAATCGACAACGGTGATGAAAATTCCTCTCTGAGCGAGCGCCAATACCAAAGCTCTACCGATGCCGGTGGCGCCGCCGGTGACTAAAGCTGAAAGGCCTGGCCGGAGCTCCATTGTTGCCCAGAGTGGTCGATGTTTACTGGGAGGTAATATATGTGTGCGTGTATATATATATATATATATATAATCATCAGCTCTGGGGTGACGTGGTACAGTTGTTCTTTAGCGCCAAGCGGCTTTCTTTGTTCATACCGCCGTAATTATATAATTTCTTTAATAATTTGTTTTTTGATCAAAATGCCAAAAAAATGTTTTTGACTTTTTGTATTTTTTACGGTAGAAATCGTAACGATAAATACTTTACCACCACGTTAGTTAGTTAAATCATATTAAACAAATTCATCTAATAAAATGTTTGATAAAAAAATTGAATTTATGATCAATTAGGTAGTTTTGATATAATATAATATGATCAATTATTTTATTTTTTGTCATATAGTTTAATTCAAGAGTAGGTCTCTTGTGAGACGGTTTCATGAATATTTATCTGTGAGACGAGTCAACTCGACCGATATTCACAATAAAAAGTAATACTCTTAGCATAAAAAGTAATAATTTTTCATGAATGACCCAAATAAGATATTCGTTTCACAAAATACGACCCGTGAGACCGTTTCACACAAGTTTTTGTCTTTATTCAAATATAACACAAAGAACTAGAACCTCAATAACAAAGAAAGTTTGTTTCTTATCGAAGATCTCGATGGATAAACCGATTTGTAGGATTGAGTAGTTATTTTTATAAAAAAATTATAGTAGTTGACGACGTTGTGACAAAAATCTTTTAAATCGCGTATAACATGTTTCAATTGTTTTATCTATACAAATAATTATTCATCGCTAACATGATGGATCAACATATATATAAATTTGGGCAGATTGCTACAAAATAATTTTCGGAAATAAATTTATCAGACATGATTTCATTTACACACCCGGTGGCCGGTGCTCCTAATCTTGAAATATTGTTACAGTGTGTTTGGCAACCAGGATTTGGTAGGATTTCATAGGATTTGGATTTCAAAATCCTATTTTTACAGTTTGGCAAGGTGATTCAAAAAAAAAAATTCGGATTTGTTTAGAATTTCATGGGATTTCAATGAGTATATCCAAATCCCATCAAATTTGATAAGATTTAGTGAGATTTGGATTTTAAAAACAGACAATTACTTTTTTATCCAAATCCCATCAAATTTAATAAGATTTCTAAGGGTAGCTTAGTAAAATTTTAAAATTTCAAATTCGAATCCTTTTTTCTCCAAACAAGAAATTGATTTGTAAATACCATTTTAAAATTTTAAACCAAACACCAAATGAAATTTCAAATACTTGAATTTCCAAATCCAATGCATATTTACAAAGAACCAAACACACTGTTAAAGTCAAAATGTGGCATCGTTCAAACTAAAAACCTCAAACTCGTTGACTAAAGGATTTGTAGGAAATATATTATCGGATATTTTTTTTATTTTAAAGTGATTTTTTATATATTTTTTGAAAGTAGAAGCAAAGAGTGTTTGGAAATAAAATATTAAAGTTAACATAATTTAAACTTTGAGTATTTGGAAAAAAATTTCTTCTACTTTTTTTTTTTTTAAAAAATTTTATCAATATCCTTAATCTATATAATATTTGTAGTTTTTAATCATTTAAATTTTAGTACTTGCACCATCAATAATGTATTTATATAATTATTATTAAATTTTGAATATTTTATATCAAAATTAATTTATCTTTTTATAATATGAATGCTTGAAAATTTATATAAAATTTAATACAAAATAAAAAAACAAATGAAAAATATGTATAAATGCACAAAATATGTAATAATTGTAATAATAATAAATCTGAAAATGTAAATTATAAAAAATAAGTTTTAAATTATAAAATGTTTGTAATAAAATATGATTTTGAGTTTCATGAATTTCATTCGAAACTCTTAAAAACTCATATACAAATAAAATTTAACATTTTAAAAAATCCCCAAAAATATTTATAAAAATTGAGAGTAATTATGAAATATGATAAGTTTTTTAAAGAAGTTTTTTCGGAAGCAAGATACCCGAGGATTCGTTCCCAGAAAGCATGTATTTTCAATCAAGAGCATATTTTACGTTCCTCGAGTGGTGGGGACATGTATTATTTAATATGTCTCATCAATGTAAACAGTGGTGCCACTTACTATGATGATATAATTTTTGTTAACGGTGTTCAGTATATTCATTTCGCGATGCTTGCTATGCATTGGGGTTGTTGAATGATGACAATGAGTATATCGACGATATTAATGAAGCAAGTCATTGGGCTTCAGCACAATCCCTGAGAGTTTTCTTACTACTCTATTGTCATCGAACTGTATCAGCAGACCCGAAGTTGCTTGGGAGTCATGTTGGACATATTTAGCAAATGATGTTTTATACAAACAATGTAACTTGGTACAACACCAAAGTATGCATGTACGGATGTACCAATGAACTTTTTTATGTATGTTATTTTTTCAAACTATATATATAAGATTGGAATTGAATGATGAAATTAAAAATTGTGTCTTGCTTGAAATTGAAAAACTATTGGGAGCTATGAAAAGAGTTTTCATAAATTCCAATCAATGTCATTTTCCGACGATCAATATTTTTAGTCTTCACGAAATAGATTTATACATGTAGAGTTCAGTTTTGATAGAATATATTTCTCAGAAGAACATGATAATCTCCTTAATAATTTGAACTCTAAGCAGCGTCCTGTATATGATACGACAATGAATGCAATTCATTCAAATAAGGGATGGGTTTTCTTTGTATATAGATATGAAGGTACTGGAAAAACATTTGCCTAGAAGACTTTGTCTGCATTCTTGAGATTTAATGCCTGATGGAAGAACCGCTTATTCTTGCTTTGCAATTCCGTTTAATCCTAACAAGATATCAATATACAATATCAAATAAGTGAGTCCTCTTGCAAAGTTTATTGTAAAATCTAAACTTATCACTTGGAATGAAGCTCCAATGACACATAAGTTTTGTTTTGAAGCTCTAGATAAAAGCACGAAATATATAATGAGATTTGTCAATCCTTCAAGCCTTCATTTTTCTTTTGGAGGCAAAACAGTTGTTTTTTGTGGATATTTTCGACAAATATTACACATTATGCTCTAAAAGACAATAGGCATGATATTGTTCTCGCCACTATTAGTTCTTCATATGTCTGGAGTTACTGCATAATTTTGAGAGTGACGAAAAACATGCGATTATAGAAATTATGTTATGATGAATAATGTTCTAAAATAAGAAAATTTTAGGATTGGATTGCTAATTTAGGAGATGGAAAATTGGAGAAAAAAATGACGGTTATGGGAAAATTGATATTCCTGATTAACTTTTGCTCAAAGATTGCAGTGATTCTATTGCACCAATAGTCTAGAGCATGTATCCGTCTTCAAGCGACAATATCAACGATAATGCCTATTTTCAGAAGAGGGCTATTTTGATGCCGAATCTTGATGTCGTTCAGTCCATAAATGAATACATGCCATCTCTAAACCATTCCAACGGAAGGTTGCATTTAAATTCTGATACAACATGCCACTCGGATAAAAATGTTGATCTACTGCATGATGTGCATGCCCCTGAATTCTTAAATGGAATAAAATGTTCAGGAGTACCTAATCACAAGTTAAACTTGAAGGTTGGAACTCCATTTGTGTTGCGGTAGATCATTCTCTTGGATTATACAATGACACTAGATTGATCGTGACGAGGCTTGGAAACCATGTTTTAGAAGGACAAATACTTACTGGAAGTAATGTTGGTCATAAATTGCTTATTCTAAGAATGTCATTGACCTCTTCTGATCCAAGACTTGATTTTAAATTCCAACGAAGACAGTATCCACTTATAGTATCATACACAATGACATAAACAAAGCTCAAGGTCAATCATTGTCATGTAGTATTTCTTTTAAAGAACCTTGTTTTTAGTCATGTCAGTTATATGTCGCTGTATCCAGAGTTACAAATTCAAAGAGTCTAAAAATTTTGATATGTGATAGTAATAGCAACAAAAAAAATTCAAAAAAAAAACATTGTATTTGAAGAAGTTTTTTAAAATTTGTACAAAGTTTTTTGTGTTTTCTAATTGTATGCTTAATGCTTTATAATCCTTTTAGTTTATTTGTATTTTAATTTTTATTCAAATATTCATATTTACTAATTTTAGTCGTTAATTATATAAAATAATTGTCATCGCACGAGTGAGATACTAATATAAATAACATTTACTATTTTAAAAAATCTGCAAAATATTTATAAAAATTTAGAGTAATTGTGAAATATGATAAATTTTTTAAGGATTCAAATGTCAAACTGTAAATTTAAACAATAAACAAAAAGAAAAAAAAAGCAGAAAAAAAAACATCTCAATCTTACTTCAAGATTTTGGTTAAAAGTTATAGAAGTTGAAACAGAAGCCGATTTTTACAAACATTTCAAAGCATTTCCACTCAACTAGAATCCAGAAAATGCTTCTTATAAGCTCTTCCAAACACTATATATATATAAAAATAGCCCACTTAATTAATTCCATTTTATTTGTATTTAACTTGTTGATCTAAATTCTTCCATGCGCTTTATTCCAGTTTATTATATACATATTATTACATCTAAAATCTAGTAAAGCCCTTCAGACATGAAGGCCCAAATGTTGCTAAGTTCAGGAGAGATATAGTTGGTCCGAGAAAAAGCACGATAGAGGAGTTGATCCACAACGCATCATGGATGATCATAGAATATGACTAGAACTGCTCTGTTGAGTGTAACAAAAACAAAAAGAAGAATCAGAAAAGGGACACGACAAACATACAACAAAAAAATCCAACAAAGCAGCAGCAAAGCTTCTTCAAATCTCTCAATATTTTATCTGCATATTTTCCAATTTCTAGCATCCTAGTTTCTTTAAATTTTGGCATATTCCTCCAATTTTCTTGTAAAAATATCGTTCTTGTTCATAACAACGTAATTAAATTTGAATTTGTTCATGAATTTTCTCTACAATTTCATTATATTCCTCAATTCATATTTTTCGCTTTGAAGCCATACCGAGGGAATTAGAACTAACGGTTGAATCGAGACACACAACGTTTGACAAAGAAGTCGGATCATTTCATATTTGGCACGATTATGTGCCTGACATGCCACATAAGTTTCGTGAGAAACAAATTGGCATGCCCGGTGGGACCGAAATGGCTCCAAAGCATACCGAGAAACATGAAGGAATTCCTCTATCATAGGGGAAATGTCATTGTTCACAAGAAGAAGAAGCCAATGCTGACGGAAAATCAGTGGAACGACTGGTGCACATGTTTGAAGAAGAGGATATGAAGGAAGGAGTTGAAATTTCTGGTAGCGAGGGATTTTCAGCAAACATTATGTTGTCCATGGAGAAAAATATCCGTGATGATCTCAACGAAATGACCAAAGCTTTTACCGTTGTTATGATGGATTTTATGACAGAAATAAGAGAATTGAGGAAGTCTTTGAAGGAGGAGAATAAGTCACCAGAAGTTGGTAAACCTAGGGAAACCGAAACTAAGCTACATGAAGACCAAGGCCATGGGTTGGGGACTTCCCAAGAAGGTGAAGATCGCCGTTTGGAGGAATCACCGACTTTGGGGTCTATTATGGAAGGAAAGTATACTCTTCCACACATGAGGGAAGAGAAATTTGTGCCGAAACACCAAAGTTATAGCGATGTTAAACAAGTAGCTAGTAATATGTTTGATGAGACTTCTCCTAGCATGCATCCGGTGATGTATGGTGATGGGGGAATGCACGGGTATTCAGTTCCAAGTTCGGGGAATAACACTCGAGGCAAATTATTCTCCGTACCCATTACGACAAACTTCAGTCTTGGACTTCGAGACCGTACGTGATGTTATCAAAGAGTTGTATGGCCCAGGGGTGAGGCCAATCAACCGACCAGAGTTTCACAAGACATACCCCGATGTTGTTGATCGTGAAAATCCTTATCCACGAGGTTATCATATTCTAGATTTTACTTTATACTCGGGAGAAGATGGCCAATCTAGTGTGGAACATATAGCGAGGTTTACAATACAGTGAGGGAAACTAGCAAATTTGTATAACTTTTCCAACTACAAGCTACGTTTGTTTCCCAATTCATTGACTAGCGTTGCGTTTACTTAGTATGCCACACTGCCTCGGAATTCTATTATGACTTGGCATGACATAGAACGCTAGTTCCATACACAGTTTTTCAGAACAATGCCTGAAATTAGTATAGCATAATTTTCGAGGGTGGTCCAGAAGCCGGGAGAATTTGCTAATGATTTCATATGCAAATTTAAAAGAGTGAGAAGTAGGTGCAAAGTTTTCCTTCCATAATCATAATATGTAAAGATGGCGTAGCGAGGACTTGATTTTTAGCTTAGAAATAAATTCCAAGAGATGGAGTTCTGCGATTTTTATGAGATTGCCGCCAAAGTATCAGAGTATGAGGAATTATTTCGTGAGAAAAGTCATAAAAAGAAGTCTATTGTTGGCTCTTACTTCCAAGAAGTTGAAGAAGTCGCTTTGGCAGAAGTGACGCATTCTGGATCACGCACGATCCCGTTATTAAAGCGCAACAATGAAGAATTTCTCATAAAAAAATGTTTCTCAAGTTCAAACGCCCTATACCTTTGAGGCGTAAAAAACATAAGAAATTTTTTATCATTTGGTGAAGGAAAAATTCATATACTTTCCCTCAGATCATAAAGTACCAACCAGAGAGGAGATCAAGGTAATGAACTACAAAAGTACATTATTTAAAAAAATCATTAAAAATCTTTAAAACTATAAAATGAATAAATTCTCTTAATCGGAAATCAGACTAAATGTAAAAACAAGTTATTTTGTGATTTCAAGTATTGATTAATTAGCCAATGTTCAAAAAAAAAAGTATAGATTAAATAGCCGACCAAAAGCCTATTTAGCATAAATGAATAATTTCATCTATTAATTGTTTTTTTAAAAATAAATAATTATATGATTTGGCATCTCCATTTTCTATCTAAAAAATAAATTTAGCATAAAATCACACGCTTTGAATATTCCCGCCACTAGCAGAATCCGATGAATCGTCATCCATGGAATCCATCATCGTCATCCATTGTTGAATCTCCGCTTCCCCGATAGTCCCCAGCGCCCACAAATCTACCTGATCAGTCCCATTCTCAATCACTTCGCAGTACATATTTTCTTGCAGCGCCGCCTGTGGCGCGGCCGAGGAAGTTGAAGCCGAACCAGAAGTGTAATCCGTGAAAGAGAAATTCAGTTTGGCTCTGGGTCCCCGGAACTCGATCGCCGCCTTATCATAAGCCCGCGCCGCGTCCTCCGCTGTCTGGAAAGTCCCCAGCCACACCCGCGCCGCCTTACGGGGGTCCCTTATCTCCGCCGCCCATTTCCCCGACGGCCGCTGCCGGACACCCCTGTACTTCTTCTTTGCACCCACCTTCATCTGCCCCGCCGCATTTTTTAAACCAGCCTTCTTCTCTCCGTCGAAGATATGGCATCCCAAGCAACCCTTTACCCTGCATGAACTGCAAGTCTCCATTTCTTCGGAAACAGCAACAAATCCGGAACCACGATCGAAATGCGACGGAATCGTGAAATCTTGAACTAGGCTGCTAGAGGCAATACGATCACCCCCGGTTATCACATTCTTCAAGGCTTCCACAATGACCGCGAATTCCTCCTCAACGGTCAGCCGCTGCGGAGAATGAGGAAGCGACTCCAGAACGTGGCGGTGGTAGCTCATTCGATTGGTGATTCCAACAAATTTCTCCTGTTTGATCGACTTTACAAAGGGAAGTAGAAGGTGGAGGAGAATATATACGCTAGTTTTACACGTGTGAATTATTTATTTGGGTAAGCGGTCGGGTCAAAGATGACGTGGACGTATCTGATGAGCTGGCAATCTAGCTGGTGTTCAATAATCACATTGTGGTTTTTAACGGGTCAACG
The DNA here is from genome assembly GCF_012295235.1 of Primulina huaijiensis. Classification (NCBI taxonomy): domain Eukaryota; kingdom Viridiplantae; phylum Streptophyta; class Magnoliopsida; order Lamiales; family Gesneriaceae; genus Primulina; species Primulina huaijiensis. Next base: position 20,033,413 of record NC_133319.1, read on the forward strand.
GATATTATGACGTATTCTCTTACAAAATCGGGTAGAAACGGGCCTGGATCGGGAAGAACGATGGGCCGGTTTAAAAAATTAGATCGGTCCAGTAATCTCAAGACCGTCTCCATTCTCCACTGGACTATTTTATAATTGTATATTAATTGAATAAGATAATCAACTTTTAATTAGTTAAAATGTTATATGTCTATATTATTCCATAATTCTATATGGTAAAAAAATTTCATTCCATTTTACAAAATTTGATGCATCTTTTCTTCTTGAAAAAACCCAAAAAGTGTTTTAAAAAAGTTGCCCGATTGGTTTGCGATGACTGACAATTTTATTCCTAAGATTCAAAATCGGTTATTTACGCATTTAAATTCCTTGAATCACACATTCACACCTAACCCCTACGTAATGCTATACGATGGTTGAACTCCTGATTAAGCGTTCAAGTTTTAGAGCATGTAATTGTGCTCCTTTTTTAGGGTTAATTGCATGTATATATATATATATATATATATAACTTACTTGAAATCTCGATATTGCTAAAATTTTTATGAAATAAAGATTTATTAACTCCTCGTGTTTTAAAACTTTGAGCACACAAACCATTTTCTATGTATGTGTTTTCAGAAGTATGAGTGTTCAAGATTTGAAAACACTAAGAGTCATGAGAGATTGATCGGGTATGTGATTTTCTTTATTTATATATTTATTTGAAACTCCATTTTATTAGTCAGATTTGCTAACAATTTGTGAAATTAGTGTTTTGCCTTCTTTATTTGAATAATAGTAAGATGTTCCTGACACGTTTCTTATTCTTAGGTTGTGTTTATTTGATTTGATAAGATTAATAATTCAATCCAATCAAATGTTTTAGTTGCAACTTGTGTATTAAATTATTTGGAGGTTGTTATCTACTTTCCAATTTTTCCTTTAACTACACTTCATCTTTAATCCTCATAGCATATAGTAACAATGACACCCTTGTATTAATTATTCTGTTTTGAGTAAATTTATTAATGATGAACTCATTTTCTAAAATAAGTTATCTAAAACATTAAATACAAAAAAATATATGCAAAAATTAACAAACAAAAGTTACGAGTATAATTCATTAAACTAATTATCACTTTCTTAATAAAAAAAATATGCAAAAATTAACCAAAAAGAAAAAAGTACGAATATAATTCATTAAAATAATTATCACTTTTTTAAATCAATTTGTTACTTTTTTATCTTATTTTTAATTTTTCGAATTAAGTGATATTTAATTCTTATTATTATATTTCAATATTTTATTCCTATATTTTTATTATAACCTAAAAAATTAATTTTTGAAATTTTAAAAAATATGGCTACTAAAAAAATCAATATTTTAAAAAAAAAATTCATTTATCAAATTAGTTAATATATTTTGATACACATATTTCACAATAAAAAACAAAATCGCCATCAGTTAATTTTGAAATATAGTGTATATCTACATCAAATAATATAGTTCACAATAATATCTTTACGTTATTAAAAGTATTCAGTTTAGCTTTCTATATTAGTAAATAGAAATAATATAACATAAAAAACAATTTTAATTTCAAATTTTAAAATATTGATAAATTAAAATTTTGTACACACCAACAAATTTTTTTTTTGAAACATAACCAAAAACAATTTTTAAGTAATTTGAAAAAATAATTAGCTAATAATTTGCATATCTCTAATTAAACTAGGGAAAAAATATTCTGGTTTAATATTAAAGTATTTTTTTATATTTATATTTTTTATGCATGATAAAATTTTATAATAAATAATTGAACTATTAAATTTTAATGCAAAATATACTGCACAAAAAATATTATTATTTTTTCAATACCATTCAATATCTTACTCAAATATTTTAATAATCACAACAATATTCATTTACCAAAATAGTAATTTATCAACTTTTCAAAATTTAATCGATCAAACAAAAAATATTATTATTTCAATATCTTAATCAAATATTTTAATAATCACAACAATATTCATTTATACAATCTCATCAATTCAACTAAACGCACCCAAACTTTTATATTATTAAAATAAAGTATTAACCATTTCAACACCTTTCATAGGTGAACAAAAAAAAAAACTTTTATCACGGATAACGGATGAAGATATTATGTTGAGAGCAGGTCTCATGTGAGACCTTAATCCGTGAGACGGGTCAACCCTACCCATATTCACAATAAAAAGTAATACTCTTAGCATAAAAAGTAATATTTTTTCATGGATGACCCAATAAGAGATCCGTCTCACAAATACGACCCGTGAGACCGTCTCATACAAGTTTTTGCCTTATGTTGAAATACAAGATGACATCTCAATAGATTGGATTTTTTTACAAGAAAATAATATATTAAAAGATTATTATCAAGCCGACAAACATGCAAGTACTCAATAAGTTCGAACAAAGCTTAATAACTATGGTCATTCACATATTGCTAATGAAAAAATTTCGTAAATTGGTATTGAATTTAACGATGAAGCAACACAGATAATACATTGATAGTTCTCAACACAGTGTGTACATTTGGCCAGAAAGTCGAATAGAAAATCCAATATTGAACAGCAACATCACAACGACGAAAATTCGAGAGAACGAGTGCCCACTTGTTCCAGGCGGCTTTACATAAATATAGAATGTATATTCATCTGGATCTATATCTCATCAATAAATCAAACGTTTGAAAATATGCAGGATAAAAATTCTATTACTATTGCGAATGAACTATATGCATATACCGATAATATCATAGCAAGCGAAATTTAGTTAGGTGGTGTTATTTCAAGTGACCTAGATGGGAGTTGCTTTTGTTCCTTCCACTATGTATGGTTCGAGAGCAAACATTCAAAGCTTTCGATCTTCTCTATTGTCATCGTTCAAAAGTAAAGTGAAAAAGTTTTGGTTTTGTTCCACGAGATGAACTGCTTGATAGTCTGTCAAATATAATTTCCTTGGCGACCCAATCTGAAAGAAAAATGGCACGTGAAAAAGAGACCTAGCAGGGTTCTTGAATATAAATAAAAGTTCTGATCAATTCGAGACATTACTTATCCATGACTTGAATCCTCAGCTTATGCTGGTTTAATCTTTTTCAGCCCAGACCTGAGATTTGGTTTGTCATTATCTTCTTTCACATAATTCTGACCCGTGCCCTCTGCAGGAAATGAAAATTTTCTAATTTTACAACACAGTGATAAATAAGATAAATTAAGCAATCTGATTCCTTTTGAACTATTATATAAATTTTATAAATTTGTTGCACAAATTGAAAGGAAAAGAAACAGAGAGGAGACTGATAGATAAGTTAGAAATAAAAAATAAAAACAAATCCTCAAACAAGACGTTTGCAAAATAAACATTAGATTGTGTTGTGAGAAGTCTTCTCCAAAACAAGCAATATTTGGTCTTCAATTTTCAAATCCCATTTTATCTCCAGAATTTTAACACGGTTGACTTCTACAAATGAAGAGGTCTCGAACATACAGCAGTAACTATGAGCCTCATATGTATGGAGTGCCTATACTTTGAGCTTAGTCCATATAATGGGTTTTTTGCATTCACCTCTCATATATTTAATAAATTTGACACTTACCTCCCTTGCATGCTTGATAAGAAAGATAAGTACCAAATACAATGACTACAGGGAGGTGAATGCAAAAATCCCATTTCCAATTAAACTTGATTCTCAAGTTCTTCACTATTTAAGGTTCGGCAAATGGTGAAGTCCATGGTAGAAAAATAAACTTTCATTCGGCTAACCATCTAGATCACCTAACACCATAGCGCTCGTCTAAAACCACATTTTAATGAAATAAGAAATTTAGAAACTTAATGGTTATAATAAGAAAGAAGAATAGAAGTGTCAGTCATGCTATTTGTCGACTCATCATCCTTACCACAGAGACAGTGAAGTTTGTATTTGTTTCCAAAAAACATGAAAATGCAAATTTAGTAACATGAAGACAGAATTATGTGAGAAATGCAGCCAAATTTAAGAAAATATATCTCATTCAGGTTTCCATCTGTAACATGAACCAGTCACTTGTGAAACTCAAACGGGAAAGGAACAAAAGAAGATGCTTCCAACTATTTAGTCAGCTGCCTGTGCCAAAAAAGTGACATGCAATGGGAGAAATGAATGTTGCATGGCTAAGCAAGATTAATAAATCGGAAACATCAATCAGATATTTTTGCAAAGTTGAATATGTATTCTCACCCCATGAATGCTTTTCTAAACCAAATAGTAAAATACCTTCGAATACCCAGCATGATTGGAACAATGAATAACAGAAAGCAAAATCACACACGCAAATAACTGTTAAGGATGGCTAACAAAAAAATAAAAGCATTGCATCCATTCTCAAAGAAACTATAACAAAATAAGGAAACACAGCTGTCTACTGGTTGAGTTGAAATAACCTTTCATCGAGTCAAAAGAATTGGAATGGTACAGGTTCATGGCAGAAGCTTCCTGTGAACATGTAGCCAATCCATGAGATATAAACCCTTTTCCGCTTGAATGTTTTTGAGTATCGGAAAGCTTCTGAAAGCCCTGCAAGTCAGCTGATGGTGAAGGATGGTGAATCCCCAGATTCTTATAATAATATATCCGTGAATTTTTCATAAGGTTGTGAGAATCAGCTGAAGGACATGAAAGCGGCTCATATCTCCTATGATCGATGTTTTGCCAACAGCCATACTGTAAAGTAGTAAACTGGTAAAACTTTAGAAAAATAGTGTTTATATTTCCCCATTCAGTCAAATATGTAGCTAGGAAAGTAATTAAAAACAATAATTTCTTCAACCTGCTCGGGAGAATTTATTGGCTTCTTTTGAGTCATGTTCTTGTTTACCAAATCCCTTGACTCGTGAAGCTGTGCGACAAACGACACTTCCAAATTATTAAGATATGAGTTGTGCTTCTCATTCGTCCATGCCGTGCAATCGTCCTGGATAAAAAAAAGGGAATGAGAGAGCGCTCTTTAAATACTTAAGGACGAACTTCTTTTAATATTTATAGAGGAAAATCCATATGGATGCATCTTTCCCCTGCACATTCTATCGGAAAGTACTTCTAAAACAGAAGACCAGCGAAAAACATTAGACAAAACAAGCAAAAGCACAAATCATAAAAACCTACTAACTTTCAGAAACATGGTTAGCAACGGGCACTAAAGCTTCAATTCTTTATTATTCCTTTCCCTGTTATCTTGGTAATGCAAGCACCCGCACATATTATCAAATACAAATATAATTTCAAAGAGACAGAACAAGTTCAAAATTGGCCACTGAAGTTTAGATCCCTTTAGGTATTTGGCTTTCATTTCAAACTCGGGAAAACCAATAAGTAAACTACTTCGCACAATGATAATGCATTTCAACCACACGATACTAAGATAAAAATAAAAAGCTTGATGCAACCGATCGATTATTTAACTAACAAATGTCTTGTTCCTCTTAATTCTACAGCAATCCGCCCCTTCATTTACGAACGCAAGCACCGAAAAAATCTAATACCAACGAATCAAGCCTAAAAAACAGCTAGAAACGTGAAGCTAACTACATGAACTTCACATTCAAATCTCAATTCAAACTTAACCACATAAACTCCACAGTCAACCAGCTAAAAAAAAACGAAAGATTTGATCTAATAAAATCTAATACTACCAAATCAAGCCTAAAAAATTTTCAAAAAAAGAGAAAAAAAAAACTCGGATTACCGGAGTAACGTTCGCGAGGCGACGCAATATATCTCCGCGGGTCAAGGACGACACCTCGGCGTTCCACAGCATCAAATCATCAGCGGCGCCGGACAGGAGATTTCGTTCCATTTTGGGATTTAATTTGTCAACGAGAAAGGGGAAAAAATATCTGAATTAAACTAATGGAGGAAACCCTCCGTATAGAAGAGAAGAGAGAGCGAGGCGGTTTGATTGAGAGGTGGGCTCCACATGGAAGCGCTTTTACACGTGTCAATAACAGCTATTGGTCGCCACGTCGGACGAGATATTAATCTCGAGCCAGATATTTTCTCCCCGCGCGTGCGTTTCCATCACGCGCTTGCCTATTTGACTACTAAGCCTATTGCGCTGCTACTATTCGTTCGAAAGGAGGAAAATATCCCACTGGCCTATAAACAAAGTAAATAAATAAATAATTTATTATCCATTTTTTTTCGATTTAATTGATTTTAAAATAGATTTAAATTGTAATCGACTAAAAATCAAGCCAAATATTCAAGTTGGTTTAGTTTAATTTCTGATCACTCTTAATTATTACTAATTATATATTTAGTAAAACAACGAGCGTTTGATCATATATTTTCGATCAGTTTTATTTTAAAATTATATATTTAGATTTTTATTTTTTAAAAAAGAAAAAAATGTTATATAATTCCGCCAATTGATTTAATTTTATCCAAAACGAAAGGGTTGGTTTATTTTTTAAGAAATGATATAAAAAAGTCCTTGCATTTCTTCTTTGGTATATTCATAGGATGATATTGTCTCAATAAATCTGAAATGGAAAATTGCACTTTTTTGTATTGTAATTTGTATTTTTTTTTATACATTTTAAAAATATAATATTTTATAAACACTCTCTAAAACTAATTCTGATAAATACAAGCAGGATTATGCTTCTTTTATCAAATTTTAAAATACATATAACCTGAAGACGTGTTTAAGGTATTTGAAATCCATTTCGTGTTTCATTTGTTTTAATTTTGGTTGATTTCAAATTTCTCTTATCTCATATATTCCCAATGTGCTTCAACTATGTTATTTTGTTTGAACTTTGAAAATTTTATTTGATTGGAGAAATGATATATGCCGCAAAAATATACAATTTTTTTACCCAATAAACCCAAAATTAAAAAGCTAATCCCTAACAACCACGTCATATTATGTGTTCCATCAGGCCCACCAAGTCTTAGGATATTTTTTGAAACTATGATATTATAATATAAAATGGGTCTTATGTGAGACCGTTTCACGGATTCTAATCTGTAAGACGGGTCAACCCTACTGATATTCAAAATAAAAAGTAATACTCTTTTCATGGATGACCCAAATAAGAGATTCGTCTCACAAATATGACCCGTGAGACCGTCTTACACAAGTTTTTGCATATATA
>NC_133319.1:20040953-20172510 GCF_012295235.1 Primulina huaijiensis
TATATATAATGTGCATAAAAAATCGAACAGGCTGTGTACTATTGGACAATGAATTGTTAAATATCCGAGGCTTGCATCATCGTGTGGAATATGTAAACCAAAGCTCAAATTCTCGAAAATTCTTGACTTGAACACGCCGATTGATTTATATATATTAATCGGATTGTGGCATTCATAGAAAAAAGAAAAAAAAGGAAAAAGAATGATATAAATCATAAGTGGAAATATTTGTGAATAGAAATAATGACAAAAGATAGAATAAGTAAATATTGTTGTGAAAAAGTAAAAATTTACGGTAAAAAGTAAAAATCTCAAACTCTCAAAATTATCACACTACACACTTTATAATATTTTTCTCTCAACTCAATTGTGATTTTCTTCACAAATGAAAGATCTATTTATAGAAAATCTTTACAAATAATCCAAAAATAAATTACATCATTACATTCATCATCACACACAAATTTCAATATTCAACACCTAATTTTACCTAATTTTCAACATTCAAATATTCAACATTCAATATTCAATATTAAAATATTAAATTTCAACACTCCTCTTTGTGATGATGATCATAATGATTATTTTCATTACGTGTTTTTATACTGCCTTTTTAAAAACCTTACTAGGAAAAACCCATTTGGGATAAAAACCATAGTAAGGGAAAAAGAGTGCAGTCACGTAAACTCCCCCTCATGTTGACACGAACAATTCTTCACAGATTTCGTAGATTGCGCATCCCAATATTATATATATGCTTTCTGATTATTGTCGTAGGAAGTGCTTTTGTGAAGAGATCTGATGAGTTTTCACTTGATTGAATGTGACGAACATCAATACATTTATTCTTCTCAAGCTCCTTGGTGAATGCGAAGAACTTAGGATGAATATGTTTAGTTCTGTCGCTTTTTATGTATCCTTCTTTCATTTGAGCAACACATGCAGCATTATCTTCATATAGTATCATAGGCTTCTCGTCGAATGATAATTCGCATGAGATTTGGATATGTTGGATCATTGATTTTAACCACACACATTCACGGCTTGCTTCATGTAGTGCGATAATCTCGGCATGATTTGATGAAGTTGTTACAAGCGTTTGTTTCTGTGAACGCCAAGAAATTGCAGTGCCTCCACGAGTAAATACATATCCAGTTTGAGAACGTGCCTTATGTGGATCAGATAAGTATCCAGCATCGGCATAACCAATTATACTTGGATTAGCATCTTTTGAATACAAAATTCCCAAGTCTGTCGTTCCTCGTAGATAACGGAATATATGTTTAATTCCGTTCCAGTGTCTCTTTGTTGGATATGTGCTAAATCTTGCCAATAAATTTACGGCAAAAGATATATCAGGCCTTGTACAATTTGTAAGATACATAAGGGCACCGATAGCACTTAGATATGGTACTTCTGGACCAAGAATATCTTCATCATCTTCACATGGACGGAATGGATCCTTTTCTATGTTTAATGATCTAACAACCATTGGAGTACTTAAAGGATTTGATTTGTCCATATTAAAACGTTTAAGGATCTTTTCTGTATAATTTGTCTGGTGAACAAATATTCCACATTCTTTTTGTTCAATTTGTAAACCCAGACAATACTTGGTTTTTCCAAGATCCTTCATTTCAAATTCTTCTTTCAAGTATGACACAACTTCTTGAATTTCCTTATTTGTTCCAATGATGTTTAAATCATCAACATATACAGCAATAATTACGCATCCGGATGTTGTTTTCTTAATGAAAACACAAGGGCATATTGAATTATTTACATATCCCTTTTTCATCAAGTGATCACTTAGCCTATTATACCACATTCTGCCGGATTGCTTCAACCCATATAATGATCTTAGTAATTTCACAGAATAACATTCTCTGGGTTTTGAACTTTGTGCTTCAGGCATCTTAAATCCTTCAGGGATTTTCATATATATATTACTATCAAGTGATCCATATAAGTAGGCTGTAACAACATCCATAAGACGCATTTCTAAATTTTCAGATACTGCCAAGCTAATCAAATACCGAAACGTAATTGCATCCATCACAGGAGAATACGTTTCTTCATAATCAATTCCAGGCCTTTGAGAAAAACCTTGTGCAACAAGTCGAGCTTTATATCTTACTATTTCATTTTTCTCATTTCGCTTTCGAATAAAAACCCATTTGTATCCAACAGGTTTTACACCTTCAGGTGTAAGGACTATAGGTCCAAAAACATTACGTTTATTTAGCGAATCCAATTCAACCTGGATGGCATCTTTCCATTTTATCCAATCCTGCCGATTTTTACATTCACCAAAAGATTTTGGTTCATGATCTTCATTATCATTTATGATGTCGATTGCCACATTATAAGAAAATATATCATCAATTTCTTCTATATCTTTTCGGTTCCATATTTTTCCAGTATTAATATAATTGATAGAGATTTCATGATTCTCGTCAGTTTGTGGTTCTGACAAAACATTTTCATCATCATGTGTTTCTTCAGGAACATCATTCTCTATTTTGTGATCATTATGTGTTTCTTCAGGAACATCATTCTCTATTTTGTGATCATTGTGTTTCTCTATGAATTTTCTTTTTCGAGGATTTTTATCCTTGGAACCAACTGGCCTTCCACGCTTCAGGCGTTTAATGACATCATGACTATCTTCAATTTGTTTCTTCGGAATTTCAATTCGAGCAGGGGCATTTGCAGCATGTATATATGATTTAGTTACCCCTTTTGTGTCTGCAAATGCATCTGGTATTTGATTTGCTATTCTTTGCAAGTGCACAATTTGCTGTACATCTTTTTCACATTGTTTTGTTCTTGGATCCAGATGTAACAATGATGATACATACCATGTAATTTCTTTTTCGGTATGTTTCTGTTCTCCCCCTAACATTGGGAAGATTTCCTCATTAAAATGACAATCAGCAAAACGTGCTGTGAACACGTCGCCTGTCTGTGGTTCAAGATATCGAATGATCGATGGACTATCATAACCAATATAAATTCCAATCTTTCTTTGAGGTCCCATTTTCTTTCGTTGAGGTGGTGCAATAGGCACATACACCATACATCCAAAAATTCTCAGATGAGAAATGTCTGGTTCTTTACCAAATGCAAGCTGCAATGGGGAGTATTTATGATATGCACTTGGTCTGATGCGAATTAATGAAGCAGCATGTAAAATTGCATGTCCCCATATAGAAATAGGGAGCTTTGTTTTCATAATCATTGGTCTAGCAATCATTTGCAGACGTTTAATCAATGATTCAGCCAATCCATTTTGAGTATGTACATGAGCAACAGGATGCTCAACAATGATTCCCATAGACATACAATAATCATTGAAAGTCTGGGAAGTAAATTCACCAGCATTATCAAGTCTAATTTTCTTGATTGTATAATCGAGAAATTGATTCCTCAATTTTATTATTTGAGCAAGTAATCTTGCAAATACAACATTTCGAGTTGACAATAAACATACATGTGACCATCTGCTGGAGGCATCAATCAATACCATAAAGTATCTGAATGGTCCACATGGTGGATGGATTGGTCCACAAATATCACCCTGAATACGTTCAAGAAATATTGGTGATTCAGTTTGGATTTTGGCTGGTGATGGTCTTATAATAAGTTTTCCAAGAGAACATGCTTTACATTGAAACTTATTATTCTGAAAGATCTTCTGGTCTTTCAGCGGATGACCGTGTGTATTTTCTATAATTCTTCACATCATTGTTGAATCAGCATGTCCTAATCGATCATGCCAATTGGTTAATATTGAAGAATTATCAACTACCATGTTTGATTCAATGAGACTTATATGTGTATAATGCAATCCAGTAGGGAGTATTGGTAGTTTTTCAATCACATATTTCTTTCCCGATTTATATGTGATAAGACACATATATTTCTCATTCCCTTCATTCATTGTTTGAGTATCATAACTATGGGAATATATATCATTAAAACTCAACAAATTTCTTTTCGATTGTGGTGAATACAAAGCATCATTGATCAAAAACTTTGTACCATTAGGTAACAAAAATTGTGCTTTACCACATCCTTTAATCAAGTCTACAGGACCTGATATTGTATTCACCATTGTTTTTGTTGGTTTTAGTTCTAAGAAATATCTTTTATCTCGGAGGATAGTGTGCGTTGTAGCACTATCAGGTATGCAAGCTTCAGCTTGGTTCATAGCATTTTACATATTTGAACTTCAAAAAAATATGCAATGAAATAAAATTACTGACAATAAAATAATATAACACACTATAAAACATGAAAAAATAAAATATTTTACATATTTATTCCACCAGCAAATTGATCATTATCTGAGAAATCAATCAGAAAATCTCCACAGCATCAAAATGAGTTGAACCACTCAAAGGTTCACTGTGTTCAGCAAAGTTGATCTCCTTTTCTTTCTCCTTTATTGATTCTTTATAAAGTTCACAAAGGTGCTCAAGGGCTCGACAAATACGAGACCAATGTCCTGGAGTACCACATCTGAAACAAAAACTTTCAAATCTTTTTGAGTGATTCTCATTAACACTCATATTTTCTTGATGCCTTTTCGGTGGATGGTTTGGGACGCTCTTTTGAGATGAGTTATAGAAATAACTATCTCGATTATTTTCAAATCACGGCCGCGTCCACGACCACGTCCACGTCCACGTCCATGACCACGACCTCGATTTTGTCCTCGACCAAAATCTTGTCTATAACTTTGATTTTGGTTTCCAGGTTTAAATTCATTTTTTCTTACGACATTTACTTCACGAAATGCCGTTGAACCAGTGGGTCGTGCCTCATGATTTCTCATTAAAAGCTCATTATTCTTTTCCGCCACAAGGAGACATGCGATTAGTTCAGAACATCTCGAAAATCCACGCACTCTATATTGTTGTTGCATGATTTCTCATTAAAAGCTCATTATTCTTTTCCGCTACAAGGAGACATGCGATTAGTTCAGAATATCTCGAAAATCCACGCCCTCTATATTGTTGTTGTAGAGTTATATTCGATGCATGAAAAGTGGAAAATGTTTTTTTAATCATTTCCAATTCAATAATCTCATGCCCACAAAATTTCAGTTGCGAGATTATTCAATACATCGCCGAGTTGTAATAACTGACTTTCTTAAAATCTTGGAATCTCAACGTATTCCATTCATCCTTGGCGATCGGAAGTATAACTTCCCTTATATGTTCGAATCTTTCTTTTAATCCCTTCCACAAAGCCATGTGATCTTTTTCAATCAGATATTCACATTTTAATCCCTCGTCGAGATGTCGACGCAAAAAGATCATGGCTCTTGTCTTTTCTTGTGATGTGCATATGCCATTTTCTTTTATGGTCTCATTTAGACCTAATGACTCAAGATGCATTTCCACATCGAGAGTCCATGGCATATAATTTTTTCCCGTAATATCAAGAGCAATGAATTCGAGCTTTGCCAAGTTTGACATGGTGGTACTAAAAAAATTACGATGCATTTTATTAGTTAATGAATATTGCAATACAAAGTAATGGATAAACAACAAATACAAGCATTTGTAAAAATAAAGAAAACACAAGAGGAGGATATTCTCCGATAAGTACAAGATTCGTGAGTATTATAACCAAAATAATTAAAAATAACTTTGTGAAAGCCATCTTCTTTTTTTTTTAAAAATGTGATGAAGAATAATTTTAGAGAAGAAGAAAAAGTTGGAGTGATTGAATATGTTTGTGAGATCATATTTATAGGACAAAAACTAACCGTTTTGTTACCGTTTATGACCGTTGGTGTACAAGAAAATAAATGTATGTATTTGTATAATTTTATGGTAATAATATGGTGTATATAATATTAGTAATGTTTTAAATAATTATGTATATCATATNTTTGCGGTAAAAAATAAAAATCTCAAACTCTCAAAATTATCACACTACACACTTTATAATATTTTTCTCTCAACTCAATTGTGATTTTCTTCACAAATGAGAGATCTATTTATAGAAAATCTTTACAAATAATCCAAAAATAAATTACATCATTACTTTCATCATCACACACAAATTTCAATATTCAACACCTAATTTTACCTAATTTTCAACATTCAATATTCAAATATTCAATATTAAAATATTAAATTTCAACAAATATTCATATGTGATTTTTTTGAACTCGATCACTTTATTTATAGGGTAGGGAGAGTACAAATTTTTACAGATATAATATTGACGTATTTATCATGATCACAAATCTATAATCATCTATGACAAGAAATTATTTTATAACATCCCATTTAAATGATTATTTGCACAACAATCGATTCGTCCAAATCTCCATACAAGATGGATGTTTGGTGAATTCATCTTGACTCAAATGTTACCTTGTTAAAATATTGACATTAAAATTCTGTGAGAAAAATCTGAACGAAAGAAAAAAAATCCAACGTTAGATACTTTTTTTGGAATGCGTTTCCCAATATAGACTATTATATCACTTCATTGAGTTTCATATTTATTTATTTTTCCCGTTGATGACATTGCAGTATCATTGTGCACATTCATAATTTTATTTAGTGACCTACATAATTCATCATTGAACATCAAGTCACTATTTATAAAAAAAAAATTAACAATTAATATATAGTAATTTTTCAAGAGCATCAAGAAAATGATATTTATTTTTATTCTCAATTAGTTAGAGCATCGTGTTGATAACATGTTATAAACCATAAGAGAATATAGATGAATACAGAGAATGAGAAAAAAAAAAAGAAAGAATGAGTCAATATATAGAAAAAATAGAAAATTATAAATCAAATATTATCTTGCCATATTTATTACGATAACGAATCTATAATAACTATTTTTTAGAAATTTTAAAAGAAAAGCTGTAAAAATTTTAATGTGTGGATTGTAGGGCCTCGAGTCTGCTATGAAAAAAAATTGAGATTTCGTAAGAATCGCAACATAAGTATTAATTGTCGACTCTTTTCCTAAGTTATTTAATTTAAACAATAAATGAGCTGAAGATTTCTTTGTTTTTTAGTTGGGATGGGTTTCTGTCATAATTTTGGGTCATTTTAAATTTGAGATTTTGATGACAGACGAACTATAAATCACCGATATCTCGACTGGATTTTCACTATCGCGATATGACCACAAGGTATAAACAACATAAGCATGCTCAATATAATTTATAACCGGAAATAAACATTTTTTGGAAATCAAATACTAGAAGTAAATTCAGTCAACAATTTCATTTAAAAATATTGATGATCGTACTATCGAATCATTTATACTCGTTGAGAAGTATTAATCAACATATGATTTTAATGTAAGATCCATCAAGCACCATAAATTCATTAACATTTAAGTATTTAAAACAAGTGTGTTATTAAAAAAATACAACTTAGCAAGGCATAACAAACTACTTTGAGCACATTGATGAGACATTAAATCACATAGGCCTAGTCATCAATAAATTTAATGGCCAATAAATGTTAAATTACTCAGTGATTTTTTTTTTAAAAAAAATAAAATTGACAAGTTCATTCATAACTCACATGTGACAAAAGCTATTTTTTTAATAATGTAAACAATAGTAATTTGAAACTAAACTCCTACATGATTGATTTGCATATTAAAATTTATAAGTATATTTAAACATATTTCTTCCTCCTGCTTGCTCCAGCGCATACTTCTTGTTCTTCTGCGTGTTCCGCTGATAAAGTTCAGGTACTCTTTCGTTCGTCAGTGTGGTGATTTGAGCAACGTTACTGCGGGTTTGCCCGTTGTATCTTGGAAAACAGTCTTCTGGTTAAATCCTAGAAGCACATATCGGAGGGGAAAAATCTGTTTAAAGAAACTGTACTTGCTACAGGCCTCGGTTTGGTTTTATTCTTACATACAAGATACTCATATTTTCAACAGTATATTTTTTCCGTTTACTGCATCGCTTGTACGAGCTTGCTTCTGTAATTATATTATTAGCATTTTCGGTAACATTACACTGTTACCATTAATTATAATTTTTTTGGTAAAACTACAAACATTCGGTCTCACATTTAATCAAAATTAAGGTCACATGTCTGATTAATATAGATTGCAATGAGTAAAATTATTTGGACAAGAATTTTTTGAGTTTCATTATTACGAGTAACTATATATTTTGGTAAAACGGCAAAAGCTTCACCATATACACTAAATGATTATATAATTATATTATTGGTAAATATTTATAATAAAACAAAACAATCTAACGTATTTAATGAAAATGTAGGTTGAAACTGTAACGACCATGTGCTATTCTAATATTGGGCTTCTTCTAGAACATTTTTCCGTAAACAGGCTCTCTCTGGAGTCCACTCCCTTACAAGCTTTCTCACATCACAAACTAGTTTACCAAAGTATTTTTGGGATGAGGCAGTCACCAAATCCTGCTACCTAATGAACAGGTTCCCATCAAGTGCATTAAATTTCAAGAATCTTATGGAACTTTGAAAAGAAACTCCTACAGACTACTCACACTTGAGAGTATTTGGATTCTTGGCCTATGCTTACGTAAAACAAGATAAATTGGATCCGAGAGCTCTTATATGTATTTATATCGGATATCCAGAGGGCGTGAAAGGCTACAAAGTTTGAAATCTTGAGCCCACAGGACCTCAGTGCTTTAACTCAAGAGACATAAAATTTGATGAATAAAAAATGGGATACACCTATAGAAACAACTCCTTGTTATGAGAGATCAATGAATCAAATATACAAGTTGTGGTGGAGCATTCAAGAGATAATATGATATGTTAGAATCAAGTGTTTACCACTAGGTCAAAAGTTATAGCTGTTAGCTAAGGCACAATTTTATTTCCTTATATTTGTTGCAGCGTAGCGTGCATCTACTTGGTTGCTAATGGGTCGGGCTATTAGGCCCATGAATCCGGGGAGGTACGTGTCTATCTACTGGTGCTGTTTTATATCCCTTATAGATCAGTCTTATCCTTTTTCTACCGTCGGTCCTGTTCCCAGCAGAGACAATACTACCCATTAAGATCTGATGTCATTCTTTTATGGCCCACTTAGCCAACTAGATCAAGTGACGCAACGTCAGCAGCTTGATGCATGAGAACTTTCAAAGAGGTCACTTATCTCAGTACTACTCTTACTCATGCATGCCTAACCCAACATGATACTAGGAGTTGGTGAATGTCATGAAGATGATAATGATCAAAGTGACATAGACCAAGAAATACAACCAGAAAGAGAAATCAGTGGTTACATGCTTGCTAGAGATAGAGCAAAAAGAGAAATAAGACCACCATACAGATTTTCACAAGCTAATTTAGCCTTCTATGCACTCAAAATAGTAAGACAAGTGGAGTTCTATAACCAACTTCATATAAGGAATCCATAAAGAGCAAGGACAAATACAAATGGATTGAGGCAATGAATGAAGATATTAGTTCACTAAATAAGAACAATACCTGGTTAGCTAGTAAATAAGGCAAAAGGACAAAGAATAGTGGGACCCAAATGGATCTTTAAGGTAAAAGAAGAATTTTTTTACTGATGTACCAACGAGGTTTAAGGCTAAGCTTGTAGCAAATAGGATATCGGTATGGAGATTAAGAGGGACATGAGATCAAATAGGTTTTTATTAAGTCGAGGTTCTTACATCAAGAAAGTGATGCAAAGATTTAACATGCATAAGTCCAAGGAAGTGTCAACACCACTTGGACAACACTTCAAACTTTCATGTGATCAATCACCTCCAAGTGATGAGATGGAAGTTATGAAACATATCACATACTCTAGTTGTGTAGGCAATGTGATGTATGGCACGATGTGCAGCTGCCCAAGTCTAGCTTATGTTATATGTGCAGCATCAAGCTTTATGGAAAATCCAGGAAAAAAAATTACATTGGGAAGCACTTAAATGGATCTTAAAATACTTGAAGAGATCGTCTGGTTTGGGATTATGGTTTGAAAAAGAGGATATAATTCAAACATTCAAAGTATTCGTGGATTCAGACTATGCTGAAAACTTAAATACGAGGAAATCATTAACCGATTTTATCTTCACTCACTTTTGTTGGTGTAAAGTTTTCTCGCACTCAAGACGCACTGAAATTTTAAAATTTTAAGTTTTGACAATCAAAACATTCTTGGGTGTCATATCATTCTAATTCCATTCATAAGTACGTTTAGATTATTTACCTTTAGTGATTTACGCTCGTCTCCAACTATTGAGTGTTTAGACGATAATAACTATTCTTATATTTCCATACGAACAATCATCTGGATATAAACTGTTTTAAATCGTCTAATCAGGTCCACGATTAAATATTGAATTCTTCATTTAGATTGCACAATGATTGTGCGTTGATAATTTATCGCCAGAAGGCGGAAGAATCCAAAAGCAGTGCAAAGAGGCAGTGGCAACACACAACGGTGGAAGTGGTGGTCTGCCGAGAGTAACTTTCACAAGTGGTGGTCGATGTTTTCTTGGTGTGAGAGAGATATATAAAAGAGAATATAATCTTGATTGTGTTGTGTGTTATCAACTCTTGATCACATTTTTTTAATTTTCTCAATGGTTGAATCTTAATCCTACAAAATTCTCAAGTATATTTTTACCCTTGTCAAAATTCTAATTTGTAATATTTTCAATTTTTGTATAATAGATGATATAATTAAATATTTATTATTTAATTAATTAATTCTAGATATTTCTATAATATTCTTTGAGTGTTTTTTCTTCAAAAAAATATATTCTTTGGGTATCTTGACATGATGAAATCTATTAATCAACATTTCATTATATTATTATTCCATGTTTATTTATTAACATTTTAGGATTTTGTATGCATCATAACTCCAATTTATGATCAGACATTCGATGACGGTACGATATTCGATATTATGGTGAAAAACGAAAATTTCGAATGTCAGAATTTTTCACTGATTCATTTTTGTCAGTTTTCTATTTTGGAACTCCTTAACTAAATTAGACAGTTGTACTATGCTCACTAAATTAACAGTCAAACTAACTTACACAGCTTTCAAATAAGGAATCAACTTATAAACTTCTTTATAAAAATATGTTTGATCTCCATCAAACTTAATTATCAAATTCAACTTTTTGAATTCGACTATCTCAATAGGAACATAAAATTCAATATTCGTGTGATCTTAGACAGTAAACAGTTTTTGGAAGTTGTCCAGATCTGATCCATGACCGATTTTTATCCAACTGGTCGATCCAATCCAATTATGAAAACACTGATTATAGATTTAAAATATCTAGCATCGATCAAATACATCAATTCAAATACAATCTAATTGTATTTATGACTTGATGCTCGCATACTTTTTGAATAAATAGAAATAAAAGAACAAACTTATTTGATTAGGTATTCAATTTATATATTCAAAAAAATTCATAATAAATTTATAAAATTATTATTTTAATATATTTCAAATTTCTTCATCAAACAATTCGATCTTACATGTGGAAAAAAAACTCAAGTGTCATAGTTTTTCAGAAACCCATAAGTAAAAATTAATATCTTTTTGTCTTCGCCAGAATTTGCAATCGATCATATCCGCCGCAACCTAAAATTTATGCAGCATGCTCTTAATATTTATAGCCTAAGAAGATTATATGTTCCTCATTTTATACCTAACCCTAAATATTACACTTCCGAATAGGGTGTGGGGATCATATATATATAATTAATTAACTTCCCCAAACCTCATGAATGACAATTCATTCGAGTTCTAGCGCCATTGAAACTTTCCTTTCTTGTCAAATTCCAGAATTACTTATGCACTTTAATGATCAATACAACACTATTTGTAAATAAGCACACCAACCTAGCTATAAGTTTATTGAAATAATTTTTTGGTCTCTTAATGAGTTTTTTTTCTATCAAATTTTAAAAATAATTATACATACATACATATATAATCGACTGACTTGCGAAGAACAACGACGACATTAACTGGTCGTTGCTATTCAAAGTTCCGATATAACTAAATTAATTTTTAACGACATAATATATATAAGATAATTTTAATAGTTAACTTCGAATATTATTTAATGATTCATTTTCATTCAAAACAGCATATTCCATCGAATAACATATTAATCGTGGATGATTGTGTTCTATGCTTTTTTTTTTCCTTTAAATTAAAACATTTTATTTTTAAGTTCTAAAAAAGATTAAGGCTGAAAAATTATGTGAGTTCTTTTTCATGTTAAAGCCAGAACTATTCCATTACCGGTGACTCATTAATTTTGACATAAAATTATATGATACGAAAATATAATATAACTACGAAACAATTTGATTTTTCTAAATTAATTAATATACTTATATTGTGTTTGGATTATTAATTAATATACTTATATTGTGTTTGGATTGATGGATTTCAAATTTTTTTTAGAGAAGTAAGATCATAAATTTCAAATTCACCCTCATATTTTTATATTGTATTTTATGTTAATTATGATGGATTTCAAGTTCACTCGACTATGATGTCATTTGAAATAAATTCTATTTTGTACTAATCATGTGTAAAAAAGTAAATGTTTTTAAATCATTCTCCTCCAACGCAACCTTAGACTATTTAAAAAATATTTTTATACTCATATAAGAGTAGGTCTCTTGTGAGATGGTCTCACGAATCTTTATCTGTGAGATGGGTCAATCCTACCGATATTCACAATAAAAAGTAATACTCTTAACATAAAAAGTAATACTTTTTCATGGATGACCCAAATAAGATATCCGTCTCACAAAATACGACATTTGAAACCATCTCACAAGAGCTTTTGTGCTCATATAATTACTAATTAATATTTATGGATTTTTCAGAGTATCATTTTTTTCATAAAAGGGTAAAATAATCAAATTAGTTACATAAGTTAGCATATTTTGGGTTTTGATTCTCCAGTAATCAAAGCTAGATCTTATTGTAGTAACTTTAAACTTTTAAGTTTTTATACCTATCTTGTCGGAGAGTTCACAATTCCAAATAATATTGACCCAACACAGATTGGATATGTTAGTGTATTTTTTTTAAAAAAAAATTAAACTTATTTTGCAAGAGTGTTCACTAACGTAGAAAATTGTTGAAATAATATTAGATATTGTTACATGACAGTTGACACCAAATAATACTTACATGATACATATTGATCAAATCTTAGTTGAGTAACTTCGTATTTTCTTAGTTTCTGAACTTATTTTGTTGGACTGATCATGCGATGTCGAAAAATAATAACATAACATGAAATATTGCTGCCACATAATGCTGACATGCATGGCACAAACTCTCGAGGGAATTAAGACTATAAACAAAAAAACATAACTTAAAATGAATAAATTTGTTATTTTTATCTTTTATAAATATCTGAATTTTTTTTTATCTTATGCCAAAGTAAATGTACATTTTATGTTACTTACATGTACATCTTTTGAAAATGTTATTTTCGAGACGACCAAGAATTTGGAAGCAATTAATTACTTCGATTCAGATTATCTTCTCGTATTGATTCATGCAAACTAAACTCCAGGACAAACTTTGATTGATAAACAGCACATTTTTACCTGCTACTTCCGATGGTTGATTTTGAATCTTATTTCACACTACATGGATCAAGAGAGTAATTTTTGGATTTGTACATAATTGTGGATTCGATTTTTGGTTATTGAATATATGTTGTGAGATCCTAAAATGTATGTGCAAAATTTGGACAAAAAAATTCGGAAAATGAAGCATAAAATCAATGCTCAAAGGAGCAGGAGATACTTGTCAACTCCAGTGATCCTAGCTCGAATCGGTGCGAATCACGATCTCTGCGTACCTTCCCTCTTTCTATATTAGGATTACAGTTTCTGCTGGATTAAATTTAGATTCTTCCTGTTTTTCGAGTGATCTCCGCAATTTTTAGAATGTTTTTGGTGTTATTTTATTCAATTTATTTATATTTGTACAACTCGTTGAAGAAGAGTGAAGTAATTTGGATGTGAAAACTTGCTGGGTCTTCTTTTCTCTGAATGTTATTCGTCGATGCTCGAAAGTTGGGTACGTTGAGGTTTTGGGTTTAGGGAATCAAAGCTAATGAATGCGCTCGTGTGGTCTTTGGGAAGGGGAAATTGACTCTTGTGCCCTCGCCTGTCTCTTTTGAACTCATCAGGTGGTATCAATTCTTTAAAGCTAAGTGGTTGGTTGTCCGTGACCTGTATTATTTGTATGACGAAATTTAATCTGTTTTGGGTTTTATAATCCCTTCTTCCTCTTCCTTCCGTTGGTTTGCATACCTGTTTTCTTGTTTTCTTAAGTACTCGTGAATGGGGTTCCTCTTCTGTCACAGCAAAAAGTGTTTTTGATAGGAGTATTTGGTTCAATGTGCCACAAGATAGATGTTTTCTTTATCGTTTGTGCGGCTGGTTCTTCTTAAAAATTTCGTTGAATCACAAAGAAAGAACTACCTTATGCATCGATAGGGTAGAAAGATATTGCATTAATTGATGATTCACTAAGGTTGTTGAAAGGCTGATGTAATGAACTTGCCAGCTAGAGGACCGTCTTTGCAGTCTTGCAATAATGGGGACGTACCTGAACTTCAAGTACTTCTGGGATACTGCAAATTCAGGAGGGAAGCCTACCGGTAATTATCTGTTTGGTTGATAGTTCTCAATATGTTGTTTTGACTTTTGATGAGTTTCAGATTAGTTTGAGCGAACCTAGAAAGGATTGTGGATCTGTTAACATGGAGGACCTTTTTAAGAGCATTTGGACACCTGAAGAAAGCCAGGCTCTGGCAACTTCTACTGGTGGAGGAGATGAAAGTGTGCAGTTTGGAAATTTGCAACGTCAGGCTTCTTTAATATTGTTAAGGACACCCAGCCAAAAAACCGTTGATGAAGCGTGGAGGGATGTCCTCAATGAAGCTATTGGTGTGAAAGATGGATGTGATAGCGGAGGTTCAAAATTACAGCCGAGGGCGCCTACTTTAGGTAAGATCACATTGGAAGAATTTTTAGCTAGAACATCGGTGGCAAAAGAAGATACACGACCATCTGGAATATCAAACGGCAATGAAATATATGGTAGTTTACCTCCTTCAAGTGGTAACTATGCTGCTTCAAACTCAGGATTTCAACAAGCATCTCAGAACAATGGTGTCTTGGGTAATCACATTGCTTCACGTAACAACATGTTTCATAGTTCGACTAACTTGAGGATCAATATGAGCGTTGTGAGGCCGTCCGCGCAACCACCTCAGCTCCCACAACCACAAGTACGACCACCATTTCTAAAGCAAACTAACATGGCCTTTTCTTCTTTATTACAAGTTGGAAGCTATGCGCAGCTATATAGCCCAGGAGCAAAGGGATTGGCTGTAGGAATGACAAAGCCGGTCAACAGCAATAGAGATCAAGGTGGAACAACAAGGATTATTGACAGACTACACTACGGTTCAGCAGTTGTGAGGAGTGCTCCGCCTCCTAGGAATAATCTGAGGTCAGAAGCTCCTGTAAAGAGTAAGAAAGACCCACCAACACTGTCCCCTACACTTTATAATTTTGGTGAAGACGGAGAAAAGAAATCATCAAGTTCTTTGGAGAACGTAATGGAGAGAAGGCAGATGAGAATGATTAAAAACAGGGAGTCTGCTTCAAGGTCACGAGCTAGAAAGCAGGTGACCATTCTTTGGTTATAGAAGCAGCTATATTTGCCCCTGGTTTACATGTTAATCAGAGTTTCTACGTGAGATAGATAGAATACGGCTATTTTTCGTTTGAGTAAAGGATATATTTCGGGTGAACAGATTTATCACTTGATTTTGCCACCTCTTACTCATATATATCGTGCATCAATAATATGAGAACGGCCCGATGTTGATTTCTACTCAATCGACATGCTTTAGTTTTCCTATCTGAAACTTATTTTTTATTGTATGGATAGGATTTTTTTATCAAGATCTTTGTGCTGGGAATTACCTGTAACACTCAGTTCTGTTTCAAGCATAAGCACCACATGTTTGTAACGAAACAATGAATTGAGTTATTCATTTGAAGTAATATGTAAGTGGTTGAATTTCAAATTTCAGAATATGTTATAATTCAGTATATTAGTTACTTTTTTTTACATTTTATAGTTGTTTACTATCACACATATCGTTATTAATAGTTCTATTTATATATGTGGTGACTCGGAAAATGCAGGCCTATACGCTGGAATTGGAATCAGAAGTGGCAAAACTCCGAGAAATGAACAGAGAGCTGCAGAAAAAACAGGTACATCTATTTTGACATTCAAACCATACATTAGGGAGATAATTATGGACTCTCGTGATTTTGATTTGACAAAAAAAAAAAACACATCTCCGTGATGTTGCAGGAAGAATTCGAGGAGATGTTGAAAAATCAGGTACTCAGATTCTTTATTGATTTTTTGTTTCCTGCGTTGTTAATCAATGCTGTATGCCCATAAGATAAAGTAATTAAAGTTGTTTACAAACTACTGTCACCGCGGTGTCACCGGCACAAGGATTCTGCTTTTGTGTGGATCACATTCTCTTCTTTGCTGTAAATATTCTGTTTCATCTGTTGGCAGATGTTGGAATCGACACCCTGGGGAGGTAAAAGACGATGCTTGAGACGCACACTGACAGGACCTTGGTAAAAGACTAAGAGATAATCTTGAACCGTCGTTAGTCGAGTATTTGGCATTGTGTATTAGCGAATGCTGGACTTCACAGTTCATCTGCTGTGTAATTAAGCCTTGAAGTACAACAGAGAAGTTTGGTAAAATTATAGAACTGGTTGGCATTGTGTATTGAAGATGTGTTTTCCCGTAATTAGTGAATGCTGGGCTTCATTGTTCATCTGCGGTGTAACTAAGCATTGTAGTACAATGGAGAAGTTTGGTAAAATTATAGAACTGGAAACTGTTTAAAATCTTTTTGGCTTATTAGTGTTGTAGCAACTTGTTAAAAGCAGTTGTGGACTTGCTGTTTGTTCTTTTTGGGTTGTTCAGTTGTGACTTCTTTCTTTCACGCACTTGAGACGCTTGGTAGCATAAGCTGACCTGAGAAATCTATGGCCAGGAGCACGGTTGCCATCGTGGCTGTGGTCGAGAATGTTAGGCCGCTACCATCATAAAGTTCCAGTTGTAGATGGTGAAGTACCGTAACGGCATGTTCTGAACGGACATTGTCCAGTTTTTTTTATCGGTTCATCACTTGACTAATTGGCTCCAAATGTGGTCTTTGCTACTTATTTTTAAGCATATGTAAATGTGCTTGAATAATTACTGTTAGGTTGTAAAATATACATGTGGATTTGTGTGTGGTTTAATGTTATTGTTTCAATTTTATTCTTTTGTCCAATTATTGGTTGAAAAGGTGTCTAGGGTGGCTTGACATGTAGCAATTGTTTAAGTGCCCTTTATTATTCAGTTTATCTTCTAATTAAATTCTTGCGTGTATCGGCTTGATAAATTTGGAACCACATTTTTACAAGCCAGTAGGTTTGGCCATCTGAGACCCGAATTCCTCCAACGATTTTGTTGTTAACTTTTGAAGAACTGAAATTATTTTATAATTAATTACTCAGATTTATTATTCAAATATTATTTTTTTTTTGTTTTTAACATTTATGGTTTTAGAATTTTATTTTTTAAAATATGGGCAGCACATATTTTTTGTGTTCTTATTATCACACCTTGTTAGGCCCAAAGTGTGAGCCCAATTAAAATTGAAAGTCCATTAGATTAGCGTCCATGAACTCTGGAGTGTTGAACGGTTTAAAAGACTGATGTGTGCATGACCAGAGAAGCAGACTCACAATCCATGATCGATTGTGGTGGAATGTGGCCAATCCGTTCATAAGAATTGAACAAAAAGAGGACAAAAGTCATCAGAAAGCCTCTCGACTACTTCATCAACAATCAACTCAAAATTATAGCAAAAAAGCTCTTTGCAAATTTCATGAATTTTAGCCTAATCATGTCGCATATTTCCAGTAGATTTTCTTTTGTTTCCTTAAAATTTTAGCCTATTCATCTAGTTTTTCCAATTCCAATTGTAAAAACTTTATTTTGATTCATAATATATAGATGTTTTTCATGAATTTCTTTTGCAAATTTCATCAGACTATTTGTTTAAATTCTTAGCTTTGCGGCTTGCCGAAAGAGTTAGAACTAACAATCGAATCGGGATTCACAACGCTTGATCGTAGGATTCTGGCACGATTTTGTGCCTGACACGCATACAATATTTTTGTGCAAACAGATTTAGGCACACCTAGTCAGACCAAGATGTCTTCAAAGCTTACTGAGACTCATGAAAGAATCATCAATCACGTGGGAAGGAACATGCTGCCAAAGAAGAGAGGAAACACCGAGAATAACGAAAGTATGTTTCAAAGTCTAAGTAGGTTTATGAACCATTGGAAAGAAATGCACTCGGTGGATATTTGGAATGCATGACATATGATTTATGAGTTTTCAGATTCATATAACGAACTTTCACAAAATAAAATATGGATTTCTCAGAAATTTCTACCAATAAAATATTGAAGGAATTAGATTATGAATACTATTAGGGGAGATCACTTCATCAACTAAATGCACGAATAAATTCTTAGTAATATGGAGAATATGCTAATCATAATTTTTTCATGTTTATATGGTTGTGTTTTTGGAGATGAAATACAGATTTACAACCAATCACAAGTTTTGTGTTGGACCTCAAGGTTTTTTTTAGAGAGGAAAGGAGACAAAATTTATTTGAAAGGTACAACAGAAGGATGCAGTCACATGAATGGAATGCATTGTTTGATACCAGAGAATACGTGATTTCTGATTTTTTTAGATCCATATGATTATGTTTTAAAAGAATTAAGATGGGTTTCATGTGACGAGCAAAGATTTGAAAAACAAGAAGGATATGATGAGGGATTCTTTCATAATATAGTGGAATATAAAAAAGAACACCCCAAAGAAATTTATGAGAAACCCTCAATTCCTCATGTAACTTCAAACTTGGATTATGAGGAAGAAAATTTGGATTTTATTAAGTCAAGTGTCATATGACATTTAGAAGAAGCCATGAGTTGTATGACAGAAAATGTGAGCAAGATCATGTTGACCATGATGAGTGAATTGGAAGAAGACGTAGAATATCAGTAGAATTCTAGCAAAGAGGAGGAAGGCAAGAATAGTGTCCAAACAAAAAATGATGAGTTAAAAAATCATTAGGGAATTATCATAATTTCTTTATAAAATCATTTCTAGGAGACACAAATGTGGAAGAGAATATCCACTACTTAGGCGATGAAAATCACAATAATATGGAGTATTTTTCCCAAAAATATGGTATAACAGTAGAGTTGTCATTTTCCAAGACTGTATTGAAAAATATGGATGGTTCGGGGAGGAAAATAAGAGAACATGATATGTTCATTAATCAAGGAAAGAGAGAAAAATTGAAGAATAATATGAAGAAAGTGAAGAAAAAGTATTGAATTTCCAAAGAAATGATATTTACTGTAAAACACTTGTGCCTAATGGCGAAGAACAAGAATTACCTCCAGGAAGTCATAAATAAGTATTGAGTACCAAGGACTATGATGTTTAAGACAAGGGGTATGATTTACAAGTATTATAATGGAGGATTACACCTTATGAAAGTGAGGATCACATATATCAGTATATGCTCGTGGATCCATGGCCTTTGGGCAAGAGAACCGATCATATGTGCAAGGATCACTCAATTGTGTTCGAGTATCACATAATCTCAGGCCAAGAATTGAATTTTCAGGAGAATGTTCACCAATGCAGAAGTTGAGGGATCATTGGTCCTCTCAGTAAAGGAATCACAAGAGAGTCAATCCTCATATTAAAGGGATATCCTCCACAGTTCCAAAGTTTGTATTGAAACCCAAAACAAGGAAAGTTGATGAGTGGCAAGTTATATGACACAAGAAACTCCATTGTCATTTAACCATTACACAAAACAGAGGATGTTGAGGGAGAAGGCCACTAAAAGAATATTCCAGGCAGTAGCACCACAAAAACCCAAGTCTAAATTTGGCAGAAGGGCTATTGAACACAATGAGGATGACTACTAAGATCTGTCGTCCGAGGACAAGATTCCTGGAGTCAAAAGAGCAAGTTTTAAGATAAGGGTGAACAAATTACAGCAAACCATAGTAGAAATCTCCGAGCACAATCATTCAATGAATATAAAGGAAAAAGGTCTGTGAATGTGAATTCCACTTATTTGAGAACTTCAATAAATGAAAAAGGACGATCAAATGTGAGCAGAAATATGTAGACCCAAAAAATGCGAAGCATTGAGTATCCCGCGATATGATATTCAAAGCCAAATACTTAAATGATGAATGTTTCAATATGCATGATCATCATTACAGTAGGGGGAATGCATTTGAAATATGGGGTAATATAAGCTATAATAAGGAATCCATGGACAAAAGGCCGGTGAACAAGTACTTTGGAGGAACATCGTCTTTTAGGTCGAGGAAGGATATAGAGATGAAGGACCATTGCTCTCTTAAAACAACTACTTGGAAAAGATCACTTACAAATATGATGAAAATGATGAAAAAATATTGAATTCCCAAAGAAATAATATTGAGTTAGA
This sequence comes from Primulina huaijiensis, assembly GCF_012295235.1. Taxonomy (NCBI): domain Eukaryota; kingdom Viridiplantae; phylum Streptophyta; class Magnoliopsida; order Lamiales; family Gesneriaceae; genus Primulina; species Primulina huaijiensis. The sequence continues at coordinate 20,061,646 of NC_133319.1, forward strand.
AGAATCATTTTCAAAGTGGAAAATGAAGAATTCCCTCAAGAAATGCACAAAAAATGTTGTGTGCCTAGAGATAAGATTTTGTGTTGAAGGATATACAGAGGGAGTTCAAGCATAGATAATCATTTTTATGAGAGGATGAGTGCAGTATATGGAAAGGAAAATTTAATATATGATGAGAGATTCTTGGTCTCAAAGATAAGAAAACAACAATAGATCGAATCATCATCCTTCAAAGGTCAAATGAATCAGCTTAGGTCGAAGATTGAAGCTCAACATGGAAGATCTCCGTGACACAGGTTGGGGAATCCAGAGACATCCTCAAGTCAGTACTCAAAGGATTACAATCCTTATATTGAAATGATCAATTCGAGGATCATGGAATTCGTTCTTCCTCCTAATCAATGAAGACAAAAGTGTGTCAGGTGATAAACTTCCATAAATTTCCACTTCCACCTACTAAAATTCAATTTTTGTAGAAGATAGAAAAATTAGAGGGAATGACCAAGTTTTCTAATAAGTTATTGGGCGGAAGGATGAGGATGATGAACTAGCACTTGAAGAAAAAGTTCATGAAGTAGAATACGGTTTCCAGTATATTGTTGTAGACAAAAGTTGATCCATCAAAGCTACAAGTTAATTGTAAGTGAAATGGTTTTTAATCCAAGGCTTGAAGTTACTATAAAATTGGTTATTTAGGCACTTTCATGATTCAAGAAAACGTGACCAAATTATGGCCTTAAATAAGCGAGTTTGTGCTTTGTAATTGTGTTTAGTTGATTGGCAAATAATTGGTATGATGATTAGAGGCGGCCCTGGGGTGTCAATATGGGGCCACCGCACAGGGCCTCCAGCTGGATAGGGCCCCAATTAAAATGGGGTTAGGGTATCTTGAGTTAGATATTTGGGCTTTGGATTTTACTTCAAATTTTCTAAAATTTAATAGTGAGTAGTGTGCTTATCAATCAGACACTTCAAATTTTCATGTTGACCCTTACATCTAAAAAGAACCACCAAAATAGAGACTATCGCATGCACATCTGACAGATTTTGGAGGAGGGGTTTCTGATTTAGTGTTGTCTGGTTATATTTGATAGTGTTCTTCTTTTCAGTTTAAGTGTTTCCTTCAGTAACCTTCGGTAAAACTTTGAACAGGTAAGATTTTTTGTCATCTTGAGTTTTATTTTTCTTTTCATTTCACAATATTTGTTTATCTTTTGTTGTTATTTTCTTTGGAATGTCGTTTTTTTTTCATGTTTTACATGATGATGACGATTAGCTATGATTTCGATTGGGTGTGAGTTTTTGGAAAAACTTGATTATGAATTATTGATTGATGAATTTGCTGATAAAAATGCAAAAAGATCGGTTTTTCACCGTTAATCGAAATAGAATATATTTTCTTTTTTATATGATGTAACAATAATTATTATTAACAATGCGGAATATAATGTTTTTTTATTATAGATATTAGTTTATGTAATCAAATAATGAAATTATTTTTATATCATTGATTTTAGTATTAGTTTTATATAAATACAAAGGGCCTTTTATTGTTGCACCGGACCCTTCAAAGTCTAAGACCGGCCCTGATGATGATGGTCTGAAGCTGAATTTGCAAATTGATTGAAATATTTTAGTGATCACATGTGATAATATGCCAGAGAATTGATTATTTATATGTGATTGATGATGGTTAAAAGGAGATTGGTACATTGGTTGTGAGATATATTGTATAAAACATCTCATTTGGTTGTGTTGAAAAAAATTCGGCAGAGTTTTCCCTGTAAATACAACATGTCAAAAATACAACAAGTCCAAATATAACTCATGCAATAGATGTAATGACAGTAACATATATTTCCAAAAACCAAGTTTGGCTTCCAAACCACTTTAGCAAGTCTACAAATTAGAAAGACACTAGACAAACCATGACAAGCTGGTAAAATAAAATACAACTACTATTCCTAATCTATGTTTTATTTTCTCTCAAGGTGTATGGCAATTCATATGTATATGCTCAGCTGCTTGCAAATATATTCGTCCAAACATGATAATTTTCTTTTGGATTGACCAAGGACACTCCCATGAGACAAGAATTTTCATTTTCAGTGGTATTTAAGGTACTTTTTGCACTGACCTTTGTGGTTCTCAAATCCTAACCTTTCTCCAACTATATGCAAAATAAATGAGAACAACGTAAAAAATAGTTTGAGTTGTGATCAACCAAGTTATGAATGGTCAAATGGTAGCACAACATACGAAGTCAAAGAGGGCATTCACTGAGAGGAAGGTTTGTGAAGAATTTACCAAGGACGCAAGCAAAACAGACCATCCAAATTATTTACTTTGGCCTAAAATAGGTTGTGGGGTGGTGGTGTGAATAACCTTGAGGCAAAAATACACCAAGCATTTGAAGTTAATTCTAAAAAAACTTTTGCAAATATTTTGGTGTATTGGATGTAAGTGTACACATGAGCAAGTGATAAATACGAAGAAAGTGCATGATGAAACATCAAGAAAAGCCCTCAACACATATTTTGAAAGGAAAACATCTCAAATTCAAGCTGAAAGAAAACACACTAGCTTGAATATTTGACCACGACATCGAACACCTCAAATGAGTCAAAGTGGAAGAAAAATCCAAAAAAATGAAGTCAAACAAAAACTTAAGCTCTTGGGATTCAAGTTTCAAAGCTATTGAATCGACCAAGTTCTAAGATGAACCACAATGAAAAAACTGAACACACAAACCACATTCACACCAAATCAAACACATTAAGTGCATGAAAATTAATGGAGGAAAATTTAAAGCATTGGTGATGAAGACTTGGAAAAATGGTAAAAATTTACCGACCCCTTGATCTAATGCGGCTGGGCACAACATGGTTTGAACCTAGTTTCTTGTTGAAAAGCTGGACAGTGCCGCGGTGGTGATGTGCCCAATGGTGATAGATACATTTGTGATGTAAGAAATACCAAACAATGGAAGAAGTTTAAAAACGAATTTGGGTGGATTACAGAAGCCGGAAAAAAAGAAACACCACTGGAGGAGCTTGAGTCACGGTTGGACTGTTGAATGTAAGGGCGGATGAATGCAGTAAAAAAAAGATTGAGGAATGAAGACGCGGAAAATGAAAATACTCATAAATTTGCTTACGCGAAGGTGAAAGTTTGATGATTGGTGACTTATAAGATGTTTGGGCTTAGAAGATTATCGTTGTAGGAATTCACTTGGAGGATGTGAGATGTTATCGCGAGGCAGAAGGTCTCAAGGAAAATGTGAATAGAATTTGGGGCGTCATGCCGAATTTTGAAATGGGCCAAAGTCAGCAGCAAATGTATATAAATAGTCAAATTGACTACATGAGTTGAGCGATTTAAATATCTGATGTGTGCATTACCATGGAAGTTGATCCACCATCCATGATCGATCACGGTGGAATGTAGCCAAACTGCTCGGAAGAATTGAACAAAAAATGGACAGAATTCATTAGAAAGCCTCTCGAAAACTTCATCAACAATCAGCTCAAAATTACAACAAAATAGCTCTCAGCAAATTTCATGATTTTTAGCCTAATTATGTAGCATGTTTCCAGTAGATTATCTTTTCTTTCCTTCAAGTTTTAGCATATTTCTCCAAATTTTCTGATTTTAGTTGCAAAAATCTTATTCCAATTCATAATAGTATAATTAAATTAGATGTTGTTTATATATTTCTTCTACAAAATTAATCAGATTTCTTGTTGAAATTCTTAGTTTTGTGGTTTACCAAATGAGTTAAAACAAACAATCAAATCGAGATTCACAACACTTGATCGTAGAAGTTAGATTATTCAAAACTTTGGTACGATTTTGTGAATGACATGCCCGTAATTTTTCTGGGCAAACACATATATAGTCCGATTATCATACTAACATCTTATCAAATGAGTTTATCACACATGACTTGTACATCATGGTTCATCGAAATATGGTTTGCATGCTATTATGTTAGTTCGAGATTTTAATAAGTGTACACTGAAAAGAAGGGCTATGAGTTCTCGTGTTATAAAAAAATAATGGTTATTCTGCATCAAATAATATAATAATAGTATAGAAATGTATTTATATACAAAACTAAACCAAACAAAAAAAATCAAGCGAGAAAATGTTACCTTGATTTTTTTTAAATATATCTTATTAACTACACTCATTATAAAAATATTTCATGATTTAATTTCATTTTTTTTACTTAAATACACTTTCGATATAAAAATTAAATTGAATATATGATGATAATAATTTAATTTATTTGGATATGACTGACAAGTTGACGCCACCTGTCTATCTGAGCACAAAGCTTCTACGGACCAACTTTGAAAATCTTAAAAACGGCGCCGTTTGAGTGCTGTAGCGAGAAATCGAAATGTTGAGTAAATTTGTCCGCAAAATCTCATCATCGGCTTCGGGGAGATGGGGGTACCCGGAATCGATCGCCGACCCGACCCGAAACTTCTGCTCGGGTATCCTGCCCGACACATTGGACCGGAGCTCCGATTTGTTTGCCAGCAATTCGGCCGTAATGGAAGGCCTTGTGTCCCAGCTTCACTCCAATATTCAACAGGTATCGCATTTCCAATGCATGTGTGCGATGTGCATGTGTGTTCTTAGTAAATAATTTTTTGAATTTGTGATGCAAAGAATCCGTTTTTGGATAATGTTGATTGATTTTCTAGTGGAATTATACTTCGTGTGAAAAGAAAGATGATACTGGTTTTGAGCTGCTATAAAATCGAAATAAATGCTTTGTTTTGGTGGAATAGGTGTTGAATGGTGGAGGAGCAGAGGCTGTGAAAAGGAACAGAAAAAGGAATAAGCTTCTTCCCAGAGAGAGAATTGATCGTTTGATTGATCCTGGTTCTTCGTTCCTTGAGTTTTCCCAGGTTTATTTTTCCCTGATTTTAAGAAATCATTCAGCACCTTACAAAATAATGAATTGTGGATAGTTAGAAGAGAAATATGGTTCTGGTTCTTGTTTCTGTATCTTTCTTTCGGATTTGGAGTTAAAGGACTCTAAGGGTGTCGATGTGAAGACATGGTAGTGTAGTGTGATTATTCCGGCATTCATTGATTCAGACATTTATAAGTATTTTTCCTTTAATCTTAGTATACATGCTATTCTTGCTAATAGAATCCCGAGTGAAGTTGAAGCTGGAGAATACTAAGTAATGGGATGTAAAGATACTGAGTGGATACCTTAACATAGCCATGTAAAACCATCCAGTTGATGGCTACATTTTTTCAGCAGTTTTTCCACCATTTAAGTTACTTTTGATCATTTTAAAGGCGTCCTTGAGTAAGGCTCATCCTGTTGGTGGATGGTCTATGAGTTCCTTTGGGCGATTCTGCAGCATTTCCTTTCTTTAGTTACATACCGGCCCCTGAGCACTCCTTGTGATGAGATGCATCCTGGACCAGATTATTCTGTTGCGTGCCTTCACTTGTTCCCAAATGGCAATTGCTCCCCAATTGACACGACACATGAAGCAGAGATGTGTTGAATAGGAATTTTTTTGCTTTATAAGCTCATCTGCAAAAACCATTTTATAATACACTTTGTTTGGCACGTGGTTATGTTTTTCATTCTTTTACATCATATATTTCTGTCCATGATGGTTGTAGTTTTGCTTATTTAAAAAATTTGTCAGAAATGTTCATGGAACATATACCCATTAATTAGGGTTACAGTAATCTTCAATGCAAGTCAAATGCCTTCTAACTTTTATACTGTTTCCGAAACTGGTAATTTAGTGCAGTGTGTGCATGCATCGGTGCATGTTGTCTGTTCCATGAAGAACTTCTAAACTACTTATTCATAACTTTTAATACTGGGTTATGAATTGATATTGGAATGTAATGCATATGATTTCATGGTCTTTTAAACATTAGCTCGCTGGCCATGAACTATATGAAGACTTGTTGCCATCTGGTGGAATAATTACTGGAATTGGTCCCGTGCATGGAAAACTCTGCATGTTTGTGGCAAATGACCCCACTGTGAAGGGTGGAACATATTATCCCATCACTATCAAGAAACATCTTAGGGCACAGGAGATTGCTGCTCAATGCAGACTGCCCTGTATGTATCTTGTGGATAGTGGAGGTGCTTTCCTTCCAAAGCAGGCCGAGGTCTTTCCCGACAAAGAAAATTTTGGAAGAATTTTCTATAATCAAGCTGTGATGTCTGCAGAAGGTATTCCACAAATTGCATTGGTGCTTGGTTCTTGCACGGCTGGTGGGGCTTATATACCTGCTATGGCTGATGAAAGTGTAATGGTCAAAGGAAATGGTACCATTTTTCTTGCGGGGCCTCCGCTAGTGAAGGTTAGTTAAAGATTTTAGCACCTCAAAACCTCCTGTGCAATTTTACTTTCTGCAATTCCAGATTGTTAAAAGAAAGTATGACAGATATGTGTATTATATGAGTATGTCAGCTTGTAGAATTGATGCAATGTTTGCTCTCACGTTTCAGTAATGTGCTTGTGATATTTAGCAGGAAAATTATTCATGGCTTTCTTTTTTAACATAATTACTGAAAAAAACTCAGGCTGCTACGGGAGAGGAAGTTTCTGCGGAAGATTTGGGGGGTGCTACAGTGCACTGTAGGACATCGGGTGTCTCTGATTACTTTGCTCAAGGTAATCCTTTCTTCTCTTCGTATTGGGTCTTTTGAAGTCACGACTCTCAACCTTACTTCTCACTGATTGACTTACTAGTTTTTCAATTTTGTAGACGAAGAGCATGCACTAGCTATAGGAAGGAATATAGTAAAAAATCTACATATGGCTGGGAGTTTGGATGGATCACAAAATACAGTAGCTGAATATAAGGAGCCATTGTATGATGTTAAGGAACTTCGTTCTATTGCTCCGACTGACCTCAAGCAGTCATTTGACATCCGATCAATTATTTCACGGATTGTTGACGGAAGTGAATTTGATGAATTCAAGAAACTGTATGGCACTGTGAGGCCTTTTTTTACTTTGTAATTTCAAACTCTTCTTTGTTTTGCCAATACTTTTGTTCGTGTCTCTTAAATCTTGATATTTTATATGTGCTTTTATCATGAACAGACGCTTGTGACAGGCTTTGCTAGAATTTTCGGGCAACCTGTTGGAATAATTGGGAACAATGGGATACTATTCAATGAATCTGCTTTAAAAGGAGCCCATTTCATTGAGCTGTGTACTCAACGTAACATCCCATTGATCTTTCTTCAAAACATCACGGGATTTATGGTATGCGGTACATCTCTCTTTTGTAGTAACTTGATATTTGTCTATTTATTGTCGTTGAATTTAGCAGATAGCGATGATGCCAGTTACCCCTTTTTGTTAATGAGCTTTTTTTTTTGAAAAAAAAAGTGTACCTTCTAGATTTTTAAAAATAAGATGATCTCACAATGTGTTGCAGGTTGGTTCTAAATCTGAGGCAAATGGTATAGCTAAATCCGGTGCTAAAATGGTGATGGCAGTATCTTGCGCAAAGGTTAGTTTATCTAACTCGTCTGCTATAAGCATGCTTCTTCTGGCCTTTCTGCCCGCTGGAGAATTCGCGTTCCTGGCACATCCTTTAATGGCTCACGCGAACTCTCCTTTACCAAAATTAAAGTGGACCTGGTTTTGTTGCTCTTTTATATATTTTTTTTCATTTGATTTATTTCAGTTATGTCCATTAAGAAGTGCAAATGGGAAATGAAATCCACCTGCACCTAATTTCTATAAACTGAACTTGGCGCAGGTTCCCAAGATTACAATTATTGTAGGTGGAAGCTTTGGAGCTGGAAATTATGCAATGTGTGGGCGTGCATACAGCCCTAACTTCATGTTTTTTTGGCCTAATGCCAGAATATCTGTGATGGGTGGACCTCAGGTAGCCTCTTCCCTTTTCTTTTATTTGTTAACCGGCGGCACCATTTTCAAGATTTTCCTTGTTTGAATTGCTTGAAATTTCATAACTGGATTGGCTTAAATCATCTGAAACCTAAATTCTTGTGAAACCGGCTTTTACCGTTTATGAGTGTTATGAACTAGCTAGATTTGGAGACACTTTTTAGGAATTTTTTTTTCTTTTTGTGAATTAAAGATTTCATTTGATAGTACCACATGATAAAAAAAGGACATGGGATGGACTCTGTTGGTAAAAATTGATTGAAGCATTATGTTGCGGACAAAGATCGAATTTAAAGGGAAAATTCCACGAATTCTAGAAGATCCTAAAGTGCATGAAACTAACTCGATAAAAAAACATGTATTATTATCAAGGGAGAAATGATATTGCAGTATGGGGGCTGCAGCAAAACTCTCTAACCAAGACACTAGTAACTTGTTAATTTTCTTTTACGTCCATGCATGCGTTTAGAAAACTCACCCATTTGAAGCCTAGTAGAACATTATTCTCAAGTTCCAAATGACTTTTTTTCAGGCTGCTGGTGTTCTGTCTCAGATAGAACGAGCAAACAAGAAAAAGGCTGGAATCCAGGTTCGCAAATTCTTATTCTTCGCAACAGGTGGTACTCTGTAGCTGAAATATACTAACACGTATAACTTCTGCAGTGGAGCGAGGAAGAGGAGGAGAAATTCAAGACCGGCGTTGTGGAGGCGTATGATCGAGAGGGCAGTGCCTATTATTCGTCAGCAAGACTTTGGGACGATGGTGTGATTGATCCTGCAGATACCAGAAAGATCTTAGGCCTCTGTGTTACTGCTTCCACAAATCGTAAGCCTGAGGGTACTAAATTCGGGGTTTTCAGAATGTAATGCCCGTTTTTTGGAGATTATGGACATCCAGTGCTATACTGTTAGATGACAATTAGTTGGTGTATCATATCTCATATAGCACGGAGTGTGCTGCTTTGTCTCGTAGCAAAACATTGCCAAGAATAATAGGTCCCAACCAAAGACGATGATGCTAAAATATAATTCTACTTAGAAGAGCTTAAATAGAAAGACAAATAACAACCAAATCTTAAAAATAAAGCCACTAACGGTTATCAACAAAAATAACAAGACTTGTTCAAAGTCGGTGTTCTAGGTAATGGGTGGGCGTTCATCGTCCCGATTTTTAGCAAAGTGATGTATTCGATCGCTGTTAAAAAATCGGTCGTCCCAAGTTAGAAAAGTTACTCAATAGTTTCTGCATATCAGGATGGACTTCCAAGGATGAAGGATCGATGGTTGTTTGGATACACATTGCGAACACCGAACTCCCTTGTCGAATATTCTTGGAAATGGTTTTTATGCTTGCTTGTAACCTTTGTTGTTGGTTATTTTCATTGGTATTCCATGGTCAGTTGCTTCCAACTAGTTGCTCCAACCAATGTACACCTAGCACCAGATGCAATCCAATAAGCAGTAAGACATATAGGATAAGAGAAAACAGAATACCTTGGAGTTTTACTTGGAAATTTTCAAATCTCCCTCGGCACTTCAAGGGTACACCATTTGCCACCTTAACACAAAAAGGTTTGGTGGGAATTAGCAATTGCAATATATTCGCTATTCTTTCATTGATGAAATCTCGTGGTTTTCCTTTGGCGAGCTAGCTGCTCATCACTCATCCGAGCAAGGCTAATGGCTTCCTGTAAAGAGTTTGGTTTGAAGATATGAATGCCATCAACTATCTCCAGTTTGAGACTGCCCGTAAATGTTCCAACCAACGCCATGTGTGCCCACCCTTGTAATTGATTTCCCAGCCTCTCAAATTCACTCTGATAATCACATGATGAACTTGTTTTTTGAATCTAGACAGTGCATTATCAAAGTTCTGTTTTTCTGCTGGACCGAACCTTGCCCACAATTCTCTTCCTCACCCTCTTCTTTAAAAGCTTTACGTGACCATTGCCACCATTGATTGGCCTCACCTTCAAGGTGAAAGGAGGCTAGTGCCACTTTTTGTGTTTATGCGGTATCTTGGTATTCAAAGAGTTGCTCCACTTTCTGAATCATTCTGTAAGAATAATCTCCAGAGAATCGTGGAAACTCCGATTTAGCCAAGTGTGATGAAAATAATGGTCATCCTCCATTGAAGTTATCACATGATTCTTATCTGTTGATGTAAGAATGACTATTTCTATTATTGAAATTGCTGTTGGATACGTTCCAGTTGGAGAGCAGTGCCTCAGTTATTTTCAGGATGGAAACCTCCATCTGGTGAAGCTTGCCGTAATGCCGATCTCCATTTTACTGATGCTGTCTTGGAGCCCTCCAAGGTCAACCTCTAAATTTTAGATCCTCTCTTTATTAGTAGCCATATGAACCTCTCTGGCATCTATCTATATGTAAAAGTACAGTTTCTGCCAAATATAGAAATATCATGCCCAATTGATTAGTTAAAAAAAGAAATACAAGTGATGATTTTTATTTATTGATTTCGGTTCAAACTACTAGCTTCGGCCTTTATGATTCAGAGTAGATGATTTGTCTTTCCCATTGTTAAATAGATTAAGTCTGACAAATATCTTTTTTCAATAAAAAAAATCTATAAATTACGACATCAATCTTAATTCCAGTCTTTTGGGCTGCCTTAGCCTTATTTGAATTCAAATAAGGCAGCCCAAGAGCCTAAAATAAAGAAAGAACGTGTATAAATATTTGATAAAATATTAGTCATTTTTACATATTCTGTCAAAATCAATATCACGATTCTCAAATCTCAAATTCAAAAATGCCTCCATTGTTCAGCTCCATCTCTGAGGTGAACCCTACAAAGACACAATGGGGCCTTAAACTCAGATTGGTTCGAAGCTATGAAGTACCTATATTTCAAAAGGACACAAATAGTTTAGAATATGTCTTTCATGATCGAGAAGTAAGAATATTTATTTCCCTATTCGACATCAATTTAAATTATTCTGTATTAGCTATTTTAAAAGTTTGTCATATATGACAGGGTTCACGCATACATGCTAGCATTAAAAAGGACGAGGTGATGCAAATGTTGAAACCAATTCTCAAGGAAGGGCATGTTTTTGCCATAAAAAATATGGTAGTTGCAGAAAATGGAATCAAGACCACAAAGACCAAATACAAAATTATTTTTATTGCAAACACTAATGTCTATGAAATTTTCGAAGATACATTTCCCAATTTGATGTATGAATTCAAGTCTTTTCCTGCACTATCAACTGCATCAGATGTAGTGGATGAGACAACCCTTTTTGGTATGAGAATTTATAGTTTCATTTTCATCTGCATTTTAACTAATATTATTTTCTTACACTTTTGAATTTTTTTGGATAGATGTCATTGGACGATTTGTGGCAATAGATTCCCCACAAAAAAAAAAAAGAAATCGAAGGACGCCCACGAAAGCTTATTGACATTGTTTTAGAAGATCTAGAGTAAATATTAATAAAATAATTTGCATATTTATACATTTTTCACTAACCATCTAATATGTCCATTTTATTAAGGAGTAATAGGTTTCCATGCACTTTATGGGGAGATTTTGTTGATAAAATGACAGCCTATTTGAAAAATGTTGGTGAGGACCTGTGATTGTTATTCTTCAAATGTGTTGAGCAAAAAAATTTCGAGGTGAAATACGGGTATCAAATGTATACCATATCACAAACTTGGTAGTCAACGGAGATTTAGATGAAATTTCGAAGGGACACGTGTCTGATAGGCGTCGCTTCATAATCCGAGCCCATCTTTTCGACTACCTGACACAACTTCTAAGGCACATCTCATTCGTACATTTACTCCAAAATCAACGATTGAGATCATGATTCTCTTGTATAAAAATATCGAGTGTTCCACTCCATTTCACACTTTTGTATCCTCGTGCTCTACTATACTACTCCAGAATTTCCGACATCCCCTGATTCTCATCCTGCGAACTCACACTCTTCTCCTTGACCAGCTTCATCACCACTTCACCAGTGAGTTTATCTTTATTTCCTTCATTATGTCAAACTCAACTTCTTCTACATCCGGAGCGAACTTACGTGGCTCATTTGAGTATAAGTCTGCGGCGATGCAATCTGACTCTGCCCCTCTGCTCCTCCCCCTACCTTCTCTGCCACCTCCAAAAAAACCCCTTCCCATCTCCGACAACTCCAAGAAACCCAAGAACACCCGCCAGCCTGCTGGGCCCTCCCGAGCCACGGAGTGGAGTAAGGGTAAAAATAAGGGCCGTATTTCTAAAAGAGCTGACCAAGAGGTCCCAGTTGTTCTCTGGTTTTCTTTTATGGCTAGTACCTTCCTCTCCAAAGCCAACGAGGACCTCAGAGTCCTCAGGTCTATTCCCTCTTCTTGTACTATCCTTATTCTCATTCCCTCGGACCGGGCTAACCAACCCCCGGAAGGTTATTACATTTTTTTTCCGGGACTAGGTTCTTAGTGGCCTACGGTTCCCCATCCCTTCCTTTTACGTCTAGGTGGCCCAATTAATGGGGTCCCTATAAACCAACATGCTTTTCAAAATGGACAATCTCTTTATCGACCTTATTATCCTTCAGTACTATTTTATTTTTCGATTTAACAAGAATGTTTTTTCTCTATCTGATCTTATCAACAGATGTTTTCTTTTTTAAGTCATGTTTCTTCTGATTTTCTCCTTTGAACCCATAAGTAGATCGAACTATCAGAAGTACCTTCAAAAAATTCTGAGTGTTGAGGAGTAACCGGGATTTTCAGGGTTATTTTTTAATATAACTTGGACATTTCCGGAAAAAAAAAATTTAAAGCTTTTGAAAATCTTCTAAGTGTTATTAGATATTTGGTTTGGCTTGATTCACTAAAACTTGTTTGAATAAGTATCGGTACCTCATAAAATATCGGGGACCCAAAACTGCTGGGCTTTGATAGGAAGACGGGGCCTCATGCCCTAGAGGTCTATATAAGATATTATGTCGGGGCCTGAAAACTCTCGACCTTTGATAGGAAGTGGAGGCCTCATGCCTCTTGATCCTATTAAGATAAAATTCTGAGGCCTCAAAACTCTCGGTCTTTGATAGGAGTCAGGATCTCATGCCTCCCGGGCTTATATAAGATAAAATTTCGGGGTCTCAAAACTCTCGGGCCCAATAACCTATTATAATAGGTTCATTAGGCACATTAGATGATAATTAAAATATTTTGTTTAGGTTGCTTCTCAAAAATATTAACAAGCCTCCAAAAAGTCTCTATTTTCTTAAAAAATTGATTGTCGATTTAAAATACGACTCGTAAAAACACCTCAAAATACCACATTTTCGAAAATATTCATTAAATTATATCATATATTAAATAATTAAAAATAATCATTTAATAAAAATATTTTTCCTTGAGGGTTCTCGGTCTCCATTCCTCGATCGCGTCTCGAATAACTTTTAACACAGTTTTATTCATTCTAGTAGAAAACTACATTTTAAACATGTAAACATGTCTACCATAATCAGTTTACGCAATTAAAACAATTTAATTAAAATACATAAGAAATTTGATAGCTTGCATGCATATGGTTCACGTGGACCTCCAAATTTTCGAGACGTTGCAGTTAGTGGGGTGCCAGAAAGTTTTCCGGTGTGGTCACTCCATCACTCAAGTGAGACAAGTGTTTCTCGCAAGGGAAAATGCAATGTATGGAATGTAGATTGAGCATTTATGAGAAATGGTAAGTGAATTGAATGATTCACAATTAATAAAATTTGGGTATTTATAAAGATACAAGTAATGATGACCTTATTTTCAGTATACGATTGCTATTTATGATAAGATGGTTGTCCATGCCCTGTCCCGCCCTTTGACACTGCCACATAAGACAACTCAGACTGCCTCTAGTCTAGTCACATCATTTCAACGTGTGCTGAATGATAGGCCCACGATTCTGAAATATTGTATCTCATATATGTTGTAATGCCCGAGAAATTGATTATCGTAATCTGATATGATTTATTGATCATGAATTGATGTGAGTATAGTTGGACCACTCCGAGACTAAATTGGTTAAAACATATGAGTTATGTGATTTCCAGGCAGAACCTGTGGCGCCCGAGCGGTAGAAGACGACCGCCCGAGCGCCAATGCATTACAAGAGCATGTTTTGGACAGAACGTCTGGCGCCCGAGCGGTAGTTCTTGACCGCCCGAGCGCCAGTGTTCAACAAAAGTATGTGTCGGACAGAAGGTGCCGCGCCCGAGCGGTAAAGATTAACCGCCCGAGCGCCGCCTGAAAGTTGTGAAAAATGATGACACGTATCATTACATGCAATTGGATATATATATATATATATACAAATGCCTTCAGAATTAGCAAAACAAGGAAACGGGAAAAGCTACGAGGAAAGCTCAGAAAAATCCTTACGCCTTTATATTTCGATCCGTCCGTCTGATTTTGAATCTGACTTCAGTACTGTGTTCCTATCGACGCAGGCTTCAACTGGACGTAAGTTTTGCTACGTTTTGATATGTTTTGACATTATGCTATTGTCAGAAGTGGATAGGATTCATATATGATGTTCTTGGCATGTTAGACATCGTAGAATCGAAGTCAGATTGAGAAACGGACTGATTATGGAATTGTTATGAATTTCGGGGGATATTGATTTATACCGGACAGAGTTGAATTGTGACTGGATTATAGATTGTATTGGATATTGGTTATGGTTTGTAACTGTTATCTGGTACTGTTGTAGTGACGGGGATATTGAGATTTTACCGTTATGCCGTGGATTTTGAATTAAATCCAGAATAATTAGATTCAGTGTTAAATGGAGAATGGAATATTGATATTATGATTCTCGATATATCGTTTCAGATTTACAGAGACAGTCTTAAGTTCAGAACGGATATTGCTTCAGACCGAGACTACAAACGGAAGGTATAATTCAATGTGGTATTGGGAGATCGACTTGAGTCGGTTTAGACTTGAGTTTCCCTAAATCACATACTTTACTTTATTGCATTGATATTTGCATGGATTTGGTTGATGTACTTGTTCTCTTGATTTATAGATAGCAGGTATTAGACGAGTAATCTTGTGACAGAAGTGCCTGATGGTGGCGGGATCGCCACGGGCACATTGCACGATGTCACAAGATAGTGAATTGGCGAAAGTGCCAAAGTCTGTCACCGGATGATTGGCTATCGATGTGGATAGAATTGTAGCTTCTTCTATTACTGGTGATCGGTACCGTATCGATGTGGATCGAATCGTAACTTCTTCTATTACTGATGATCGATATCATATCGATGTGGATAGGATCGGAGTTTCTTCTATTACTGGTGATCGATACTATATCGATGTGGATAGAATCAGAGCTTCTTCTATTACTGGTGATCGATACCATATCGATGTGGATAGAATCGGAATTTCTTCTATTACTGGTGATCGATATGGAATGCCACTTCTGGAAACCGGGATCCCTAGACTAGGATGGAGTCTAGTCTGAAAGTGTAACGTTACGAGCATTGTCGACAGCCTGATATTGATTATGTTTCAGATTCTGATACATATTGTTGTTATCTTTTACATGCTTTATATTTGTTTATATGATTGCATGTTTCGTTGATTTATACTGGGATTATATTCTCACCGGAATTATCCGACTGTTGTCGTGTTTGTATGTGTGCATGACAACAGGTGGGACAGGTTCAGGGTTAAGGAGATGAAGAGAGATCGTGATTAGAGTGGAGGCTCCGGACTTGGATTAGAGATAGAGTTGGACACTTGATATTAGCTGTTAAACCTTAGTTGAATAAATTTATGTGATACAGGACTTGTATTTTTATATTGAGATGTATATAAGTTCTATTCCACTACGTTCCGCATTTTAAAAAAAAAAAAAATTTTTAGACCCTGTTTTAGAATTGATTAAATAGTCCCAATGATGATTAAGAACATGATTAGCGTTCGGGTCCCCACATATGTGGACCCAGAAACGACACCCGTACTGAGGTGGTCAGGCATGAACCTCGACCATTTTGGTGCATCATAATGGAAAATATAACCGAGAGGCAAAAATCTGAACATTTTATTTTGTCATATCAACTAATGATACATAAAGCATGACGAACTTTTATATACTCCAACAATTTGCGAAAAGACAAAAATCCTAATAACATGAGGTTCATCCGATAAATTGCCATATGCTACAAATATTAGGTAAGAAAACAAAGATAAATTTCAATTCATCCTTATATTTTCACTTAAAATTATAAGCCCTACATATTTTAAACAGTTCGGAAAATCCCATTAGAATTATTTAAATTAATAATTTTCTTAACTACTTTAAATTAATAATTTGCCTACAAATATCAGATTGACATCGTATTTGATAATTGAAATAAACAAGACAAGTTTATAGTAAAATTTTAGATTAATCGAAACAAAAATTCTGGGGAAAAAAGTGAGAACAAAGAAATTGTAGTCGACAGCACCACGTGCCGAATTCTTGTCACCCGCTGCATCCCCACTATACTGTTCGGATCAACGTTGTTTTCATCCCTATCGCTTCCTTTATTCGATCCAAATGCGCACGCGGCGATTTAAAACAAACGTATTTCTTGAAATGTGTGTATATATACTTACATTTGTGCACGGATCACACGGCCTCATTTAGATTTTTCCAAGGGGGTGGGTTTGTTGAGCCACTTGTTGCGCTTGAAATGGCTTCGCGCAGTTCTTGTTGCTCTGTTCTTCCATTTTCTGTCACGGGTCCTCGATTTGCAGCCGTTTCGTTGATCTCAGTGGGACAATCGCATCCCAGTTATCGATTTGGGCTTTCGTTTCAACCAGGGAAGAGAATCGGGGACGCCCGGAAGTCGCACTCACGGTTATGGGTTTCCTGCCTTCGTGACACCAAAGGTATGCAGAATTCTCGGCTCAAATTATTCAAGAAATGCGATATTTTTTTTGTTTTCGTTTTTTTTTTCAATCGATTTGTTGGGCTTGAATTTCGATTTTCATTCATCTATCTCGATTCAGGAGAGAATGATCTCTAGATTGTATGATGATCTCGTGAGATAGCGGCTGCATGACTGGATATTGATCTTTAGTGTTGACTTTGAAACTTAATAGCTCGTGATGATCAGCGGGATAATGGAGTTGACAAGCTTCCAATAAACAGCTGATGTTTATGATGAGACCATGTGAAAATCAGCCCAGATTCTATGTAAATGTGTCTTAAGAAAACATAGTTTTGTTATTGTACAAATGTTATGGTAGACTTTGGAATCTGCCCCTGAAAAGAAAACCAGACTTATGTTGAGTTGATTGACTGATTTTCTTTACCTATACTTCATTGGTAATTTAAGAAGGCTAGCCTCTTGTGGCATGATTGTGGATTCAGCGGTAAGCCCGATAGTTAGCTTTAATTATGTGTATAGCTGTTTCTAACCGAGTTTGCATCTAGATGACTTGTAATTCTGGAAGCATTTTATCTTGTAAGAATCTGAAATCCTTGGTTTTAAATTGATTAGTTCCTACAATTTATAAATATATGTATTCTGAGTTTCTAATGTTGTTTTGGAATCTTGTGTTGTATGAAAATCGTAATATCTGTCGCAAAATATTTTGGTTCATACACTTGATGGTTATTTCACCTCAACTTTATATGTTCTCCGTTGCATCCTTTGCTGCAGCCCTTGAAATCGGGATCCTCTATTTCTCTGTTGTGATTAATGACCTTATGCTGAGAAGCTAAATAACTTTCAGTCTTGAACTTCAATACAATTAGTTTCCTTGTCTGTCATTTTGTTTCCTTAAAGATTGTTATCATACTCAAGATTAAACAAATGCAAATTGTATATACAGCGAGCTGTTAAAACATGTGAATGCTGTGAAATGTAGATACATGGAACATGTTCAGGTTTCAAAACTCTTTGATTGTATTTCAAAGTTGTTTCTAATGTATATGTGTGAGTCATGACTAGTGATTTTTGCATCTGGTTATGTGATTCTTTGGAGTTGACAACTCCTAGTAGAAACTTCCTGTTTTCTTCTTATATTTGGTTACCTGGAATGAGCCGTTGGATTCTAGGATTTTAGAGCTATTTACCTCATAAATCAATTTAATGCAATAGATAGTGCCACCTTTATATGTTTGCATGTTTAATTATCTTATTTGGTTATAATGATTGGGTCCAAAAAAGCATTCATTCGTTGTTTAATGGGCCATAATTGGGTTGTTCGGTTGGTCGTAGTGAATTCGGGCTGGAAGATACGTCGCGAGAAATGAACTAATGCTGCCTCCTTCATAGTTAGTTTTTCTTTAGTTTATCGTCTTATGGTTTCCCAGTCTGATATATGATGAAATTTAAAAAATCATTTCAATCAAATAAACACAGTAAATTGTCCTTGTGGTTCGCCAATTGCATCCCTGCTTTCAAGTGTGGTGTAACTACAAGAAATAAAAATGCCAACTGCTTTTAGCCTGAAAATGGCTTAGAATTAATTAAATCTTTTCTAAATGGCTTTACTTTGGATGCAGCTTCAGTCGTTACTGGCAACTCGTGGGATAAACTGATTTTAAACAGCGATACCCCAGTGCTCGTTGAATTTTACGCCAGTTGGTACGGGCCCTGCAACGTGGTTCACCGTGTAATCGAGGAAATAGCAACAGGCTACACTGGAAAACTAAAATGCTTTGTCCTGGATGCAGATCGTGATCCACAGGTTGCGGAGAACTATGAGATTAAAGCTGTACCGGTGGTATTGTTGTTTAAAAATGGCGTAAAACGTGAATCTGTTATGGGCACCATGCCCAAGAAGTTCTATATGGCCGCCATTGAAAGGGTTCTGGCTTCATAAATCTCTGCAAATGTTTGATAGGACGTCGATCGTGCTGAGTGCCAAGCTTACGAATTTAATGTACATTGTCGTGTTACCTTTGTCTAGGACTCTTGTTACAGCATCTCCACTCCTGGGTAAACTTGTGAATACTGTTTCAAGAATGTAAACTGAAATCAGTTGCTTGGTTACTGCTTTCAACCAAGTTGGATCTACAGAAATATTATGTGTTTTGGGCTTGTATAGCTTTCCTGTAAATTTATCACATAATTTGTAGAACTCCAACATCTACTGATTTGAAATTTGAAATTTGAAATGTTTAACTTGGAAGGAAAGTCAATGTAAATAATAAGAACTAACTTTTAATGCACAATTGCAATTGAATTGTAACCAAATATACAATATTCGAATGGAGAGAATTAATGAAATGATAAGAACCCATCACTTGTAAACATGGGATGCGGTCTATTTGCAAGTTTTTGGACCGGATTCGATAAATATTTCTTGCAAGTCTTTTGAGTTGATTTGAAAATTATTAATCAAGCTTGACTCAAATATATTCGAATTTTTTTTAGTTGAACTCGAGCTCAAATTATTTTGTTCAATAGTTCACGAGTTGCTTATAATTTTGAGTAGGTCTCCTGTGAAACGGTCTCACGAATCTTTATTTGTGAGACGGGTCAACCCTATCGATATTCACAATAAAAAGTAATATTCTTAGCATAAAAAGTAATATTTTTTCATGGATGACCCAAATAAGATATCAATCTCACAAAATACGACCCGTGAGACCGTCTCACACAAGTTTTTGTCTATAATTTTTAGTATTTTATTAATATAATATAGTTATATTACACAAATAAATGTCAAACTTTTGTGTATATAATTTTGAACAACTATTCAAATAATTCGTGAATATATTCGAATATTTTGAGTATAATTTAAGCGAAATATTTAAGTCATTCGAGCTCAAATATATTCAATTCAATCATGTTGTAAAATTTTTTCCGAGCTCGATCTGATTAGTATAGGACACTAAAAGATTAATAATATGAAAATAATAATAAAAAAATAATTAAACGAGTTTGATTGTTATGGACGTTTTTATTTATACTACTCCACATGAATAATATCAAGTGGATTAATAATCATCATTCATCAACTATTATATATATATATATATATATATATATATGAATGAATGACGATAATTTATAAATCTAAAACATATATCATATACGACGTTACCATATGATATTACATCTACCAAGCTCGGACATACCAACCTCAGAAGCAAATTGTCGGTTCATTTTTAATTATTTCGCATTCACTGATATACTATTTCCTCTTCCTTGCCGCGTCGTAAAATAAGGCTATTCCTCTCCGTCGCCGTCGGAAAGCAGCTGCCGCCACAGTGATGAACAAATCCTGTTAATTTTGGGCAATCTTTCTTTCATCAACATAGTAATCTCTCCTCGTCCGTCCGGTGGTAAAGAGATTTTTACAAATTCGCCTTCGATTAAATATTGTTTGTTTTTCTGATTTGGTGTAAATTAATTATCACAGTCCTCGTCGACTCTTGATTAAAGAACTTGAGTCCTCAAGTTGAACTCTGCATCTGAAGAGTTTATGTACAACTTCTTTGTTGACTGTAATCATGTGTTCCAACCTTGATTGTTTAGTGGACTATCTATGTTAGTTTTTCTATTCATTTTGTTATTTCTGGTTATTCATATTGTTTTCATCCATGTCATGAAGGTAAAAATCATTCAAGAATCTTGTGAACTGTGATGTCGATCTCCAGTACGCCTATGTGATGTGCGGCCTGAGGATGTTGCTGGTAACATTAGGATGGCCTTGCGAGTCCATCCAGTCATCGATGGAGAATGTTTTCTGCTTATGGGGATTTCAATGCCTTTCCTAGGCGATTAAGAGAAGGATGCCAGAGAACTGGTGTCAAACTCATAGACGTCCCTAATAGACGGAAAGATGCAGCTGACAAAGCAATCTTGGTCGACATGTTCCTTTTTGCCCTCGACAATTCTCCACCATCATCCATCTCAGGAGATGTTGATTTTGCTCCTGCTCTTCATAATAATTCTTGGCCTAGTGTTGCTCGTGGGGAAGGTTTTGTGCCCCCTAAAAAGACTCTCGTTACTCCTCGTGCTGAGGTTACTAGTTTCTTGATGGGATGCCAGATCAATGATTATGTAGATGGGCTGAATGAAGAAGAATCAATAGTGTACCGTGGGATCTCGAAAGGCTGTTACAATTCGAGAGATTTTTCAGTGACGTCACAGTGTCTTTCAGAATATTGTAGCAGTTCGCCTCAATATCCGACGACCTCCAAACCGTGTAGTCTTCCAAATGGTCTAAATGACATTTCAATCAGCACTCTTACGTCTTGTGACCAGAATGACTTGACATGGGTGCAACCAGGAGATCTAAATGGGTTGAAGGGACAACTGGTGAAGTTGCTTGAGTTGGCTGGTGGTGGTTTACCTCTAACACGTCTTCCATCAGAATACCAGAAAATTTATGGGAGGCCTTTGTACGTTTCTGGATATGGCGCTATGAAGCTCGTCAGTCTTCTCAAGAAAATGGATGATGTGATTGCTATCGAGGCAAAAGGCCAAAAGAAGTTTGTCTGCCTAAGAAACTTGAAATGCGGACCTGTTGGTTCTCCTCCGCTGATATTGGCGAGGAGAGATGATAAGAAAGGAAAAGGGGTCCAGGAAGATAACAACAATGATGTGATGGCTGGAGTTGGGTCTTCAGATGAGTTTTCCGGTGATGAGAGGGTTATTCTAGGTGAAAATGATAATGCAGTGGGAAGGGAGAAATCTATAAAAGTGTGCATGATGGGGTAAAATTTTTGTATTGTAATTTTAATACATTGTCTGAATTTTATGTATTGTTTGTACAAATTGCATGGACATTGATGAAAAAAGTATATAAAATTTAGCGTCAAATTTAGGATATTAAATTTGTAGAATTCAATGTGTTGTTAATTCATTTAATTTGTGCATTTTATTTTTTATGATCACATTAAACACTTGATGATCATAGTGGTGCTTATATTTTTTTAATAGAAAATTGCAACATAAGAAATTTTGAAAATAATGTTACGTAAAAATTGAATAGACATTTGATAATAAAAATATATTAGAGAAATAATATTTTTTTGATAAATAATTCTTAGAAAAAATATTTAAAAAAAATAAATTTTGAATAAAAAATATATTCATTAAAAATATTAAAATAAAAAACATTTATTATATATTTATCTATTATAATTATAAAAGTATAAAAAGAACGACAAATTTTTCATTGTAAATTTTCTAGTATTCTCTTAAATTGGTGTATTTTTAGATTAATTGCATGAAAATTTTCTACACAATTTTTGAGAAACCTGATAACAATGATACATTAAAAATAAATATATGTTTGATAATAAAAATACATTTTTTTAACTATATCTATATCTATATCTATATTTTTATAAAATTGTGGATCATAGGTCATGTTTTCTAATTGTTTAAAGATAGAAATGATCTCCTTATCAATAAAAATCCGAAAACTCAGTAAGAATATATATGTATAATTCTAATTGTTGTATGTGCAAAAATTAAATATAAAAATTTTATATTACTCTACATGATATATAATTAATTAGTAGTTTAATTATTCCACCTAATATATAATTAATAGTCAAACAAATGCTAACGAATTATCACTACAATATACATTGATCCTGATAATTTTATCGCTTCAAGAATAAAATATAACTCCTATATTAATTTTATCAAATAATTCATAATTATGGTAACTTTAAATGTTTTATTTCTTTTAACTTTCTCTCTACATGTTATTTTATTATTTTAATGTATTTTTGTAATTATATTTTTAGTATAGTTTCTAATTGAGTAATAAACTATAATATCACAAGCTATATGAAAAAAATAATTAATAATGCAATAGTTGAATAACATGATCAATATATAATAATATGAAGTTCAATACTAACATATTTTATGGTTTTTTGACTAAAAATTGAAAGTAAAAAATTTAATAAATTATTTAGGATAATTTATATGATCAATTATGAATGTTAATATATTGATAATTTCATAAAATATGAATCTCTTAGAAGAATTCGGAGAGTTTAGTTATAATAAGAAATTAAAAAATAGAACTTTTTTTTTAAAAAAAAAACCTATATATCAGTAAATTTATAAATTCAATAGGCAAAATTTAATAGTATTTGAAACATCTACTAAGAATGTTTAAATTTAGGCATTAAGAGTCTAAAAGTAAACCCGACCATGGATTTCAAGAACATTGAAACCAAAATCAAAACTAAATTTTTTTATTAGCTTCCATTCCAAAATCAGCTCTCATAATATATAAATTTAAAGCATAACTGATAAACAATTAGTTTTATCGTCTCACGTATTGTATGAATATTTTATTTGATATTTAAAAATTGATCATAATAGTAATTTTTAAAAATTTATAACTCAGAAAAATTTATAATACACATAATTTGGTAGTGTGTGATATTTTGATTTATAATTTTTTATTTCTATAAATGTTTTTTAATTATTTATGAAATTTTAAGAAAAAAAATTCAATAGTCAAATAAGTGACATAAATAGTCAAATATTTGACTATGATATAACCCAAAAATTTAAAAAACAATCAAAATCCTAAATATGTAATGCATGAAAAAAAAATATTAATGAAAAAATTAAAAGACATATAAGTTATTTTCTACTGTAAAAAATGACATAATCATTATCATAAATATAAATTATAATGATTATTTATTATCATTTGTCAAAGTATTAGAACTTTTACATATGATATTTCAATATCTTTATTTAATTATTTTGAAATCAAACTAACTAATTCAACAAATACAAAATAATTTTTTTATGAAAATTTATTTTTTTGGTTATATTTCAAATTTTAATTTTGAAAATCATATTGATAGTTTAAAATTTATATTTAATAATTATTCTATGAGTTTATTTGATTTTTTTTTATATTTACTATATAATCTTATTTAAATATGTATTTCATTATATATGTTGATTTATTTATTATTTTAAAATTATATTTAACAATAAATTAATAGTCAACAATATAATCTACAAAAGATCGATTTTGATATAAAATTAGCTATCTATGCTATAGAATTCTAAGAACAAAAAGTAAAAAAATTATGCATGAGGTCAAATATTATTAAATTGAATATTATGAATTATATTTTATTGTCAGTATTATTATTTAATTAGTTTTGATATTGTTTTGATGAGTTAGTTACAAATATTTTAAATTTATAATTATTTGTTTTTAATGTGCTTCACTTATGTAAATTATGATTTATGCATTGATAAAATTCATAATTTAGTTGATTTTTAGGTTATTATGTCTTATACGTGGTATTTGGATATAATATATATATTTTCAGTTCATTTTTTCTATATATCATGTTCACTATAATTTATTATATAACATAAAATCAACCGCTTGAATTTTAATTTGAAAAACAATTTTGAAAGTAAATATAAATTTTTAATTAATTTATTTGTTACTACGACAAGAGATTAAATCGAGATAAATAACAAAATGATTCAAATTATTTTTTTAGAAAATCAAAATTTTAATTTTTATTATATAATTGATATTTACGTACATCACACATGCTTTATGATAATAATCCACAAAAAGCTAATTGATATTTACGTACATCACACATGCTTTATGATAATAATCCACAAAAAGCTAACAGCATCTGCAACAACATTCCTATACCAAAAACTTGAAACAGCAGTTAGCAGTACCAAACTTAAAAAATTAATGTACAGGTTACACAAAGTTAACCATTTTTTGACAAAATTTGAACTGTCTGAAAAACTCTAAATATACATCAAGAAGGAAGATTATATATTCTTATTTGCCATGATGTGATTACTGTCATTTAACTTATTGCGGCCCGTGTGATCCCCTTCAAGCTATGGACAGTTGGATCAAACAACTTTCACCCAAGAATATCAAGATGCATACAGTTGTTTACCCTCTGCACTTACTCCTGTAGTAATGCTCCACAAATTTCAAGCGAGCAATTTTGACAACTTAACGGAAACTTAACCGCCCCTCATCCATTCTAAGTTGTCTTGGAATCATATACTCAAACAGAAACACACAGATAACCGTGAATGTAAACCTTAAATGGAAGGAATATTGTTCGGTGACTGAGGTGGGCTCATTTCTAAGAGGAAGGTTCGGCTGCAATATGACTTAGATGTGCTCGAAGAAGAAGGTGGGCATTTCCCATCCCCACTGAAAAACATATTCTTGCCTCTACTTCTCCTTCCCCTGCTTCCAGTTTCTTCATCCTCCACAGCTTCGACAAAATCACTGTGTAAAGGGTCTGTACTTTCGTATAAAAGCCTGAGAACTTGCTTTATTGAAGGCCTGGCCCTCCCTTCTCTTTCAGTACACCATCTAATAATTGACACTATGGTTTGAAGTTGATCAAAATCATACTCATCACCAAGATTCGTGTCCACGAGCTCAGTTATCCTCGATTCTGATGCCAAAAACACTTGGGACGACTCAACCAAGTTCTTGTTATCTTGTATCACACGTCTTCCTGTAACTAGCTCTAATAAAACAACTCCATAACTGTAGACATCACTTTTTTCTGTTAGCTCTTGTGTCGCTACGTACTCCGGATCCATATAACCTGACAATATTTAAATCTTTAGTATCTCGAAACCATTTGAAAGTTGATATACTCAACGGATGTTTTAAACCTGGAGTTCCTCGTATATCGGTGTTCACAGGTTCAAAGCAAATAGAACCATCTTTTGAAGCATGTGCAAGGCCAAAATCAGCAACCTGGGCAATTGATAATGCAAGTGGTACTTGGATGAGCATGTTCCCTTGAAGGATCATGCAAACATGAGGACATTTAAATGTATTGCAAAAGCCGTCATTTAACAAAAACATAGGATCAAAGACTCACATACAGGCTATCAACCACCTAAACCACAGTTTCTGTAATGAGACTATAAAACAAAAAGATCCTTCATTTCAAAAAGCATAAATTCTCTCAACTATTTTGATGGCATTACCTTGGCAACAAATTTTTCGTCTAATAATATATTGCTCGACTTGATATCTCTATGGCACAGAGGAGGATTGCAATAAAAGTGGAGGTATTCCTGCACAAGAAAATGTTATAACCAACAAATCTGAAATATTAAAAACTAAAAAAAACAAGAGACCTGTGTAGGCTAGCATAATCCCGGAATTTACCAATGCATTTGCGACATCGGTAGCAATTTGAATTCTTGTACTCCAGCTCAGAGGAGTTCTACCTTGTGCTGAACATAAACAAGTAAGCACTTGAGACATTTAGTATGTCGATCAAGAATCCTTTGCATAAGCATTGTCACAACACCAGACAAAGTTTGAAAAGAAACATTGAAACATACAGTGAAGATGATCCATTAGGCTCCCATTTCCCATAAATTCATATACAAGAAACCTGCCATCAAATATGTTACTGGCATTATACTTCTCTAGCATTTTTCAACTAAATGTGACATATACCTTTTGATGCAGGATAGATGGTAAATAGGGAAATATTTCAATGTGTTACCTTTCATTTTTTTCAGTAGAGAAACCCCTCAGAGTAACAAGATGACGATGGTGTAGGCGAGCGAGGAGCTCTAGTTCTCTGCAAAACTCTACCTCTGCCTGCTCCGAAACTTTGCTCATCTTCTTCACTGCTGCAATTAACCCATCAGGAAACTCAGCTTTGTACACAACTCCAAATCCCCCTTGTCCAATTATGGTGCTAAAGTTGTTTGTAGCCTTCTTTGTCTCTTTGTAGCTGAATTTTCTAAACATACCGGGCGGACCTTCACATAATGTGTAATGCATTCAACAAAAGAGGATTAGGACTATATGGTAAAGGAAAATTAATTGGCATAGTTTTGATGCCAAAATAAGATAGAATACCCTGTGAAGCAACTAGAGCATCTAGTTGAATTTAGATGATGTAAAATTATAGTGAAGAGAAAACGCAACAAAATACAAAATTTACATAGTTCAGTCATAAAGGCCCATCATTCACAATATACTGCTAGATTTACGGCATAATGACCAAATAGTTAAAGCTCTATTGAACTCTCTTAATTTATATTACAGTTATCACTTCTTTTATATAATGAAATATATTGGAATAAATATGACAGGACACCTATGCAGAAGAATTATATAAAAAGTAAATCACAATCTTAATAATATCATATTTGATTCTAGAATAAATTCTTTAACTGACGCATGGTCAAATACCATCCCGAATTTTTTTGGAGGATGGATGAATGGCTTTCGGGGATGTCTTATCATTCATATCAGTGCTCTCCAGCTCTTTGCTTTTTCGACGGATGAGAATAACAAAGACTACCAGCATCGCCATGGCTAGTATTGTTACTGCAATACCTATGGCAGGAACTAGTGTCATGTGGTAGGGACGAACTTTTTCCTTAAAAGGTGCTATCAAGGAAAGCTGAGTTGGACTAGCAGCAATTGGTGGAGTTGGAGATGCCTGAGGGGGAAGCAAAGTAGCAGCTGACCCTACAATTGGAAGAAAAATTTAAAACGAAACTAAACAAAGTATATGAAGTATGAACTATTCAACAAAGTAGACAAAAGGTCACGTAATCTCCCAGTTTTCAAACCTGGATGCGTGAGAAGCCCTTGAACTCCAAAGAAACAGCTTGCAACATCAATAGTTGACATGTAATCAAGTTGGCTTGCAATTGCAATAAAAGATGCATCCCTGCAAGTACTCAGCGTCACATTATCTACCGTCCCTAGAAGATTCCGAAGATATATAATCCCTGCATTCAAACACTTTCTACAAGTATTGTCCTCTGATAAAGGAACCTTGCAGTTTTCCATAACATCACTAAACTTTGGAGTCTGCAGCATTTGGGAAACGTTTGATATTCCTTGGCAGTCGTAATTAACAGGTATTTTTGTCCCAAAGCCACAGGTAACGATTGCATTTCTTGTTACTCCATATATTTGAAAAGTTTTTGATATGCTACGGAGGCAGATCTCAGATAAATCCGAAGCTACCCCCAAGTTACTTGTTGAATTTGCAAACTGAGAGACGGAAACAGCAATTACTGCATTCATGTATCGGCAACACTTTCCTCTGTCATCTTGGTTGGAGCATAGGGAGGCAGCTAGTGTAAAATTAGATGAGCTCAAGTCCAAGGGGCAATCTGCAAGCATTTGAGAAGAAACAAAACCATATGGCAATCAGGCAATGATTTTCAAGAAAGCAAGTAGATTTTCAAAACAATAACATATAAGTTTCATATCTTAAAGCATTTTGAATCTGAAAAAAAATATATACGGCAACATTGTGATCACATTAAGTATTACATCAATATACTTCAAAACATGGACATGCTACTAGCATGTGAAACTCGTCAACAATACTATGGTTCGATAATAACCTTCACTCGATAATTCCTTGCCTTTATTTAAGCATCATCTCCCAAGAAAACTTGGAAATACAATAAGGAGAGATAAAAACATTAAGAAGGCAGCAGCTGAGAGAGTAATAAAATAGGTGACACGTAATGACAGACTTTTGACGGGAAATTTGTAATCCAAAATATTTAACTTTACCTGGGAAATGTAACGGTCATGAACACCTGATATGGTAGTTTTCATATTATTAAAAAGGAATGGTAGTGCTCTACAGAAAAAGGCCAAACAAAATAACACAACCAGAAAAGCTTTGATTACATAAAAAGCATAACTCATCCTTTCAAATCTAAACCAAAAGGAGTAAAAATAATGAAGAAACTAAACAGCGACACACTGTTATGGCCATTTGGTCTTTGAAAATTTATGCTTCAAGTGCAACATCGAGAAATTAGCAATATTTAACTAATTTTTTAGCTACCTCCGTTCAATCACATTCACATCCATATTCAAATCCCAATTCATGAATCACACAGGTATGAACTGTCCTCAAAAAATTAAAAAGCAAGCCCAGAATCACAAATCCCCCAAAATAAAGCATAGTGCAAACGCTAATCAACCGAGAAACCAACTAAAAAATCGAAACTTTACAAGATTTATAACGGACCCACATCACAAAACACCCAAATCATTCACCAATAACCACGAGAAACACGAAGTGGGGACTGACCAAGAGCAGCAGCCATTGTTACATAAAGCCGCATTTCAAGAAAGACCAGAGCTAGCATTAGACCCAGAAATGCCTCCTGTCTGTACGATTCCATGGCAGAAAAAATGGGGCCCAAAAAGAGAGATTGAATAGTAAAGCTTCAGCACCGACGTATTCTAGTGCATTGAGGGAAGAATCTGTGGTGAATCCTTGAAGTAGACAGGGTCGGGTGGAGGTGGGGTATGAGATTCTGGAAATGGAAAATGGAAATGTCAGCCGAATTTGACCACTTTTCTTTGTCACTTCTTAAATTGCGGATGAGCCCTTTCTAATTGTGTTAATATTGCTGATTAAATTGCCGATACTTTTACTAATCCATAAAAGATTACAAATTCGAAATAAGGTTTCGAGTTTCCTATGTAATAAAACTCTTCCTTCATCTAAAGGCCGATACTGCTTTATAAGTTATAGAGTCAAATACGAGTAAATATATAAATATATAATTTTGATAATGTATGAGCACAGACTGAGATGACGGTTACTTATTTGATTTATGTGACGTATGTTCAAATAATTACTCGTAGTAGATATTCACTGTATCTANGGATTGCACAAGTTCAATCGATTTACGCGTGCATGTATTGCTATTTTTCTGTTTAGATTATGCTCATGTTCTGTAAATTTGCTTATGATTCTTCCAATATTTGCTCAGGTTCGGCTTTATGAAGAATTTATGTGTATTGGTTCTGTTCTTATCGACGTTGTTCTTTGGCTATTCAGCAGCTAGTAAGATAAGGAAAAAAAGCCAAACTGGCAGAATTACAGTTTGTGGAATTGAATTTTCTACTGTCAGATACGATTTTATGGTGTTTTCTGTACGATTACAATAAGGAGAAACATGCATCGCAAACAAATGGCGATATCAAACTTAATGTTACGAAAAAAAATGGCGATATCAAATTTTTATTTTGAGTTCGATATTGAGAACGGGTCTTTAAATCTTAGCAGATGGGTGGACCGGGTTGGGACTACACGTACAGAAATAGGGTTAGGGGGCGCCGGAGAGTTTTCCAACATGACCTCTCGGATGCTTAAGTCAGTAGAGCAAACTTAAGAAAGAGATATATTAATTAGCAGATGGGTGGACCGGGTTCTATGACTTGAATATTAATTGAGCCATTATCCAGGATAAGCTGACTCTGCAAAATATGGTGAAAAATGTTGATAAAATTTTTTCTTATGTTACAATTTCTGTGCACTGGTGTTAACATGAGCGCTACATATTCAAATAGACATGCCTATAAGTATTCAAATATTGTTGAAATCTTTAAAAGAAATTATGTGATTCTTTTTCCCAATCCAATGATACTTGACTAATTACATGATACTAAACTTTCTGTGGACAAATTAATGAAATGCAGAATGGAGTTAGAGGGTTCATGCTCGATATATATGATTTTGAAAACGATGTCTGGTTATATATGCCGCTCGTTCGGAGGAAAGTGCTGCAACTACACTGCTTTCGTAAGTATATGATCGCTGTTAGATGATATCATTTCACTATTATTTTTTCAGATCAACATCAAGTGTTGTATCAATCGACATTTTTGATTTATATCATTCTAATCTATTGAATAATATGCTTCCCAGCAACCTGCTATGAACATTTTGAAAGAGGTCCAATTGTTTCTTGAGTCAAATCCTTCTGAAATAGTCACCATAAGATTTGAAGATTATGTTTCATCTCCCAACGGCCTGACGAATGTATTTAATTAACGCCTCTGGCTTAA
Source organism: Primulina huaijiensis (assembly GCF_012295235.1). Classification (NCBI taxonomy): domain Eukaryota; kingdom Viridiplantae; phylum Streptophyta; class Magnoliopsida; order Lamiales; family Gesneriaceae; genus Primulina; species Primulina huaijiensis. The sequence goes on from NC_133319.1 coordinate 20,092,419, forward strand.
ACAAGTATTGGTTTCCTGTATCCCAAATGCCGAAGAATGGTCGGGATATGGTGAGAGTCGTGAGACAGAATCAGCGTTTGGTAGTCTTCACTTCTAAATCTTCCAAGGAACCTACAGAAGGCATTGCTTATGAGTGGAGATACGTAGTAGAAAATCAATGTGAGCCTCTCGTACAATCTAATATCTCAGCTAGTTGATTTTTCCAAATGAAAATATTCGTAAATCTCTCGGTCGAATTCTAAAAAGTTGCTGATGGTAAAGGTGGAACGGTAGCTGGATCATGTCCTAACAGTACTGCAGAGTCACAGGCAATGAATGTAACAACCCTGATTTGGATACCGTGTGCAAACACGACTCGGCCCCATGATGAACACATGCGAACAAGTAGCTAGCTGGTAGAAGGTGTTGATTTTTATAAGGTAAGCATCATTCAATTTCTCAAAATTTAACTCGAATAAACTCGTTATCACCACCAAATGCCACATATTTCAAGTACACGATACAAATTTTACTACTTAAACCTTGCAGAGAAGTGATGGAGGAGGAGTGTCTGAAGCCGTAGATATGGCAAATGGTCAACTAGTTTGTCGCTGCAAAAGTATATCATCTTGCAAGTTTTGCATTTCCATTGCAGTTTTCATTATTATACCATACTTCTACAAACCTTAGTCTTATCAAGATCATAACCCGGCGCAAATGTTTTACCAACCGCGCGTAATCATAATGCAGGAAAACATGACTTTTGGAGTATGTGAACCACCTCAACCCAGTGTCGCGCCGATGGCAGCAGTGAAAGACTAGACCAGTATTCGAATTAATAAGGTGGCTGATATTAATCGATTCTTTATTTTGTCTTTGCGTAAATTATAATCAAGAAAAAGAAAAAATCAAACGTCCATTAAAAGGACTTTACAAAAAGTTGTATCTTTTTTATGTAGGATAAAAAAGCTGTATTTTCTATCTTATTAAGGAAAACGGGATATACATAATTTAAAATTTTTAGAAGAAATAATTTAACGTAGTAGTTGATCTCAATCATAAAAACACAGTATACACGGTATGCAATATGTGCAAAAAACAAGTAACTAAATATTAATGCCTGAATCCGTCAAATTTGTTTGGGTATTCTCGAATTTTATAAATTTAAAATTTCTCTCCTTCGATTCATTTTGTTGACCTTTGAGAAAATAAAATCATTTGAAATTCATCGATCAAATCCAAATCACTCAACTAAAACGTCCCAAATCTTCCAAGAATAATCCAAGATATCGATCAATTACGAGCGCAACTGATTAATATGTCCATTAATCTTGACTAGATAAAATGATAACTCTACATATAATCAAAGCATTAATTAAGCCACTGCATATATTATTTCTGCTGCTGCTTGCTTGTATACTTCCTCCACTGCAAATGCTTCCTGGAATTGGCCATGAATTCCATTAATAACCTATAAACAAGAGAATATATATTATTTATGTCAAACCAATTTTCTCGAAATTTAACGAAAACTTTAATCAGTTAACAAATCAAATTAAACAAGAAATCAGCGGGGATAATGATATTTTTTCTCTCTCTTGTGTTGAGTATAATATTATTTTGGTCTGTCTTGTTTCCTATCTGCGAAAAAGCTCCATCGACTTATGAATTTTATACGGTTCGGGTCTGTGTTAGTTCATCATAAAAAATAATAATAACTGAGAAGCACTCATGTTGTGCACATACTTGATTTCCCCTAAAAATGTAGTAGTTATTTAAATGAAACAATTTTCGCTCATATTGTTGTTTATGACCAAAACCGTTCTGGTCCATTTTCGCTACTTTTCGACGATAAATTAATACGCGATGGATCCTTTTTCACATATCATAAGCAAGGAACACCAAAAAAGAAAAAATCCATGCATCCTTTTTTTTTAAAAAAATGGTGATTTTTAGTTAAGAAGAGTGAAAAAAATGGTACTTACCCGAGTATGGAAGGTATACATGCACCTATTGCCATCCGCAGAAAATTGAGCAGAAACCACTTCCAACCTGTGCTTCTCCATCACATAGCAAATGGCAGTCAGCAAACCGGGCTTTCTCAGCCCACAGATGCTGATGTGAGCGTCGTTCCCACATATATTCAGCGTCACGTTTGGAGAAGTCCATGTCTTGAAGACCGGCGGACCCGAAAACATTAATGGATTCGCAGGATGAATCGTTTTTGTTGATGGTTGATCAGCTAAGAATGCTTCTCTTGATCGAACCGCGGATTTTTGTTGGGTAGTTTTGGATCCATGAAGCTTTTCGAGCTTCTGTTTCTCAAGTTTTTCAAGGGTTTCCTGCATTTTCTTTATATAGTTTACTGCTTCATCGACTATGGTGGATTTGTCCGCCTGCATGCATGAAATTTATATGATCACTCAATAAATGTATAGATAGATCATAGATAGATAGATAGATATTGTCACCCCTTTCCTCGAAGATTAATGATTAGTTAAATTAATGCAATTAATTTATACATAAAATATATATTATAAAGTGTTAGTTCCATTATGATTTATCGTAATAATTTATCTATTCAATTACACACTTAAATACTAAGAGCGGCGTTTATTAGAGAGATGGTGGCATTTATTATGTCTTACTTGCAAAAATAGATCACTCAACTCTGTCTAAAGCAATCTAAACTTGGATCCTTCGATTTTGACATAAATCCTATGTGTTCTCTAACATTTCTATCACAAGATTCTTCAGAAATCTACTCAATTTTAGACAGACTCCCTAACCCAATCATCATACAAAAGAAGAAATTAAAACTCAAAAGCATCTTCCTCATTAATTTGTCTTTGTCCTTGAAATGTGTGCATATATGTGTGCGTACATATATATATACATAAATTTATGTTTTAATTATGCATTATGTTTTTTTTTTTAGAATATCAAATATGTCGCATATATGCTATATGATACTTATTGTGTTGTGATAAAATTTTTAAATCACGTGCGCTAATGATAAAAAAAATTAAATTGAGGGAATTCATGAAAATAAATTTTGGGATGTGAGAAAGGCACCTTTTCAAGAAACAAACTGAACCTTGTAATCATTAACCAAAATGGGCAAAAAAAAATCAAGAAAGCTGAGTTGTGCCCTAGCTAGCTAACTTGAACAACTATGAATTCATTCATGTGGGCTAGCTATTTTTCAAAAAAAAAGAAAAAAAAATTGATTAAATTTATAATCCCAAGATTTCTTTATTTAGAAAATTCAATAATTAATAACATTAAAAAGGAATTATTACCTTTGGAGGAAGATGAGGAAGCAAAGCATGAAGATTTCCAAACATGTTCCTCATCTTCTTCCTCCTCTCTCTTTCAGTCCATATATGCAACTCATGATCAGGTTCCCCTCCGGCGGCCGCGGCGGATCCACCTTTACATGCGGCGGCGGCGCACCTTTTTTTTCCCTTTGCAGCCGGCGGAGCTTCCTCCTCCTTGGCAGGTTTCTGCTCATCTGTGTTGGTGGTGATGATGTCCACCATCTTTTTCCCATTGTTTTCTTCATTAATGTCCCCTAAAACATTTGGGAATGACCATGATTGGTTCTCCCACACGAAGGTATCCTCATGACCGAGCAATTCCGCCATGGCTAACATGGCCAAGAAATATGCATGTATATGTGTATGTCTAGACCAGAAGTTTATGGTTGAATGTTTGTCAGTGCAGCGGTGGAAATTGAGCAGGGAAGGAGACGAATGCAAGCATTTATACACACACACACACACACATATACATATACATATACACACACATATACATATACATATACATATACATATACATATATATGTTTGAGTGTAGATAGTTAGAGAGGTGGCAAAGCAATAGCAAACAAAAGGTACTAGGTTTCATAGTTAATAAATTAAGAGGTAATTTAATAAGATTTTAGAATTCAAACAAATTCTTGGAGGAATGAAGTCATATGTTTATAAATATGCATTAAAAGAGTAAAACGTACATATATAAAATATATATATATATATATATATATACAAATTCTCAAAATTAATTATGTATGAATAAATAGTTGAGTTTTTAATTTATATATATTCACATGAATCGTATTATTAAATTATGAAAATAAATAAATATGAATAATAAAATTTGAATAGTAAATAGAATCAAATAATGCGAAAATAAAAATACAATCATAAGCCGAAGTGCCGTTGCTGGCTTCAAAACAAAAAGCGTTAGCTAAAGCACATTTATAGAGATTACCTCATCACTTTTCGGAGGGCCCCACTTTGTGCATGGCCCCACTTCACTAAATCCCAGCATTTTATATATATTAGTTAGTGCGTGTGTACATTTTTTTATAATTATCAAAAGATTAAAGTGATATTTGACAAATTTCAACAAGTGAACATGCATCATTTGCACTTTGTGAGTTATGATTATTAAGCATGATTTTGGTTAAAATAAATATGTCACATAAATGTTTTGTTTGTTTTTACAAAATCAATATGGAAGATAAATTTTTTTGTTTTATATATTTGTCACTTTATCATTTTGATAAATTATGTTATCAAATTTCAATTTTATTCTGATTTTTTGAAATTTTTTAATCATTTTTCATCAGTAGTGCCGATATTATATTACACACATCAACATCATATTAATGCTACAATTATGCAACGTCAACACCACATTAAAAAAATAACTAAATTTGCCACACACAAAAAAAAAAAACAAAAACAAAAACAAAAGTAAAATTGAAATTAAAATTTGACAGTATAGAATTCCAAAATCGCTAGATGTAAGACTTACAAAACAAAAAAAAATATAACTTTCAATTCTCGAATCAATAATATAGTTCGTGTCGAAGTAACGACAATATAATGAAAACTTCCAAAAACATGTTATTACTCGTATTCCTCTAAGTCGACACACTTTTTTACTGCTTGCAATCTTTGTATGGTTAGATGTCACGATTATTTTTATTGCTTTAACTTTGCGTGAAACGTGAACACTCTCACGAGTCTAGGTGTGAGGAATATTTATCTCGCTTTTTATTTTTTATTTTTTTTACTTTTTTGATGTGTAGTTAGCATATATGTATGTATACAAGAGATGTTATTTTCCTCTCATTCCAAAACTTAGAACTCGTTGCTTTGGAATTTCACAAAAAACTCTTGTAAGACACTCTCGCGGATTAATTTCGTGGGTCAAATATCTTATTTGAGTTATCCATGAAAAAATATTACTTTTTATTATGAATATCGGTAGGGTTGACTCGTTTCACTGATAAAAATTCGCGATTGGAATTTTGTTATGCCCTTGATTTCTTGATGTGAAATGCTTGGACTAGAAGAATAATACCATTTAAAATAATACTTTATCGACATAAGAAGAAATTATTGCTCCTAAAAAATCAATATTACTTTCTAACAAATTAGATGCCGATCTTTACCGTTTCACATGAAATAAATGATTAACTCGCCATTTTTCCCTCTTTAGAATGTTTAACATTACATGAGGTTTCACTAAATTTATTTTAAATACCTTATAAGCTTTAATATTGTCGAGACTCATGCTCAAGTCGGCACATATGCGATTGTACAATTGACTAATATAACAACTATTTTGTATATGTCATCGTTTTATAAGAAAAAATTAATTAAAGTTGTTATAAGAGTTCATTGTAAGTCAGTATAAACTCTTTTAAACATTTATTTCAACTAATTAATGTATGATAAGAGTATCACAATCAGTCCCACGGCACTTATCTCGCAGTGTTCCTACTAATGATCATCTTTGATATCATTCTGTCATGTATCGGGCTCAAGACCGCTTAAGCACGACTGCGCAATAGACTCATGTAGCAACGAATTCATAGTCGACGTCAATTTACGAAAATAATTAACCAAATTGCTATAAGAATTCGTGAGTCCATTGCGCAGTCTATGAACTCTTAAGACCGCCCAAATTTCAATTTTTAACAATTCTAGTCTTTTTTCTTCGAACGAGTTGATGTACAATTTAGGCTTGGACTTGTAGTATAAAATCTAAGGCAAACGCATTGAGCCTCCAAATTTTGGGACACCAAAATTTTAATTTTTTTTTACTAGTATAGTATAATATAGTTAACTCGTAAGCCCGTCCCATAAATAATGAGTAATGGCAGTGGGTCATGATAAAAAATTTTAAGTCTTACCGTCTATTTTTCTTTTTTAATCTTACTCGTAAACATTAAAAAAAATCTACAATCAATTTGAAATATATTTCTAGTGTGTTCTCACAAAAAAAATCCTCAATCTTTTACGACGATCAAGTTCGCTATCGCACGATTTATCTGTTTATCCATTTCAGGATATTTTTCGACACTTGGATGCATAATATTTGTTATTCATCAAAAGTTACGTATGTGTAAATGAGTTTTTTCAATTTAAAGTTTCTTGAAACTTATCTCCAATAAATTATGTTATAAGAATGGCTAAATGACTTGGCTATATTATCGATCAAGAAATAAGTGATTGAGAAAATTGATTATGTAAAATTAATCAATATTTTCGCTTCCAAAACTGTGAGACGAATAATATTCAAGTGACTATGTACTGGTTCAATATATGAATTTCATATTTGTTTGGATGATCTTAACTTTATTAGTATTTGTTTATAAGATGTTTTTAGATGATATATTTTTCTATTTTTTTTCTAGAATTTATGATATTTATACTATCATATTTATCGATGAAAAAATATGAAAGTATTAAATTTTAAGGGCATCATTTTTTTGTGTTCTACCCGGGCATAAAAATTCTCAAGTCCGATATAGCGAGGAATAATGACCAAATTACATTAAAAAAAATAAATGACAAACTACCATTGAAATTGGACAACATAGAAAATCAAAAATCACAAAGATACTAATATAATGACTATAATTGTAATTTTTTGCAATAGGTTTTCGTGAGATTATAAATAATTATTTTAAATCGCTTAATACATAAAAAAAATTTTAAGATATTATTATTCATGTATATTAGCTCTCAAGTAATTAATTTTCACAAAAAAAAAGTAAACAATAATAATAGTTTTTGTTTATAATATTAGAGGTATTAGTTAGTTGTCTGTGGCGTGACGTATAGCGATAAGGGGGTTGTCGTTTTGGCAGAATGTAGTCTGCCTTTTTCTTTATGGTTGTTGAAATTTGAAATTGCTTAGCGTTTATGTAATCATGAAACTGTGTCGTTTTGCGCCTTTTGGCTCTTCTTCAAGCCCCAAATTCTGATTACGTGGCATCCATGCAACCTGTGCCTTGGCCCCACCTCATACTTTTTTTTATTATTTAAATCTTCCTTTTAAAAAAATTAATAAAATATTTAGAATCTTATTTTTAAAGAGACCCTTTTCTCCAAACTATCCATGCTGTTAATGTAAAATTTAACACTTCAATTTTTCACATAATGAAGTTATCGGCCAAGAAAAATAGGTTCTTTATTCTATTATAATATTTTGTACAAAGACATTCACAGAAATATAAAAAGTAAAGCGTTTGATATGTTTCTCTTTACAATTTTGAATATTTATATTGCCGATTCGTTACGTCTAACTATCATATCTTTATTTTTTTTTTGGAAATTTTAGTTTTTTTCCTTATGTGGTGCTAATGTTATGTTATTACACACGTCAACGTCACATCAGCGCTGCAATGGTGATACGTCAACACTTATTATGAAAAAGAATAAAAATTGTCAAAAATACCACAATCGTAAACTCAAAAAAGCAATTCAACAACTAAAAGAAATATCGTTTTTTGGATCCTACCAAAAATACAATTTTCCCAACATAAAATTAATTACATACAAACTATCCCCCAGATTAGTGCACCGGCCCTGAAAATATCAGGCCTAAACATTTTGGTTCCGTTTCAGCGTAACCTGATTAGCTATATATTTAAAATTTTAAAATCAAAACAAGCAAGAAGAAAAATTATGTCAAAAATAGCATTTTTTTAATATAGCTACAAGATTATTTTGTTAAAAAACATCAACACTTGTGTGTGTATATATATACATACACAGATTAGTGTACTGACACACGCATTACGTGCTTGTATAATATTTTTTATAATTCATTTAGTTTATATTTAAAAGATGATTAAAATGTAATTATAAGAAACAGTAAAAGACTATATTGTAATTTTGGTATTTGAATTTAAAAAATAAATAGAAAAAAAAAGACCAAATTGAACCTAAAACTTTATGATTAAGAAACAAAAACTTTATCTGCTAAGGTATATATGATTTGAATTAAAATTTTAACACTNTTAAATAATAGGGCAAACTAGAATACGCGGAGTCGTTCAGCTAAAGAACTCATCCTAATTATAATCAAGCGAACTACGAGCTAACCTGCGGATTTCAAACAATTAAATAAAAGTTATTTGTTTTGTGGGTAAAATACAATATTTTTAGATTTTTTCACTACAAATAATAAAATCAAGCTTTGTAAAATTCAATATATCCACCATACATTTTACGGTCCAATATTCAAATAAACTTTTTTATTGTTGAAGGAATACAAAAGAGTTGCATAAAGGACATAGATACATCATCATACAAGTCATATATCAAATTATACATAAATGGCTTCTTCATTATTTCCCTGGGAGTAAAAGGATTTCAGTTCAGAAGTAACAGGATCAAAGTGGTAGGAAAATATGACCACAGAAAATAAGGGCAGCAAACTTGTTTTGCCCTTAAGTTCCTAACCCTGTCGTTTTACAGACGGGGCAAAGATTCTTCAGTAGTAGCCATTGTTTGATGCAAATGGTATGAAATTCGTGCCCACAATCCAACATCCCCATACCATCTCCGGCAACGTAATCCTCCTGATCATTCGTTCACAAGGATAATACCCTTATCATGCATTGATTTGTAGAAGATACTGAGATGTTTATAAAATTTTACAGCTGATTCTCATAATAACTTAAAGAGTTAGTCATATTCGTAAGGCAATTATGGGCGACATTAGTTGCTCAATGAGTTCATATGGCGAAGCCTCATTAGCAGGGCCCCACTCAAGACGTGGTTCTAACCTGGCAAATACAGCATGGCTCCAAGTTTGGTGAAACTGACATAGCTTCATAGATTTTTTGTTTCATGGAGCTCGATATCTTTTCTTCATCCAGACCTGTACTGACATTCCCAATTCTATCCTCCAAAGCCAACAGTTCCTGTAACATATGGGGTTAACATTATCAGCCCATGTAAAACCATTCGTTTGCAAAATGGGAACATGAGGCACAAGGGACAGTTAAATTGACAAAATGTACCTCGTAAGACATATTGTCAACATCGAGTCTCATATCTCTGTATCGATCATGCAACTCAACAAACCCATTAACAAAAGGGTCTATAACCATGTAATCCTGAAAAGGAAAGGTTGGCGTTTTGTGTATCAACATTCAGGCTACCGATCCATGTATCCCCTCTTAGATCTCGCGATAACATATTGCATGCTACACTTCTTTGAAAGAGTATTAAATTACAAAATCAAACAATGCAGAAAACAGGAAAAGAACACAAAAGGGGATAAATAAATATTTATTCAACAATTAGGATTGTAAATCAGCGAAATTGGACAGCAATATTTATAGTCGAATGAGAAGATTGAAGTCCCAAATAAGATTAAGTTATGAATGTCCATTTTCTATCATTTGCTTAGGTGAAAGCAACATCTCTAAGTACATAACATGAAGATAAGCATCATTTTTCAGTATGATATAAGAGCAAGATAATGCAGTCACATATTTCTACGGCCAAAGAGCATATCAACAATTCTAGTATTTCTAAATTCCAAACCATCAGAAAGATCCAAAACAAACCTCAGCTTGCAAATGGACACCCCTCCGCATGGCATTCAAGACTTGACGGATCTGAAAATAAAAGTAGAACAATGTAACAAGAAAATTAAATTAGAGTAACAAATGTTCCCTCAAAGAACAAGATTGTTTTCTAGAGAATCGGCAGACTCTGTCCTTTGGCATCTTGAGAATGTTACATTGAAAATATATTTAATAACACAGAAGTCTGAAATCTTAAAGGAATATATCCCATGATTTCTTTTTACTCGGATATCGATGATGTAACAATTCAGCGAGCTCTTCATAACATTGAGTATCTCTCCCCAATCAGCAATGGGTAGAGCTGTCTGTCGAACTTTTTGAACAATAGAAATATAGTGAACATGGAAGGCAACACAGTATAGGATTCACATGGTTTGACCATGAAGGTCTACATCTATGAGATACCTAGAGAACTAAGACTTAAACATATACAAACCTCGAACTTCGTAAAAGTGGAGATTAATGATCTTTAAGATGTTATGCATTACACATATACAAATCTTGAACTTCGTAAAAGTAGAGATTAATGCACTAATTTTAACCTCCAAACTTATATGAGCTACGATGATAAAAAAATTTGCATTATATATACAAATATTTTTACCTAGTGTAGAGAAATGTGGTTAGGAGGTCGTCAGGAGCTTCCCCACACAAATTTTCAAAACATGAAAGCTTGTAACATGTGATGCACTGGCCAAAACATTTAAAATGAGCTAAAAATTCAACAAAGTACACATACCAATCTATGTCTCCTCTCAACGGTGGCTAAAGCACGCCTTCGACTAGTATCATCACCTGGCATATCCGTTAAGAATGATGCTGACCTTTGATCGGGTTGATGCTGTGCCCGACTGGTCGATGCTGCATCGTGTGAAGATAAAGATGCCAATGGAAAAAGGGCAGAGTGACTTCTCTGAGTTTCAGAATCAGAGTCAATGTTAAGAAAAGGAATCCATGGAGCAACTTCCGACAATCGTTGACTATTTTGTGAAGCCATGTTTGGATGAGGCAACCGGGCTCCCGAAGAAGCCGAGCCACCAGAACTGAGACCAGTCCGTGATCCAGAAGAATGATGTCTAGGTGATGGTGAAGCTCCAGGAGCAAAACTCCAATCGATTTGGTCGTGAACATCACTTCTTGTCTCAGGGGTAGGAGCGATCATCGGAATCTCGGAATTAGTTCTATAAGAGCTTCTAGCATTAGCTCCGGATCCTCTTTCTCCAGAGACAAGAGAAGAACTGGATGAACCAGAATCTAGTAAAGTAGATTCCCTCCAAGGATGTGATGGCAGTCCCATAGCCTCATTTAAGTGCATTGAATGAGACTGATTTGGGGTGTTGGTCGGATTCAACAGTAGTGCAAATGGTGACCTCAATTCCAACGAATTAGTGTTCGAGATAGGCCGCGATAGCTGCTCGGAAGAATACACACTAGAATGCCTCGCAGAAGTGCCTCTAGATGTTTCAAGTGGATCTGACTCAAGACGATCAAGGTTCAATGTAACAGAGAAATTTGTAGCTGGGCATTGTTCACTTGTCGGAATTCTTGAAGAAGGGAAAAATGCAGGGGATGCTCTATTAATACCAATTCCATCACTTGTATTTAGCTGCTCGGGGTGATTAAGTTGAGACAAGTTCAGTGGGCCAGATGTTATAGTTAAATCTCCCGGAGCTGTGTAGCATCCTGAAACTGAATGCTTCATCATATCCTCCATTTGCTGGTCGGAGCTTGAACTTCCACCATGGTAAGACTGTCCAGAAGTACCTTCAATGGCTTTTCTCTTGCAAGATGTCCCCCAAGTACTGAGACTTGGTCCTGACATTTCATTATTTTCAAGGTGTATACTTGAATCACCTACAGAAGATCCTACATGACTGGAAGAAGCATTAAAATTTTGAATATGCTGAGTCTCTGTAAGGCTATATGGGTGTTGGGTATGAGGTGGGCCTGATCCTAAATTGAAATGTCTACTGCTCTCTCTCACATATTGATGGTTTGAACTTACGTTCAGGGAACCACGATTTGAGTTGTAATTTTGCACATTCAAGGACCCACCATCTACTTGATTTCCAACATAACTGGCACTACAAATATTAGCTTGTGCAAAAGAATTATCTTCGGGTCTTGCATTAGCAGCAAAATAATCAGGAAACGAGGGTGACCATCGAAGCCTTGTTTTGGGATCATCATTACAAGCTTGGTCTTGCAGATTATTTGCACTGGAGCTGGATTCACCACATTCCCAACCACTAAATCTCTGACCACAATTGTTGGTGTCATTCGTGCATCTAATGTTTTCATCACTGGATGCAAACATATAATTTGGTAATCGATTTTCAACGGGATTTACCATGTTATCCCAAGAAGGTGGATAATCTATGGAAGTATTACTGGGAAAAGGTCCTTGATTCAAATCAATTGTTTCCGGAAAGGAATTGAGGGTGCTTCTTTCCTCTTGCATATCTGCTACTAGGCTCACAATACAACCAAATTTTCGCAAATCTGCAATGATTAAGAAAAATGATTGTTAAAATACTCGAACCATTGAACAGGTTTAAATACTGCAGCTAGCTTCATTAACTTACATTAAAAGAAGAAAGGAAAGAAGGTTTACCAGAAAAAAAAAAAAAAAAAAAAAAAAAAACGGAACACTGCCGTATCAATCACTTTTATGCACAAAGATAGCATTTTTATTACACACAAGAGACCACTACGAGATAATAAGGTTGTCTGAATGTTTATTTAACTTCAAAATCTTCAAACCATTATCAAGGAATACACTTCACAATTTATTACTCTTTTTTTGGATAAGAAACCAAATTTATTGATAAATTCAAGACGTACAAGTGAAGGATAAAACATCCTACAAACTAGTCTAAAGAAGAAACAATCTAACAACACAATATAGATGCCTCTCCGCGACACAAACCGAATGCACAGTCACAGATTTAGGCTAATGTAGATTGTCATTCAATCAATAAAGAAGTAAATGGAATATACTTGAGGTCTTTGTCCGAAAATGTAATTTTCAAAAGAGGAATTCAGAAATAGAATGCACGGATATGACACACTCACTGACTTAAGCATAAGATTACCCAAAATAATAGTTACCTGTTTCATAAAAAGTCACTAACTTCTTTATTTGGTAGAAACTATAAAACATTGATAAGAACAACAATGCATGTTATCAAAGTCAAATGTTCGCACTGACAGCTAATATTTTTATGCAATTATATTTTTTACCACGATAAAACGACTGAAAAATAGAATAGAAAGAACTTGAAAATGGAATAATCACACAAAGAGAAGACGTTTGAACTTTATGAACACCACCAAAGTTAACTAATATCACAAATGAGCTGTTCCCAAATGATCCAATAAAAGCCAAAGCATTAGATATCATCATCGCCCCTCATAAATACAGGCAGCACAATCATCGAGCCAAAAAAATGGAGAAACAACATTTTAAATATAATGGGTCCCCACTTTCCAGATTTTCGTCTCAACCCACGTTTTTCCAACAAAAAATTAACAAATCCATGACATCAAATCCAAAAAAATAAGTAAAATTCAGCCAACAAATATTTACAAACAAAAGAAAAACAGCTAGCAACAGCAAAAAATAGCAAAAATATGAGATGAGTCATGAATAAACCTCCAAATTAAGCAGAACAGGCGATCGGGTGATTGATTTTCTTCAGTTATTTCCCCTGTTTTTCTGTGGAATTATTCCAAGAAAGCAGTGGGTGGAGAGCTAGAGGCGTTGTTTCTGAGCTAATTTTATTTCTTTTTACAATAAATAAAAATATATATATTTGTTACTGTGTCATATGAACAATGGAATTCACATGTTAAGAAAGATCAGAGCATATGCTCACCAAAAGATGTGAATTCTTCCTTTCATTTTTGTTCTCTCTAATTTATTTTTTTTTAAGTAAAACAATATTTTAATTTTAATATATGATAAAAAGAGTCATTCCCCATTTGATACTATTAAACTCTCAATTCATGCATCTTTCTTTTCAGTGTTCTTAAAATAATTTATTTTGTTTAGATATTTGACTAAATTCTGTTGGATTCTCATTTTATCTTTGATTTTATTTTGTATTTAATTAATTCCTTTTTTCCAATAATTTGTCGTCTCGTCATGCTTTCGTAAAATAAATTAAGCGTCACACCTTTTGACCAAAAAGTCGGCAGGTTATATGTCGCAGCCGATGGTTCATGTCATAGATTCCTTCAATAACACTTAACACATTTTTTTTTCTTTCCCGTCTTAAGACATAGATTAATATTTTTTAATTGAAATAAGAATATCATGAGAGAGACAAAAAGAGCTGATGATTTTATTCAGACAAACATATTATTACATTAGTATCCTCCAACATATGATGATATAACTTGTTTAGCTACTAAATATAGCTGAAAAAACAAAACATGTAAACTGAAATATTACGATATTTATTTGAAAGAAAATTGAAGAAAATGTTTGATGCCTACAAATTTCTTTTGTCTTGATATATAGAAGTCTTTCGTGTATTTGAAATCTGGATTTCAGACTTGATTGATAATTTTACATTATTGCTGACAACTATTTATGAAGTGACCTTTTTATTTTGTATGTAACTCTTGGCGGTGGTTGAGTGATCCTCTCTTCCACTGATGGAGTGGTAGAGTCATATGCATTTTTTTATTTCTGTCATAGAATCTTTTAATTTTTAGTGATCTCCGAGGAAAACGTGACTTATGTGGTCCTTTACCACTTGGGTTTCTCTCTACGATATTTTTTTGGTTAGATTTTGGTCGAAAACCTTTCCCGAATTATGACTCTTTCTGGTTTGGACATTATGGACATATTTCAGGAGCCATGTTACAGAATTTATGGCGAGTGTCATATTTGCTCCGCAACAGCTTACTATTTCACATAATATTTCTTTTTTTGAAATATTTATTTTTCAAAACTTGTAGTCTTTCATGTCATTGTATTTAACAAGAAATATCCGTTAATTGAATTTTGATAAAATTTAAACAAAAACTTGATTTTGTCCATCTTTGTGAGACATAATTATAATCTACATGCTCTTCTGGTTAAGATGTAATATTCAGCCGGTGAAGCAACAAGGGGTGTTTCATTTACTGGAGGATTCTTGATGAAGTTCAGGAATTCATATACGTCGTCCAGAAGAAAAGCCTCGTGTGAACCTTTTCCTCCTAGTTATAGTGCAGCGCTAAAGAAGTATAACTCAAAAATATATCATATAGACAAATTGTCGTCATTTACTCATGTTTAATGAACATTTACTTGATCCATTTTAGTAGTGCGAATATATCTGGGAAGCTATGTGTTGTGGTATAGACTGAGACAAGAGCCTCAAATTCATACTATGTCTTGACCTCCTTGAGATGTGCATTGGGTGTTATCTACATCCTTGGATATTTTTCTTCTATGTCAAGCAGACATGTAGCTGGGTCAATCTCTGCTCTAGTTTTCAATTTCTCTCAACTTTGTTTATATATCTGGAATGAAGGGTTGATTTGATGACTCGAAATAAGGATCTTGAGCATCAGTTTTTGCTTTGGATGAATCGTCAAGAGATAATCTCGAATTAGCACTTGTGCTAGATGTACTTGAATCTCATGCTCCAAGTATTGAGCCATGTACTCTAAAGCTCTCATTTTGAGAAGTCACTGGTTTTTCAATAGTTTGGAGGATAGACTTTTGCAATACATACCATAACCAAGTGCATGCTTGTAAACATGTAATGCGATTATAGACAATGTTCTTATTAACTTGTTGTAGTCTACTGTAATTTCTGCCTTTAGAGCAAGCTTATTAAATTCGTTTTAAAGCATTTTAAGCCGTTCCCTCAAATGTCTCTGCAACTTCACGATGAAATCAACATTAGCGTTGTTCATATCTTGTACGAAAATCTGTATGAATAATTTCATGAGATTTAATAATAATATCAAATATATAATATTGATATAAAGCTTTTATCTTCATTGTTTAACCTTCTCGGCTTTATATTCATTTTATTTTTCAAGAAAACTTTAACTTGTGTATTATCAAATTTAAAAGTAAATTTTTTAGCAAGTAAAAATAATGATCATTTTCTAAAGTTTTTTTTTACTGCATAACATTCTTTTTTCGTTAATGTGTCATCGTATAGCTTCTGCATCCGAGAATAGTCCACCACAATATTTGCATGGTTTGTTGTCCTTCTAGTGCTAGATTTTAAAGAATTGTTGTCCACCAATAATCATTAACATCTGTGTAGAATATCAAAGCATCTTCATCTTATGGAATAATCATTTTTGAAAGATTTTTTCAAATATCTTTTAGTTGGATAAGTCACTTAGTGTGTTCTTATATCCATATGAATTTTGCATCTTTCTTTAATAATGGACTAAATATTTTTCTATGTTTTGTTAGATGTTTTATGAACATTCCAGCAAAGTTAACAACTCATAAGAAACTTTGAAGTTGTCTCTTGTATTTGATTTTTTCTAAAAAATTATGCATATTTGCTACAATTTGTTATGCATAATTATTCTTGACTCACCTATTTCTACTCCAAAGAATTCAATTTTCCTTGTAGCTATGAATGTCTTCTTTTTATATAGGACAAATCCTATCTATTTACAAATTTAGAGAAAATATTAAATATTTAATATGTTCATACAGATTTTAGATGCAATTAAAATATTATCAATATAAGCAAACATAAACTCAAGATAATATTTAAATAGATTATTCATCTTTTATTTTGAAATATATGTGGTGCATTAGCCAATTCTATTGGTAATACTTTCAAAATATAATGACCATATAGTATGGAGAAAAATGTGAATTTCTTGTTTTTCTTCATTAGAATCTGGTAGTATCCAGACTTATATCAAATTTAGAGAACATTTTAGCGTTACATATACAACTTATTAAATAATATCTACTGGGTATAAAATATCCACCAAACTCGAAGATTTTATTAATTTCTTGATACCTAATTACTATATTAAATTTATTTCTTTTGATTTTACCATGATTTCTTAATAGAAAACATGCTTTATTGTATGGTGATATTCCTTCTTTGATTAAACAAAGGTCCATATGTTCTTTGCTAATAATATGCATTATTTTTTTTTATCAATTATATTCATCGGGATATGCTTGTATATGAAGAACTCATATTCCTTGCTTTCCTTGGTTTTAAGGCTGGATTGGACTTGGTACTTTTCTCATCATGTCAAAGGATCCTCATTATAATTTTTTTAATAATTCTCTTGACATGTTCCAGGAATACTTTTGATTCAAACTCTACATCTTTATGGTATAATGTTATCTTGAGGAATTCCATTTCCTCTTGTTGGAGATCATGATATGTTCTTATTCGGAATGTTGTTTCCCCAAACCTTATATAATCCTATATTTTTTGGTATACAAGTTTTTCTTCATCATCACACTTTTTGATAAACTAGATTGAAAATTTTCTGTAAAATATCTCTTTTAGTCTTTATATTATGACCTTGTGATCACATGGTACAATGAACATTAATCTTCTAGTCTCGTTTTCTTGTGTACATGATTTAAATATTTGTAGCAAATTGTTTCCTAACAAGATGTCCGCTCTCGTATCATGAAAGTAAACCGGTAGTGTTTTTATCTTATACTAATGTGTTTGTCCTGCACATTCGTTTAGGTTTTTTGCTTTCTTAATTCCTTCACATGATATTAAGATCCTCTTTGAAAAATCTCGTTTGACTATTTGATGCAATTTTTCCTCCAATTCTTTTGGAAAAAAATCCTTGTTTCACTGTAAAAATTCCCACCCTTGAATCCATATAAGCAACAAAGTATTCTACTTTATATTGTTCATATATCATCCCTACTAAGACGTATACCGAGAATGGACTCGTGGTCATTGGATTTTTCACATCCCATCTTTTGGCATTTTCGAGTAGTTTTCAAGGTTTATGTTCCTCGAAAAACATTAGCAAAAATCAATTGATCGTGTTCTTTTCCTGAAATTGTTTTGATATGATTTATGTGTATCAAATAGTATTCCACTTCTTTACATCCTTCCGGACATCTAAGCCTTCCTATTGTTAAAAATCTTGTTGGTGTCAGTTGGGTTTACTGGACTTGTGTTTTTCCTCATCTTTGACTTATTATTATAACTCTTTGTACAAATAGTCTTTAATTCATATTAAGACTCTGATTTCTTTGTAAAATTGATTTGTCTTCGAATTGGATATATGTTTAATGTATTAAGAGAAACTTGAATTTTAGATAAATTGTATGTGCAACTTTTCCAATTATTTTTGGTAGTTCAATAAACTTGTTTCTAATAAACAATTCTGAATTAGATAGAACATATGAAACATGATATATTAAATTCTTTCATCAGCCTTTTTCTTTGAAGTTTTGATGCAACATCAAGGCTCGGCTGAAATATTGATATGTCAGATTGTAGGAAATTCTTTGATAAATTAATCTTACAATTTTTCCTGTGAGATTCCTGAGATAGTTCCTAGTATCGAATATTGAATATCACTCATTTGTTTATCACATATATCAATATCAATAAGTAAATATATTCCTTCTTTCAAAGTAGTTTTTAATATGATCTGAACTGTTTCAATATGAATTGAAGACATAATTTGTGCTACCTCTGGCTTGAGTTTCCGTAATTCCTCTTTTATTTCTTCAAAGGAATTAATTGCATCTTCATCTGGTTTCCCATAAGTTCCATTGAGATTGTCATTTCCCTCCTGGAAACTTTATATATTAGATGATGTTTTTTGTTTTTTAAGCCGATATTTCCTAAGAACTTTTCTACATGTCCTGTAGAGAATTCTTTATATCTCTGTAGGCTTGAGTTTTCTCTCGTAATCCTTTGGACCATGTTATGTGATATATATGTCTGGCTAAAGAATCCAAACAATTATTCATGTGTTTCGCATAGAACCACTTCTCATTCAGTCAAATGTTGATTATGTCTATCTATCAAATCCTTTTTGACTCAAGAATTCTTCTTCTTCATATATACTCTCGTCTGGGGTAATATCTTAAAATTGGTATACTTGAACCAAGTCTTAGTAATAAACTGCTTCTTCAAAATCCGGAGTTGGTTTGAAACACAATATTCATTTTCTATCATTTTTTGAACAGTTGGTCGAAATGCAACATCTTGCTCCACATGTGCAATTACATTCTTTAAAATTTCATTAGTTCCGGCGTGAGCTCTTTTGAAAGTCTTTCTTGTTGGTATTTATCACGTGCTTCAAAGAAAATGATAATTATTCATGTAGTTCAGCTTTCTTTTAATATGAAAGAATTAGGAAGCTACATATATACTAAATTAATAAATTCCATAGTTTGACATAAAATATATAGCATATATACTCTCTTCTGAAGTCATTGTGCATAAATATCATCATTTTCAACACTTTCATGCTTTTTTAATGTACAAAGCATGCATGATAGGAGTTGAGTACTACTAGCGTGTGATAGTATACATTTTCTTGTGTTTGCTCACATGATTCTATTTGGTAAGTATATGACCAATCGCCACTAAGTTGAAACAAACACACAACACTTTTCGTATTGGCAGATAGGTTTAGTCCTGTTATGAAAATGGTGCCTAGTAATTTTTTATTTTTATATTTATTTTCCTTACTTCTTCCATTTTTTGATTATAATTGATTCTCAATGTTATAAATGAAATGAAATAGAATTGATATGATATTGATAACATGGAAGCTAGCTGTATGTGAAAATGCAGTATTCTTGCATTGTTCAACTTTATGAATTTCTCAGTTATCTTACAAACGTTGCACTCAATTAAATTCCTATCAATTTTATATATTGTTTTCTAGTGGCATCAAATCTCGAAGCTGAGATTATTGCCTATCGAAATATTCAATGTGTGTTGCTAAAATACTACGCAGATCATGGTGACTTATCTATAAAACTGATCGAGAGGTAACTTTTGAGACTTTGATTTGATTTTAACAAAAATTAATTGGTCTTGCAAATACAAATTTCTCTTGGGGTGACAGCACTAAAAATTTTAATGGATGTGTCTGTATGCAATCTATACATTTGATACACCATATAAATTTGTGTATGGAGATCACTTTAAAACTTGACATTTTTTTGTTGGATGAGTTGAAAATAGTTTGATATAAAAATTTCTCCCTCTAAATGTTATCGTCTGTGACCTTGAATCATTTCACGAGGAGGGTGACGTTAACAATTTGAGCTGGGTACAAAATCATGTTTACTACCAACGTAACACAGTCTGATACAACGTAACTTGTATGAAACGGTCTCACGGGTCGTATTTTGTGAGACGAATATCTTATTTGGGTCATTCATTAAAAAATATTATTTTTTATGCTAAGAATATTACTTTTTATTGTGAATATCAGCAGGGTTGACCCGTCTCACAGATAAAAATCCGTGAGACCGTCTCACAAGAGATATACTCTGATAATTTTAAAGTTCGACACCCATTCTTTTGATAAGTTTACTAATCTAAATCTATATTTTTATTTAATTATTATTATATATAAAACAAATGAATTTGGTAAAAAAAAGAAAAATTGGTGAAAAATCCCCAATCAAAACATTTCTTTGGGTTCACTCCCTACCCACAAAATTGTGGTACTATGTCATACAAATTGTGGTACACTTCATGTGGAAATGTGGTACTATAAAAGTACCCAGAGATTGAAAAAAAAAAAAAAAAACGACGGATAAGGAAGGCCCAATAGTATCAGTCAAAGAAATTTAACATTGTTTCGCTTAAACCCTAATTGTCACTCCGACTTACCCACATCATATTCAAAGCTTCTCACTGTTGGCTGCTAGGGTGCCGTAGACAGAGATTAACTAAAGAAAAAACCATGGCGGCGCCAACTGAATCCGTCCAATGCTTCGGCCGTAAGAAAACGGCGGTAGCCGTCACCCACTGCAAGCGCGGTCGCGGCTTGATCAAGATCAACGGTGTACCGATCGAACTCGTGCAACCGGAAATCCTCCGATACAAGGCGTTCGAGCCTATCCTCCTCGTTGGACGCCAACGTTTTGCAGGAGTTGACATGCGCATCCGCGTCAAAGGAGGAGGTCACACCTCTCAGATTTACGCCATACGTCAGTCCATCGCGAAAGCACTCGTCGCATTTTACCAGAAGTACGTCGACGAGCAGTCGAAGAAGGAGATAAAGGATATTCTTGTGAGGTACGACAGGACTTTGCTCGTGGCTGATCCCAGGCGATGCGAGCCGAAGAAGTTCGGTGGGCGCGGTGCTCGTTCGAGGTTCCAGAAGTCATACCGTTGATCTTCTGCGTACCATGATTATCAGTACTGTGATTTTTTGGGATTAAATTAAGATAACTGTCTGGCTATGTTTTCGGTATTCTTGTGGTTTCCTTTTCTTCTGAAGGATCTTATGAAAGTTTTTTGACAGCTTTTAGCTGATACTTTTTATATCTCTAAGTATAACTAGCATGATAATCATTCCATGTACAATTTGTGGCAGTTCATTTGCTGTTGTTCAATCGTGTGTTGGCATGATCTGTTGCTATGGCTTGGGTATTTGATGCAAGCATGATTTTTTTTGTCCTATTACTAGAATGCTTTGGCAGATAGATAACAATTGCAAAGTAGCGCAAAGTGGACCAGTGATGCAGGGATTTTCAAGAAGACACATTATAGAATCTATGATTTGGGATCACATTAATTTTGTTGGTGCACGTATTTGTATGTTTGAATCTGTTTCTCTTATGGGACTTTGTGGTTCTTGATGGTTATCATTGCATACTTACATTTCTGTGAATTTACGGGTTGATTAGCTAAGATTGTAGATTAGCACCATGGGGCGGTATATTTGAATCAATTTCTCAGCTGAGTCCGTTTGGTTCTATGTGGTTTCTGTTTCATGCATTTATGTGCATCTACATTTACTTTAGCTGAGTGTTCCTATTAGTAACAAGGGTCAGTATTTTTTAATCAACTTCTCGCCTGAGTCTGTGGTTCTTTGTGGCTTCTATTGATTATGTGTAGTGCATTAATGTAATCATTTAGCAGAGTTTTTGAGTTATTACCATGATGTAGACTATTTGTTTAGGAAAATTGAAGTCCAATTCTTGCTTGATATGTTGAGCAATGGGTTTGCGAGTGCATGAGATGGGGGTTTGATATCATACCTTGTTATTTAGCAGTATCATGAATGCTTACGAATTTCATTAATCTTGGACCACATGAAAAGTATTTTGAGCAGAAAATATGTTCGAAATGTGGCGGTGGTATATCATTCGGGATTCGGGCTCGATCTTTGCTTGATTTGAAGTGGCTCGATTTTCAAAAAAAACTATTAACATGTAAAACTCTTGAAATCACGATCGGTTCAAATAAATTGATGATACGTGAGTTCCCTTGGAGCCAAATATCAAAGCAAACCTGGTCAATCTTCTTCCGGTGTTACTTAAGCCAGCTCCGTGTGTCTCCCCACCACACAAACTAGCCACTATTCTCGCGTGTGATTTTAGACGGATGTTCAACCACTAAGAGAATTGATAGATCATATCTTGTGTATCCCCCTGTTTTACTGGCCATGTACACAGCCAAAAAGCCAATTCTAGACTTCCAGCGTTAAAACAAATTATCATCAGAGCTGAAGATGTAACAATCGAAACGAAAGCAGCACTGTGTGTCGACAGTAAAGCCTTGAGGAAAGTGTTCATAATAACGTAAGGATCTGCAAAATTCGAATTGTACTGATACACATTTAAGATTTTCGCTGGGATTCGAATTATGCTGATTTAGCACATTTTTTTAAACTAAATTTATGAATGAGAACACAGCAACACATATGTACATACATACGAACACATAACATTGTTGTGCATACTTGGTTTATCGAAATCCCTCTTCAACAACGCAGCCATCAATAGAAGAAAACGAAGCACCCGTTAAAACTAAAGGCAAAACAGAAACCTTAACAAAGTTTTTATACAAAATACACACAACAATCACAGATCTTTATTGTTAAGAACATAGATCTTTGCTGTAACAACTGCGTGCCATCTATTATCCAAAGTAGAATGTTGTGTTCCTGTGGCTGGAATTCTTCTTTCTAAGCATAAGCTTTCTAAGAAAACCAAATCGCCCTCCCTTCCTCCTGCTCGGAAAAATCACCAATGCCCCTTCATTTGAACTTCTAGTTTTGTGCTTAGACCCCGTATGTGCTTTATCTGAAAGGACAGATTGGACACCTGATTTAGTCATGCTTATGACTTCTTTGGTCTCAGGGGACTCTAAGGGCTGCAATTTGGCACGATCTTCGAGTAACATCTGATCGCGTAGAGATGGACGTAGCTTAAACTTGTTAATGCTCCTGTCTGTGATGGATAGAACCTTGTCTACTACTGCCATTTCTTTGGCTGAACCTAGTGCTTTAAGATGCTTTCCCAGCTTGAGTATGGTTTCTTCACATTCTGCCAACTTTTCTGATGCTCTTGTTATCTCCATTCCCTGCCAATTTCAACAGTCATTTTGTTAGTAATGTGAGGATGCCCATACGATACACGAGAAGGTAGGAAATTGAGCTGGGGCAAAAAAAGAACGATTTAATGTATTTGGGGGACGAATTTTGAATTTTTAGAGAAATCGTGCATAAAAGTTCGTATTTTTTCGCTATAATGGGTGAGACGTACCTAGTAAGCTATTTATGTCCGAATTGTAATATATTGTATATCATGTATATTTATATGAGATGATGGTAATCAGCCGCCGTCTAGTTCAGTCTTTATAACATAGAATCATGTATACAGCAAGTATGCAGTTTCAATAAAAGAACACCACCACAAAACTTCATTTTACCCATGAATGGTCAAATGAAAAACACGATCACTCAAGTTACACGTGTATAAAGAATGAAAGCTTACTGTGTGGAGAAGCTCTTTTGGATTCTCTTTGTCCACTGAATGCTGGTAGGTGGTATTGCTATTCATCAAATGTTGGGGGAGTCAATTTTTTGGATCGATTCTTCAAAATGTTGAAATAAAAAAACTAAAGGTACCTTTTAAGTTGTAGCTGTAGTTGAAGTTCAAGGATCATGCCTTCCAATTCTTCACAACATTGGGTTTTATTATCCAACACTACTTCAGCAGTAGATAGCTTCTGCACAATTTCATTGAGCTTAGCTTTGGTAACCGAAAGTCGGGTTTCAAGATCCTGGACTTGATCATCCAAGAGTTTCTTCGATTCTTTCAAAAGTTCCATCTCATCTTGCAGATTTGTAACTCTTTGCTGTGATTGCTGAAGTTTATGCAGCAATGCCTCGTTCTTCTGTTTGGTGGCCTCGAAATCTTTCTCTGAAGATTTTATGGAGTTTAACTCATTCTTCAGTCCTGTAATTTGTGTTTGAAAACTTGAATGAATCTTCTCCATTTCAAGCATGAGATTCTGCACAGATTCAAGATTAAATGCAGTTCCAGGCCCATCCCCACCTAAGTGCTTCTTGAATTCATCCCTAACTGTTGATTTTTTCATTTCAGATCCATAAATTTCGTTGCTCGATTCTTCAAAAGTCGTGCCAGGGGAAGTTGATGTTGAAGATTTCCATGTAAGGTAACCACTGATGGGACGTATCTGAGATGTCTCAGGACGCATCGCACTGTTCAAAACAAGCCTGATGTCTTCAAGAAGTTCGTCGATGCTTCTTTTTGAAAACTCACTTTCCTTCAAAACCACATCAGTCACATCTAGAAGCCAATCCCTTGGTTTTCTTGAAGACCGATCTTCTGGAAACTTGGGTTGTTCCATTGGAACAAGTTCCATGTTCGTGGAAATCAGACGATTTCCATCTCTCTCCTTCGAGGAATCTGATAACGAGTGGCTCTTTTCAGAAGCAGAATACGATCTGGTATATGGGGTGTCAACGGAAACTATTGCTAGTTTCTCCATCTCGACAAAATCGTCCATTAATCTCATATCAGAAGAAGCTCCAATCCTTCTGCATTCAAGTGCAGAAGAATCCCAAGAACTAGCCTCACTTGAATTCTTCATTTTTAGCAGATATATGATTTCCTCATCTTTCTTAGCCACACACTCTTTAAGAATCTTGTTTTCTTTCTCCAAATCTTTCACTTGATCAAGTAAAAAGGAGACCTTTTTACTTGCGTCTTCAGGGACCAAACCACAAGTGGTTGTACCTTTCTTCCTCCTTACATCAATCTGATTTCTTCCCACTATTTCAACACCACTCTTTACATTCACCAAGAAATCTGGACTCGGGAGACTTTTACGTGTCAAAGCACGTAACCTCTGGCATTCAGCTTCCAACTTCTTCATTTTCTTCACATTATCCAAGTTTTGCTTCTGTGAAGCCTCAGCAGAAAGTCGGCCATATTCCAAATCTTCATTTCGAATTTCGAGTTCCTTCTCAAGAACCCGAAACTCGTATCTCAGAAACACATTTTCTTTCTCAACAGAGTCCAATCTTGCCAACAGAGCTTTTAACTCTGCTTCTGTTTGACACTTGTAATTGTTCAGATCTTCAATCAGCTTCTCTTTTACTGATAAGGCCTTGCTAAGATAAGAACTCTCGACCGCCGAATCTGCAAGCCTTTTTCTCGTTTCCACCAACTTCTCCTCGAGCTTTTTTTGTGAGTTCTTGAATTCGAGGGTCGTTTTCATGACAGCATCCCGGGTGCTTTTATCGTGGTGTTCTTGAATTCGGCTCAGTTGATCCATACTAACTTTCAACGCAGAGTTTGATTGGGATAATCTTTCATCTGCAAGCACTTTTTCTTGCTTAGTTTCATCTAGTTCTTGTCTTAGACGCATCAATTCTTCCTCTGCTTTCAGCTTGTCTGAATTTGATCCAAAGAAAAACTAGATGAGCCTCAAACATACAACAAACAAACAAAAAAGCCAAATCTGATTATTTCATTTGAAAACTATTCAAATATCATATGATATTTCAACCAATACATTTTGTTCATTAAATTTCCAAGTCATCATTCACATGTTGCTAAAACATTTTTACCTTGAACTAGTAATTGTGACGCACACTTTGTGTGGGCATTAAATATCATCTTTTTCGTATTTTTTTTCATACATGTCGTGGGAAGATCTATCTAAACTAGATAAATTACCCAATCAGATGAGATTTACTCACCATGCCATTAGTTCAGGATCCTTCACTTTTGTAAAATTTTAGAACACTTTAAATAGAATAAAAAAATCATATTTTCGTCAGTAGTTTGATTTCGCATGAATTTTAAATTTATAAATATAATTAAAGAAGTTTGAAAATAAGAAAATGCTATATGTTAAAATAATTGTGTATTTTATGAGCAAATGTGACCTTGCACAGCATCTCCTGCAATTTTTCTCTGCTCCTGCACAATATCATCTTTAGCAGAAGATTCTTCTAGCACAAAAGCCAATCTTTCAATCAAAGATTTCTCAACATCACTTGGATATGATTGCACCTATAAATTCCATTATAGACAAAAATATCACATTGATCTTGTCATTTTAATTTATAAGCTTATAAATTTCCAAAAATAAATTTAGAACATATAATAATTATATTACCTCCTCCCCATTTGCAAGTATTGTCTTCTCTGAAGATCTTTTCCTCCATAACCAAGTTTTCTGGTCCATTATACCTTCTTGATTTCCAGTAATGAAAATGGCAGAAATTATTATTTTTTTATCTGTTTCCAGAAACAACACACAACCTGGTTGTAGACTTCAATTCTTGAATATATTTGGTAGCTTAAAGTTTGTAATTGGAGTTTATATTCATTTGTAATGAGGTAAGAAGTACAGCTTTTATTTCAAGTTCCACCGACAAGAATTGCAGTGGGTGAATTTTGGGGTTAACTCAACAGTGAAAATGTGAAATCATTTACATGACAGCAGTAAAAAGATATATGTTTATAATTTAAGAAGGGAAATTTACCGTTTTATTTAATTTTTACGAGACACTCGAAAGTTTTTGTTATGTTAAACATCATTTTTAGAATTATTTTTTCTTCTTACATCCTCGATATAATCATTACATTTTTTTATTCGATTCTTATCATTTCTTGAAAAAGTTTATGTTACACTTTTGGATTTTGAAAAAACCCCACAAATTATTTAAATGAATCATATATAAAATGGTTTTGCCAAAATGACTTTCCTTTTATTATATATTTAAAATTATTTTGTGAGGAATATATTTAACAATTTTTGAATTATTTTATTAATGAATATTTTTTTTCACTATATATGTTAATTTCTTATG
The DNA here is from genome assembly GCF_012295235.1 of Primulina huaijiensis. Lineage (NCBI taxonomy): Eukaryota > Viridiplantae > Streptophyta > Magnoliopsida > Lamiales > Gesneriaceae > Primulina > Primulina huaijiensis. The sequence continues at coordinate 20,119,615 of NC_133319.1, forward strand.
TCTAAGATGGATCGTGTTAAAAATTGAAAGGCTAGCAGCAGAAGTGGGCATGAAACAAAATGAGTAGTTGTAATTAAAAATTAATGGGTAATGATATAATTATTTAATTTAAATGTTGATTGACGGGGACTAGTTGAGTGGATGTATGTGAAATGACATGCAAAATTAATTTGATGTTACATATATATATATATATATATATATATAGATTACCGGGAGATTTTATATATATATATATATAGATTACCGGGAGATTTTCAGACATAGCTTAAATTGTCCATGTATCGTCATTTTATATATAAATTTAAATTATGTGATTTAATTTAAATTGATTGATTTGTATAAATTAAATTTTGAACCCTTATTTATTTCTTATTTTAATAAATAATAAGCAATTTAATAAAAAATCTTAGAAAATTCAGTTAGGTTAGCAATTCTCGAATATTATCTTAGTTAGTTTAGCTCAATAAGCCAACAAAGTGTTAATGCGTGGAAAGAGACTTGTTGAACTATTTTGAACAGTAAAGCTTATCTCTACTTACTGTAAATTTCTAAGAATTGCAAAAACTCACTTCAGTAAAGCTTATCTCTACTTACTGAAATTTCTAACTATCACTCAACTTAACAATCTGATCATAAAAACTTTTTTTATCAGTTTGCAAGTAGTTTTGAAACAATTATAACTAACACAATTTGATCATCACAATGAAAGAATAAAAATTTAAGTGTGTGATTCAGTTGCTCTTGATGTGTAGTAATACAAAATAATTTCTTGAGAGTATAATTGTAAAGTTTGGTAAGTTCACATACTTGTCTTTTTATTTATAGAAAAATTATAATGTTCAAATCTGAACAACTCTTTTTGAATCAAACTTATTGATAACAAAAAATGGCATCTTTATCGTTCTTTCTAGAAATAGTACATGCATGTAATATGCATGAATTCTGACACTTAACGGTTCCAAAAAAGTTTTATTTACAGATAATAGTCATCAGATTTTCTAAGTCTGACTGAAGAATGTTTTTATATTCTGACTGAAAAATGTTACGATAAATTGAGGAGTAATTATAAACGACTCTAATTATGATTTGTTATCAATCCAATGAGGTTTGATGTGCTTGACTGATCTAGTCTGGAAATAATATCAGTCGTCCTGAAAGATCAGCCACCTTTGATAATTCAATTTGGTTGGATTCTTATAAAGAGTCAGTCAGCTTTAGTTCGAACAACCTTATATTTTTTTTCCAAATTATCAAAAATTTAATCGTGCAACATAATTATTAAATAATTAAAATTATTTTGATTAATTTATAAGATATTTTTATAATTACAACAAATAGAAACTGAAACCATCAAGAAACGAATCCACGAATCCGACTAATGTTTGCTTTTTTATTTGATTTTGTTGAAAAATTATTTAAAAATGGGTTAAATATTTGTGTTGAAAATTAGGTAAAATTAGGTGTTGAATATTGAAAATTAGTGTGTGATGATGTAGGTAATGATGTATTTTATTTTTGGATTATTTGTAAAAAATTTCTATAAATAGATCTCTCATTTGTGAAGAAAATCACAATTGAGTTGAGAGAAAAATATTATAAAGTGTGTAGTGTGATAATTTTAAGAGTTTGAGATTTTTACTTTTTACCGTAAATTTTTACTTTTTCACAACACGTTATCAGCACGAAGCTCTAAAAGTCTTCCATATTTATCCAAGCTCCGAACAGAAGAAAAAGGTAACAAAAGTAATAATATTTATTTTACTGTTATTTATTTATTGTTTATATATTTAATATATAATATAATGTTATTGTTAGAAATAATAAAAATAATTTTTTCAAAAACTTGTTATAAATCCTGGGAGGATGTTAAGACGACATCCCACACTCCCGGTAAGGGATACGACAAGTATAAAAGCCTATAAGGTTTTTTAAACAAAATAACTTATGACACCTAATTATAATAATGTGATATGATATACATAATTATTTAAATATGACTAATATTATATACACCATATTATTACCATAAAATTATACAAATACATACATTTATTTTCTTATACACCAACGGTAATAAACGGTAACAAAACGGCTAGTTTTTGCTCTATAAATACAATCTCACAAATACATTCAATCACTCCAACTTTCTCTTCTTCTCTAAAAATTATTCTTCATCAAATTTTCGAAGAAAAAAAGAAGATGGCTTTCACGAGGTTATTTTTAATTATTTTGGTTATCATACTCACCAGTCTTGTATTTATCGGAGAATATCCTCCTCGTGTGTTTTCTTTATTTTTACGAATACTTGTACTTGTTGTTTATCCATTACTTTGTATTGCAATATTCATTAACTAATAAAATGCATCGTAATTTTTAGTACCACCATGGCAAACTTGGCAAAGCTCGAATTCATCGCTCTTGATATTACTGGGAAAAACTATATGCCATGGACTCTTGATGTAGAAATGCATCTTGAGTCATTGGGTCTAAGCGAGACCATTAAAGAAAATGGTATATCTTCATCACAAGAAAAAGCAAAAGCTATAATATTTTTACGACGACACCTTGATGAAGGTTTAAAATGTGAATATCTCATCGAAAAAGATCCCATGGCTCTGTGGAAAGGATTAAAAGAGAGATTTGAACATATAAGGGAAGTTATACTTCCGACCGCCCGTGATGAATGGAATATGTTAAGATTCCAAGACTTTAAAAAAGTCAGTGATTACAATTCAGCGATGTATAGAATAATCTCGCAGTTAAAATTTTGTGGACATGAGGTTACAGAATCGGAAATGCTTGAAAAAACATTTTCCACGTTTCACGCATCAAATATAACACTACAGCAACAATATAGAGTGCGTGGATTTGCGAGATATTCTGAACTCATCGCCTGTCTTCTTGTGGCGGAAAAGAACAACGAGCTATTAATGAGAAATCATCAGTCCCGACCCACTGGATCAACAGCATTTCCAGAAGTAAATGCTGTAAGTAAAAATGAATTTAAACCTGGAAACCAAAATCAAATTCAAAGACAAGGTTTTGGTCGAGGTCGAGGTCGAGGTCGAGGTCGTGGACGTGGACGTGGACGAGGAAGTGGTCGTGGTCGTGGACGCGGCCGTGGTTTTGAAAATAATCGAGATAGTTATTTCTATAACTCATCTCAAAATAACGTCCCAAACCATCCACAGAAAAGGCATCAAGAAAACATGAGTGTTAATGAAAATCACTCGAAAAGATTTGAAAGTTCTTGTTTCAGATGCGGTACTCCAGGACATTGGTCTCGTATTTGTCGAGCCCCTGAGCATCTTTGCAAACTTTATAAAGAATCGATAAAGGGGAAAGAAAAGGAGACCAACTTCACTGAGCGAAGTGACCGTTTGAGTGATTCAACTCATTTTGATGCTGCTGATTTTATGAATGATTTCTCTGGAAATGATCAATATGTTGGTGGGATAGAAATGAACAATATTGATGCTGCAGATTTTCTCAATGATTTCTCTGAAAATGAACAATATAGTGGTAGAATATAAATGTACAATAATTTATTTTTCATGTATTTATATGATAATGTTTTATTGTACAATTATGATATGTGTTATATTTAAATATGTATTGTCATTAATTTTTTTTCATTGCATATTTTTTGAAGTTCAAATATGGAAAATGCTATGAGCAAAGCTGAAGTTTGCATACCCGATAGTGGTACAACGCACACTATCCTCCGAGATAAAAGATATTTCTTGGAACTAAAACCAACAAAAACAACGGTGAATACAATATCAGGTCCTGTAGACTTGATTAAAGGATGTGGTAAAGCACAATTTTTGTTACCTAATGGTACAAAATTTTTGATCAATGATGCTTTATATTCACCACAATCGAAAAGAAATTTGTTGAGTTTTAATGATATATATTCCCATGGGTATGATACTCAAACAATGAATGAAGGGAATGAGAAATATATGTGTCTTACCACATATAAATCAGGAAAGAAATATGTGATTGAAAAACTACCAATGCTCCCTACTGGATTGCATTATACACATATACGTCCCATTGAATCAAACATGGTAATTGATAATTCTTCAATATTAACCAATTGGCATGATCGATTAGGACATCCTGGTTCAACAATGATGCGAAGAATTATAGAAAATACACATGGTCATCCATTGAAAGACCAGAAGATCTTTCAGAATAATAAGTTTCAATGTAAAGCATGTTCTCTTGGAAAACTTATTATAAGACCATCACCAGCCAAAATCCAAACTGAATCACCAATGTTTCTTGAACGTATTCAGGGTGATATTTGTGGACCAATCCATCCACCATGTGGACCATTCAGATACTTTATGGTATTGATTGATGCCTCCAGCAGATGGTCACATGTATGTTTATTGTCAACTCGAAATGTTGCATTTGCAAGATTACTTGCTCAAATAATAAAATTGAGGAATCAATTTCCCGATTATACAATCAAGAAAATTAGACTTGATAATGCTGGTGAATTTACTTCCCAGACTTTCAATGATTATTGTATGTCTATGGGAATCATTGTTGAGCATCCTGTTGCTCATGTACATACTCAAAATGGATTGGCTGAATCATTGATTAAACGTCTGCAAATGATTGCTAGACCAATGATTATGAAAACAAAGCTCCCTATTTCTATATGGGGACATGCAATTTTACATGCTGCTTCATTAATTCGCATCAGACCAAGTGCATATCATAAATACTCCCCATTGCAGCTTGCATTTGGTAAAGAACCAGACATTTCTCATCTGAGAATTTTTGGATGTATGGTGTATGTGCCTATTGCACCACCTCAACGAAAGAAAATGGGACCTCAAAGAAAGATTGGAATTTATATTGGTTATGATAGTCCATCGATCATTCGATATCTTGAACCACAGACAGGCGACGTGTTCACAGCACGTTTTGCTGATTGTCATTTTAATGAGGAAATCTTCCCAATGTTAGGGGGAGAACAGAAACATACCGAAAAAGAAATTACATGGTATGTATCATCATTGTTACATCTGGATCCAAGAACAAAACAATGTGAAAAAGATGTACAGCAAATTGTGCACTTGCAAAGAATAGCAAATCAAATACCAGATGCATTTGCAGACACAAAAGGGGTAACTAAATCATATATACATGCTGCAAATGCCCCTGCTCGAATTGAAATTCCGAAGAAACAAATTGAAGATAGTCATGATGTCATTAAACGCCTGAAGCGTGGAAGGCCAGTTGGTTCCAAGGATAAAAATCCTCGAAAAAGAAAATTCATAGAGAAACACAATGATCACAAAATAGAGAATGATGTTCCTGAAGAAACACATAATGATCACAAAATAGAGAATGATGTTCCTGAAGAAACACATGATGATGAAAATGTTTTGTCAGAACCACAAACTGACGAGAATCATGAAATCTCTATCAATTATATTAATACTGGAAAAATATGGAACCGAAAAGATATAGAAGAAATTGATGATATATTTTCTTATAATGTGGCAATCGACATCATAAATGATAATGAAGATCATGAACCAAAATCTTTTGGTGAATGTAAAAATCGGCAGGATTGGATAAAATGGAAAGATGCCATCCAGGTTGAATTGGATTCGCTAAATAAACGTAATGTTTTTGGACCTATAGTCCTTACACCTGAAGGTGTAAAACCTGTTGGATACAAATGGGTTTTTATTCGAAAGCGAAATGAGAAAAATGAAATAGTAAGATATAAAGCTCGACTTGTTGCACAAGGTTTTTCTCAAAGGCCTGGAATTGATTATGAAGAAACGTATTCTCCTGTGATGGATGCAATTACGTTTCGGTATTTGATTAGCTTGGCAGTATCTGAAAATTTAGAAATGCGTCTTATGGATGTTGTTACAGCCTACTTATATGGATCACTTGATAGTAATATATATATGAAAATCCCTGAAGGATTTAAGATGCCTGAAGCACAAAGTTCAAAACCCAGAGAATGTTATTCTGTGAAATTACTAAGATCATTATATGGGTTGAAGCAATCCGGCAGAATGTGGTATAATAGGCTAAGTGATCACTTGATGAAAAAGGGATATGTAAATAATTCAATATGCCCTTGTGTTTTCATTAAGAAAACAACATCCGGATGCGTAATTATTGCTGTATATGTTGATGATTTAAACATCATTGGAACAAATAAGGAAATTCAAGAAGTTGTGTCATACTTGAAAGAAGAATTTGAAATGAAGGATCTTGGAAAAACCAAGTATTGTCTGGGTTTACAAATTGAACAAAAAGAATGTGGAATATTTGTTCACCAGACAAATTATACAGAAAAGATCCTTAAACGTTTTAATATGGACAAATCAAATCCTTTAAGTACTCCAATGGTTGTTAGATCATTAAACATAGAAAAGGATCCATTCCGTCCATGTGAAGATGATGAAGATATTCTTGGTCCAGAAGTACCATATCTAAGTGCTATCGGTGCCCTTATGTATCTTACAAATTGTACAAGGCCTGATATATCTTTTGCCGTAAATTTATTGGCAAGATTTAGCACATATCCAACAAAGAGACATTGGAACGGAATTAAACATATATTCCGTTATCTACGAGGAACGACAGACTTGGGACTTTTGTATTCAAAAGATGCTAATCCAAGTATAATTGGTTATGCCGATGCTGGATACTTATCTGATCCACACAAAGCACGTTCTCAAACTGGATATGTATTTACTCGTGGAGGCACTGCAATTTCTTGGCGTTCACAGAAACAAACACTTGTAACAACTTCATCAAATCATGCCGAGATTATTGCACTACATGAAGCAAGCCGTGAATGTGTGTGGTTAAAATCAATGACTCAACATATCCAAATCTCATGCGGATTATCATTCGACGAGAAGCCTGTGATACTATATGAAGATAATGCTGCATGTGTTGCTCAAATGAAAGAAGGATACATAAAAAGCGACAGAACTAAACATATTCCTCCTAAGTTCTTCGCATTCACCAAGGAGCTTGAGAAGAATAAATGTATTGATGTTCGTCACATTCAATCAAGTGAAAACTCATCAGATCTCTTCACAAAGGCACTTCCTACGACAATATTCAGAAAGCACATATATAATATTGGGATGCGCAATCTACGAAATTTGTGAAGAATTGTTCGTGTCAACATGAGGGGGAGTTTACGTGACTGCACTCTTTTTCCCTTACTATGGTTTTTATCCCAATGGGTTTTTCCTAGTAAGGTTTTTAACGAGGCAGTATAAAAACACGTAATGTATACAATCATTATGATCATCATCACAAGGGGGAGTGTTGAAAAATTATTTAAAAATGTGTTAAATATTTGTGTTGAAAATGTGAATGTTGAATGTTGAAAATTAGGTAAAATTAGGTGTTGAATATTGAAAATTAGTGTGTGATGATGTAGGTGATGATGTATTTTATTTTTGGATTATTTGTAAAAAATTTCTATAAATAGATCTCTCATTTGTGAAGAAAATCACAATTGAGTTGAGAGAAAAATATTATAAAGTGTGTAGTGTGATAATTTTAAGAGTTTGAGATTTTTACATTTTATCGTAAATTTTTACTTTTTCACAACAGATTTGAATTTTTTATTTTATTTAATATTTAGTATCAATCGATAACACGCTTGAGGAACAAAGACATCTAGAGCATTAATTATGCTTGTCGACTTGAAGGAAAAAAAAAAGAATTTCGAGTAGTTGTGGAAGATATGATCCATTTAATATTTTTCCAGCAATTTATCTATTATTTTAGGAAAAGAACTATGGTACAAATAGTAAATATTACTTTTTTATTACTATTATTTATCATGCTAATAAAATAATCGAATTCTAAACATTTCACTAAATAAAATCTAATTTTCACAAAAAATAACATCTGAAACTCGAAATTATTTATTTTAAAATGTATCATACTTTTCATATATCAACATAATTATATTTATTGAAAAATTTATAACCTCTCTTGCAATTATTCTAGTTGTATAGTCTAAAATTTGTCAATATAAATTTAAAAAAAAAAAAATCAATGATACAAATTATTCGCATTGTGTATAATAGAATTTGGCCCAAGGTTTGAAGCATAATGGTTTTTCAATATTTCCTTTTTAATTATTATATTTCAAAGCAACACATTGGCCTACTTTGATGCCTTAATTAATTGCATTTGGGCTAAAGTTTTTCCTCTCCAATGGTACCAAAAGGAATCAATCTAGTAATCTTTTCGTTTTGTTTTTATTTACTTTTTTCATCAAATAGATATCTTTTGACTTTCTATCATAATTTATATGATGGAATATCACTTTGGTGTTTTATTGGAATATAGTTGAGTCCAGCTAGATTAAATGAGAATGTTATGAAATTGTGATGAATTATCGATGGATTGATATCAAGTTTCTAAGTTTGGAACGATGTCTTGAGTTTGATACCTAATTGTAACAAACAAAGAAAGGTAAAATTATCGATCGATTGATATCAATTTATCTCTCTTTCCTCCACTTAGCCACACAACATTCTTTTTCTTGATAAATAAATAATATCTATTTAATGTTGGATCGATTTTATTTATATGAAATTATATGTGAATAATTATACTCGGATGTCCGACATGTCGGATGAGATGAAAAAAACCCAACACCAACCCAAATAACATCGGGTACGGATATAATATTGGGCCGTATTCAACACTTTAAACACCATAAATGATATCCTTATTGAAATTTGGTGTCTGGTTCTATATGCTGTTTATGTAGTTTCCATGACTTATGTATTAGTTACTTCCATACAGCTATCACGTTTAACCAAATATTGTTTATTACATGATGTCCGAGTGCGAATTAAGATACTTGTGAGTAGCTTACGAGCAGCTCGATCAAACTTCGAATCAAAATTTATTTGATCGAGCTCGAATACTTCGATTCTTCACTCTGATTAAGCTCGAGTAATATGATACTCAAATTCAACTCGACTAGTGTGCACCCCTCGCTCCATCACTACGGTATCAATTCATTTAGCAAAATCAAAGATTAAAAACCGACCAAAAAATAATATGTTTGCACCCAAATCATTATTTTCTTGGCCCAGTCATATCTTATAATATTTTGGTTATTAAAATTGAAGCAAATCGGTATTAAATGTGATGGATAACGTTATTTAAATAATCATTGGTCCAATTGATGGAATAAAAAAAAAATGTCTGTCCCGACTTAATACTGAAGGTGGAAAGCCCAATATTGAACCCAAAAAACAGCTCACTTGAGAAACGGGGGAAATTCACTTCAGTTGCAAGAGCAGCAATTGATGCAACTAAGCACTTAGACGGTCCATCATTTTGACATATTGAGAAATTTTCTTCAACCCACCTATTTTATACGACGGGTTTATTCTATTTTGATATTTATAATAACACAAAAAATCTTATGAGACGGTCTCAAGGATCAATTTCGTGGGTCGAATATCTTATTTGGGTCATCCATGAAAAAATATTATTTTTTATGCTAAGAGTATTACTTTTTATTGTGAATATCGGTAAGATTGATCCGTCTCAAAGATAAATATTTGTGAGACCGTCTCACAAAAGACATACTCTTATAATAATACGTATGTTATATGATCATTGGATTCTGCGTCTCAACAAAAATTAGAAAGACCGACAAAATTTGATATAATGAAGAACAAGCGAAACTTTTAGTCCATATTATATATTACATAAAATGTAATGTAAAACTATAAAGGGGTGAGTAGAATAAAAGGAGAGAATTGAAATTGTGTTGAATTTTAATACAATTTTAATAATAATAATAAATAACTTATCTCTTCAAGTTCTTCTTCTCCTTTTAATAGTTTGGGTTTGATCGAATATTATGTTCGCATATTTTTATGAAGTAAACTCGACCTTATAGCTTAGGACATTCATTAATTGTTATTATTATTAGTAATAAATATGGGAGTTTTTAAATAATTAACAATAATATAAATGTTTTACGTTGTCTATTCAAAGAAGCCACAAAATTCCGTTAAGGAGCAAAACAAATGTTTTAAGATATTTAAATATCAAAATAAAAATAAAAATATATTAATTGACATATATGTGAAAAATAATAACCATTATTTATAAAATAAATGTATTCTATAAAAAATTATTATAAAAAAACACGCTCAGTAGAATAAAAATTAAAACATTAAAAATATGATTTAAAAAAATATCTAAAAATTACCAATTATTAATAATTAAAAATTAATGCAACAAAAGGATTATATAATCATAATTTATTCGTAATCATACTTAACCGTCTCAAATTATGTACGATGTTTGCTTGTGACTTCAAATTTATTAATAGTTAAATCAATACTAAAAATTAAGCAATTTTGTTTTGATACACATAGATTAACGGGTGAAATATCATACTAAAAAAAATGTAAAATATAATCACAAAAACTCCTATGTGACCGTCTCATGAAACAATTTTGTGAAACGTATCAATTATGCGATCCGATACATGAAAAATATTACTTTTTTTATGTCAAAATGACTATTTTTCATTTCAAATATGAACCGGGTTGACTCCTCTCACGAATTTAAATATTTGACTGTATCACATAAGACTTAATCACATATAATTGTCTTAAAATATGAAGGAAAAAAAAAAGTAGAGGTAAGAAAACTCAGGTAAATTGGTATAAAATCTATATGGTGTTTCGATGGTTTTACTATGAGTTGTTTTCTTGTGAAACTGTCTCACTGTCTATATCCATAATAAATGTCGATCTAAAGCATATCTACTATGAAAATTAATATTTTAAACATAAAAATAATTTTTTTTATGAGTTAAAGATCTGTATCATAAAATTGATTCGTAAAATTATAGTTTTTGTGTTTTACTTTTTGTATTTATTATTCTTACATTTCAAAATAATCTTAAAATAAAAATTCATAGAAATATTAGCAATTGTGGTGTTGAATTATTACTAAAACGAAGGAACGTGTACTTTTCCAAATAAAACTAAGTGTATTGGGAGAGTTGTAAGTTTTTTGTGAGACAATTTCATTGATTTTTATATGTGAGATTGATGATTCATATCAAAAGTAAAAATAATATTTTTTCTTAAAATATTAAATAAATTACATACGACAAAAACTTGTGTGAGACGGTCTCACAGGTCGTATTTTGTGAGACAGATATCTTATTTGGGTCGTACATAAAAAAATATTATTTTTTACGCTAAGATTATTACTTTTTATTGTAAATATCGGTAGGATTGACTCATCTCACAGATAAAGATCCGTGAGACCGTCTCACAAGAGACATACTCATTACATATTTATTAATTAATTAGGAGATGATGTGTTGATATTGGGAGAGTTGTAGGTCTTTTGTGAGATAATTTTATTGATTTTCTTACTTGAAATGAGTCGATCTGATTCATATATAAAGTAAAAAAGTAATATTTTTTCATAAAAAATAATAATTTTTCATTGATCAAGTCAGAAATGAAATTTGTTAAACAAAATTAACTCGTGATATAATTTCATAAGATTTTTTTGTGATGTATATAATATAATTATATTTCATGATTCCTTTTCTAGAAATAAATCATGGAAACCGCCACTGGAAAATATATTTCCATTGAAACATCACATTAAATTTCCAGGCCAATGCTTTGCCATCCCACGGAACAATACACGTATCTCAAAATTTGTGTTCTAAAATGCGTCATTTAAGACTGTCTAGATGGTCGTCCACTATCTCGATTTTTAGTAAGACATTGTCTCTTGACGTTGTTAAAAAAATCGATTGTCTAAACAAATGTCACCTAGGCAGCTCAAAGTCTTCCTAAGTGGCCGTCTAATATAATATATAGCTTTTATGTTTTAAAACAAAATTATTTGACATATTTTTTAATTTATTTATATCAATAAATACGAATAATATCTCATTGATTTTGAGTTTAAATATGATATATAAGACCATTTCCAAAGCTGCACCAAAAAAGCTGCACCAACTTTGATTGCTCTAACGGGGGCTGCGCTATTTAACCAAAATAGCGCCGCCCCTTCCTCTTGCGCCAAATTTGGCGCACGGGTTTTCTATTTTTTTTGATTTTTTTATTTATATTTATTATAAATATTTATATTTAAAATTATAAATATTATATAAATAATAATATAATATTGATTTTATTACTTGAATAATTAGTTATTTAATCATAAAAATTATAAAATAATAATTGTTCATTTTTAAAATATTTATTTATTTACTTTAATTATAATATTTAAAAACTAATTTTTTTTATGATTTTTAATCAATATAATTTAATACAAATATAAAAAATTAATATAACAATACAATTCATAACTAAATTCAAAAGGATAATCGAAATACAAATGCAACTTGAAACACATAATTGGGATACATATTCATAATTAAAAATATATTAAATAAAATATAATAATTAATATATGTAAAATAAAAGGAATATTTCGAGAATATTTTTTTGGTGTATGATTTGAAGTAAATGGGTTGGAGATGAATGTTGTATTTGGTGTAAAAATCACACTATTTTAGTGTAAAATTTGTATTAAAATAGATTTTGTGATTGGAGATGACATAAGAATTATTGGAAAAATATAAAAATAAACAACAAAAAAATTAAATATATAAGTAAAAAAACCGTGTAGACGGCTTCTAGACGCACACACCGGTCTCATCAATCCTTTATTTAGTATACTGACCAAAATAACCTCGAAGTGAGGGACAAAACCGTCATCTCAGTGATTCTCTAGTGATAAATAGCCTCCTCTAAGATTAAATTAACACCGAATCTTAACCCCACCTTCATTCCCCAACTCATACCCTAAGGCTTCACCTGTTTCCTTCGCCGGCTGGATGGAGATCGGATCGGCAACGGAGGCGGCGTCGGCGGGGATGTCGTCCTCTTCTAAATCGTCGGAGGGTATGTCGTCGTCGTCCTCCTCCTCTCACGCGGTGGCGGAGCCGTCGTCGGTGGATTCTTCGCCAGGTGCGAGCAGCTATGGCAGCAGTAACAGCATGAAAAATATTGATATTAACGGCGGAAGCAAGTACGATTTGTTGGATGAAGAGGAGGAGGAGGATGTTTGCCGGATCTGCCGGAATCCCGGTGAGATTGATAATCCGCTGCAGTACCCCTGCGCATGTAGCGGCAGCATCAAGTTTGTGCACCAGGAATGTCTTCTTCAGTGGCTTAATCACAGTAACGCTCGCCAATGTGAGGTTCGTAGTATGTATTTGATTGTTGTGGTTATTACTTACGAATGTTCAATTGTGTTATTAGTTTGGTTGCTGTGGTTTCTGTTGACATGATTTTATTTTTTTTAAAACGGACCGATTGATTATTTTTTTGGTGATTCAAGATGTTTCGGGAACTTATTTGCCGATTAGGGTGCAGGTAATTAGTTGTTTTGGTTTAGTTAGTTTGGAAATAAAAGTAAGACGAGACAGGAAAATATCCACCAAATCAAATTCTCTCACGATACTTTCCTCAAAAAATCTGATTCGTGTGGATTCTTGCCCCGACTAATGAAGGGATCTTGGCGGAATTTCCACATCTGCACGTAGCCAACCTATGGATAGAAAAAAAGATGCAGGAATTCGATTGTCTGATTGTTCTCGCTCAATTTTTGGTATATGTTTGACTAAAAATGTTTACAACTGTTGTTAGGGAGGCACTCGGAACCTGAATTTGTGAGTCATTCAAGTTTCTCCAGCGATTATTTAATAAGACTTCTCATGAATCTGGCATCTTTAATAAACAACAAAAAGTTATGGTGGAGGGCTATCTAAGACTTCTCATGAATCTGTCACTTTAATCCTGTCTGTGGAAGAAATTTAAATAAAAGACTGTTTCTGTACTTGGTGCTTACTTCTTAATTCCAGGAGGTTCTAAGCCTCACTTGCTGATTTCATTCAATGTAGGTCTGCAAACATCCATTTTCATTTTCTCCTGTTTATGCGGAAAATGCTCCAACGAGGCTTCCATTTCTGGAATTCATTGCTGGGATTACCATGAAAGCTTACCATGTTCTACAATTCTTTCTACGCCTCAGCTTTGTGCTTTGTGTCTGGCTTCTCATAATTCCATTTATCACCTTTTGGATATGGCGATTGGCCTTTGTTAGAAGTTTTGGCGAAGCTCAAAGTCTATTTTTGAGTCATTTAGGTACAACAGTCATTCTTACAGACTGTTTGCATGGATTTCTGCTCTCGGCAAGCATTGTGTTCATTTTCCTTGGAGCAACTTCACTGAGAGATTACTTCAGACATTTACGCGAACTTGGGGGACATGATGCTGATAGAGAAGATGAAGGAGATCGAAATGGAGTTCGAGGTGCAAGAAGACAAGCTGCTCAAGCCAATAGAAATGTTGCAGCAGACGGGAATGGTGAGGATGGTGGAGCGCAGGGAATTGGTGGGGCCGGTCAGATGATCCGAAGAAATGCAGAAAATGTTGCAGCTAGGTGGGAGATGCAGGCAGCTCGCCTTGAGGCCCATGTTGAGCAGATGTTTGATGGTCTGGATGATGCCGATGGTGCAGAGGATGTACCTTTTGATGAGCTGGTTGGCATGCAGGGACCTGTATTTCATCTGGTGGAAAATGCATTCACTGTGAGTGGTCCTTGAATCTTAATTTCTCTGTGAAAATCGTGATTGGATTGTGTTTCTTTCAAATATTATGATTAAGATTAGCTCTCTAAATTTTTTCTTTTCCACGAGCTATTGCATTTTAGATTTCATGGGCTTCCGTTAGCTTCTGTATGTATGCATGTAGGAGAGTTTTAAGTTTCTTACAGAATTGAATATAATTTTTAAATCCCATATCTGTGTTTCTTTCGGAATCAGTTGGCATTTGAAATTTCTGTGTCTTGTTAATTTGACCAGCTAATTCGTCTCCCTGTTTTAGTTGAAGCTGTCTTCACCATTTCAGTCAAAGTTTTTTTGTGTGTCTAAGATGCTGTATGGTAGTTCATTCAATTTCGTTCTCTTTTTCCTCAGGTTCTTGCCAGCAACATGATATTCCTTGGTGTTGTGATCTTCGTCCCCTTTTCATTAGGACGACTTATACTCTTCTATATGTCATGGTTTTTATCTTATGCTGCCAGTCCTTTGCTATCCGCAGTCGTGCCTCTTACTGAGTCAGCGCTTTCATTGGCCAATGTTACACTGAAGAATGCATTGACTGCTTCTGTGAATTTGACATCTGATAGCAATGAAAATAGTTTACTTGGTCAGGTTGTCGATGCTCTGAAAGTAAATGCAACAGGACAAACTGAGGTCAACGTTAGCTCTGCCATGGCAGCGGACCTTTTGAAAGTTCAGCCTACAGGGGCGTCACGCCTTTCTGATGTCACAACCCTTGCTGTTGGATACATGTTTATATTTGCATTTATTATCTTCTACGTCGGGATTATTTCCTTACTTCGGTATTCCAGAGGGGAGCCGTTGACCATGGGGAGGTTCTACGGTTTTACGTCCATCGCAGAAACTATTCCATCTCTCTTCAGGCAGTTTGTGGCAGCCATGAGACATTTAATGACTATGATTAAGGTTGCGTTCCTCTTGGTTATTGAACTTGGGGTTTTTCCTCTCATGTGCGGTTGGTGGCTTGATCTTTGCACTATTAGGATGTTCGGGAAGACAATATCACAGAGGGTTGAGTTCTTCTCAGTCTCACCATTGGCAAGTGCCTTGGTTCATTGGGTTGTAGGAATTGTTTACATGCTGCAAATAAGCATCTTCGTCAGCCTTCTTCGAGGGGTACTTATTGTTCCAAATTAATAATATCCGATTGTATGGTGTATAAACTAAGACATTATTTTACATTTCCTGAATCGTTTTATATGTCCGTGTAGGTATTGCGTAATGGTGTGCTCTATTTTCTCCGGGATCCAGCTGATCCGAATTACAACCCTTTTCGTGATCTGATTGATGATCCTGTCCACAAACATGCTCGTAGGGTTCTGTTGTCTGTCGTCGTCTATGGGAGTTTGATAGTGATGCTTGTGTTTTTGCCAGTTAAGCTTGCAATGAGGATGGCTCCTTCCATTTTCCCTCTTGATATTTCGTAAGATTGCTTTTCCCGCTTGAAAATGTTATTGTTAATTTGGTCTTGCATAGTCCTGTTAATGGACCATCGCCATTCAATTCGTAAGACGACTCTTGTTATTTGCAGGGTATCCGATCCATTTACTGAAATTCCTGCAGACATGCTTCTCTTTCAAATATGCATTCCTTTCGCTGTCCAACATTTTAAACTAAGACATACTCTGAAATCCATTCTCCGGTATTGGTTTACTGCTGTTGGTTGGGCACTTGGTCTAACAGATTTTCTACTACCAAAGCCAGAGGATAATGGTGGACAAGAAAACGGGAATGGGGATCTGGGTCTGCAGGATAGAGGACAAGCCCATGCTGCTTTGCAGGATCGAGCTCTGGCCCTTGGACTTGTAAATAGACCCAGACGTGTTTCGACAAATACTAATGTTGGAGAGTATGAAGTTGATGAAACAACTGACCCAGAGTAAGTTTGATGGTATTCTATCATCTTTCCATTAAGCGCGAGAAAGGGTCTGGCTGCCTTAATTTTGCTCATGATTCAAACAGTTAATTTAATAAGTCCTATTTTTGCACTTGTCAAATTTTCACTTTGACATACATTTTTGAGCATGGTTTTGGAGGAGTGACCAATAGAAATTGAGCCGAGATTATATTTATATTGATATCTTGAGTGACTTTATAGGAAAATTAATGGCAGACTAATTTTGGAGAAAAGAAAATATTTTTCAGCCTTGGGGTGATTTTAAATTCACGACTATTCGTGGAAAATGGCACCATAAAATTGTTTAAAAAACGTCTCGTCGTTTCTATTCATCAGTAAATAACTAAATATTGAAGGTCTCAAAATTTTCCATGTTTGAGGTTTTAGATAAGGTGACTGTTTTAAGTATGGTGTTGAAAGTAAGCCAAAAAGGAGATTTACTGCTAGGCTTCATGAAAGAAATTAATCTATAGTTTGAGTTTTGGATGAGATTTTTTATTTAGCAGCTTGTGTGATTCATCTGTTATTCTATGAAGCTGCCTGCATTTTCATAAGCATTTTATGTTCTTTCTATGAAGTGGATTGCTGGCTAATTAATATCAAGCTTTCAGTTTTTTGATAATTTTTGCCTGGTTGAGCTTGTTACGGCACTGTCTGATTGTTTAAGGGTTTCTTTTAATTATGCATTTGGGTCACATCAATATCTCGAGTTTGGTAAGGTATTGTAGTACCCAGATGCTTCTGGTGAAACCCTTGGAATTGCAAGTATTAATTTCTGCACCGACTATCTTTTTAACTTTATAGGTTGCAATTAGCTGTCAAGTTTACTGATTGATGAATTTGGTGAATCCTAATATGTTATCATCAGTTTTTTGAAATTTTATTATTTTTTAGTTAGCCAAATCTTACCCATGCCTTTTGTGAGCTTATGATTGTATCGACATTCTGTGCATGTTTTTAAATTTCTCATTTTAAAATAATTGTCGTCTTTGGATTTATTCCTTTATACCATCTACTTTAATCTTCAGAAGGTGGGCTTTTGTTCTTCGTATCGTGTTGCTGTTGGTGGTGGCTTGGATGACCCTGCTAGTCTTCAACTCTGCGTTGATTATTGTACCCATTTCAATTGGACGACTACTCTTCAATGCCATCCCACTTCTCCCAATTACTCATGGAATTAAATGCAATGGTATTTTATTGGATGAACCAATTAATGATCCCCCTTTTATTCCTTTGATATTAGGATAAGCTAAAATTGCTCTCTTCTTTCATTAGATTTATATGCTTTTTTGATTGGAAGCTATGTTATTTGGACGGCTTTGGCTGGAACAAGGTATTTTATTGAGCTCGTAAGAACCAGAAGAACTCGAGTTTTGCTCAAACAGATTACAAAATGGTGTGGCATTATTCTCAAGAGCTCGTTTCTATTGTCGATATGGGTAAGAATGTGTCGGGCTGTGATTAAATAGTGTCATATGGATTTGTTCTGCTAACTTGTGTATCACCTCAATATTCCAGATTTTTATCATTCCTGTGTTGATTGGACTGCTCTTTGAACTTCTCGTGATCGTGCCTATGCGGGTGCCTGTGGATGAAAGTCCCGTTTTTCTTTTGTACCAGGATTGGGCTCTAGGATTAATCTTTTTGAAGATCTGGACTAGACTGGTAAGCAGTAGACTTCTTTGTCTACATCTTCTCAGGAAAATTTCCTAGTTTACTGCAACACAATTAGTTACCACTTCTCCACAAATTTCAATCGTGTTTCATCCAAGTCTTTCGAGTGTATAAGGGACTGTAGACGGTTCAATGTAGGTTCGACTTGTATTTTCATTTTAACAGGTTATGCTGGATAATATGATGCCACTAATGGACGAGAGCTGGCGTGTTAAATTTGAAAGGGTTAGAGACGACGGTTTCTCGAGGCTCCAAGGTCTTTGGGTGATGCGCGAGATAGTCTTCCCAATCATTTTGAAGCTGCTTACGGCCCTATGTGTTCCCTACGTTTTAGCAAGAGGGGTCTTTCCGATACTCGGGTACCCATTAATAGTGAACTCTGCTGTCTATCGATTCGCCTGGTTGGGTTGTCTCACCCTCAGTTTGCTATATTTCTGCGCCAAACGCTTTCATGTCTGGTTCACCAATCTCCACAATTCTATACGTGATGACCGATATTTGATTGGTCGTAGACTTCATAATTTCGGCGAGAAGAAGGAAAATCAACAATCTGATTTCCATCCTACCCTTGAGAACCAAGATTCTACTGCTAATGGCACAGACGTTAATCAAGACGATCCGGCAGCTGCTGTGGTTGGAATGCGACAAAGGCAAGTTGCTCGCTTGGATACTTAAAATGTGAAGGTGTGCTGTGCTGTATCAACGGGGAAACTGTTTTGAGGCCCATGGGACTAATTTGATACCTTCCGAAGAGTGTCGACCAAGGTTAGGCGGGTTTTGTATATATCAATATTTTCTATACTAATCAGGACCTTCATGTTCGTACAAAGCTTGTTTATTCAACAGTTCGAATATGACCATAGAAATACACGATCTTGGTAGTCAGTTCCATAATCGATCCTGAATTCATGAGGGTTTATTTAATCTACTTGATACAAGACATCCAAGGCAAATACGATTCTTAAAAGAGTAATGTTTTGGTTAGAAATATGGATATTAGCTACTTTTAAATAGTAACTTTTCTATAAAGTAACTAATTTGGAATTACGAACGTTAATCTCAAATGTATCACGAGTATATATAAAAAAACCATAACACCGGAGGATTGGAATACATTGATTAGGTCAAATCAACAATGGATCTGAAAAATTAACCAAAACATATGTTTATTCCATCCAACATCCTAAAGAATATGCTATCTATATCTGAATTCACAAGATTTTTTTTATAAAAAGCCAAAAAATCTTACTACCATATTTAGATATTACAAAATATTTACTTTTTAAAACTAAATATGAATTGTGACGATATTTAGATATTACAAAATATTTATTTTTTAAAACTAAATATGAATTGTGACGCATTTTAGAGCTTTCAGAAGGCAAATCGACAGTAAACAATCGGACTTAACCCTTAAGAACAAGCAATGATAAAAAAGAAATTAAACCCATCAACCAATCAAGTCCAAAATCGGTAGGTTAAATAACGGAAAAAGAAAACACAGACAATAAAGGTTCCACATCCACGCATTCAAGTATTCAACTTGCAAACAAACAAATGGATCCAAGGTGGCATAGAAAATCCCAAATTTTGAAGTCTCAACTCTCACGCATCAAAAGTATAAACTAAACCAGTTGAACTTAACTGACACATTACCACGACAATGTTCTTCAAACCAAGTCAATCATTCAAAGCCAGAGAAGCCAATTGGTCGGCAGGGTTGCCAGCCTGCTGCTGAGACACGTTCCGCAGGACATCCATAGCCTCCGCAACCTTAGCCTTAAGAGCCTCTGGTGACTCCAACAAGTGCAAAACCTCAGTCTGATCCATCTCCAATAGCATGCCTGTCACCTTGGCTGCCATTTCTGGTTCCAATTGTTCCACGAGTGGATACAAATTTTCACCAAGCATCTATGTACACCAAAAAACCAAACTCATCCGTATCAAAGGACATCATGAGATAAATAAAGGCAAAGCCAAGCTGCTTATGAAGGGTTTATCGACTAAATGACTATATTTGCGTGCACAATCTTAACCAAGAAATCAAATATACTCAAATATGCAGTCTAAAAGATTGGCTTGAATTCAAAGCAATAAGAAATAAAGCCATGCCATATAGACAGAACAGCTTAAGGGGAAAAAGAAAACCTTTTGGCGCACCAACTCCTTCAATGGAAAAAGACTAACAAGAAATGACTTGAAATGTCATATGGTTGCGCACTTGAATTAAAGGACATTCTATAATCCTTGTATAAACTAACTAATATTTCACAATTAGAGTACAAAAATTATACGATGATAACATGTAAATGACGAGACACGTGGCCATACTCACCGTCCTCTGTTCTGTGGGTGAAGCATTTGCAAGAGCAGATGCCAACGCGCCAATTGGAATGGGCTGAGAGATTCCTGCTTCACGCAACGGCATGCCACCCATTTCATAAGGGACAGGAATCATGCTTCCAGCCATCCCTTGCAAAGATACATCAGGAATGCTACGCACAGGGGGGTAGCGATAGCCGCGCCCCCTAGGAAGCATCTGCAGAGAATAAACAAATGAGAAGTTAAGAAATAAAGGGGAAAAGACACGAGTCAAAGGGTACAAACCGGCTGCTGCATAACAGGAACAGGCTGTGGGCCTTGTTGCATAGGAACACCATTGGCACGCCTACCACCAGGACGTGGACCTTGAGGCCCTTGTTGGACCATAGACACAAACATATTCGGCATGAGAGGCCCACCAGGCCTCATACCAGGAACAAGCTGCTGTTGATACCCAAATCCAGGCTGACAAGAAAGACATGGCATGACATTCATTATAAAGATTTCGAACACATGGTCTAATCAGGAGCTGATACCAGTTGGAATATTTCATGAAAAAATCTACCATTCAAATTCAGTTGCAAGATAGTTTTCAATGACAAACAATTTTTCTACTTACCAGTAATATTATCACCCCCTCCTATCACCAACAACCTCAAGTATTTGCAATATTAGTTTCAAACACGCTGTGTTATCCAATACTTCTTTTCCGATACGTAATATCCACTAAATATCAGACTCCATAAACCAAGAATCATGCGAAAATGTAATTACTCGAACCAAATATCATATGAAAATATAATTACCTGGGGTGGGAGCATGGCGGGCGGAGGTTGTCCGTAAAATATTTGCTGCCCTAAGCCAGGGCCACCAGGGGAGTACATAGGCATGCGAGGAGTGGCAGTAGGCATGACAGAAATCGGCCTCATTTGAGCAAATTGAGCCTGAATAAAAGGATTGGGAAAATCAATATTTTCATCCAATCATTCACAAGGTAATACAAAAGTTACAAGTATAAAGCTGAACAATATAGAAATGGAGAAACAAATACAAACTGCTCAGGGAAGAACTAAAAAAGTTTTGCAAAAATGGTGAAAGAAAATAGCAGCAGTACAGAACAACAACAATCTATCAGGCCAACGAGTCAATAATTGAGCCTTCAGATTTTCAGTTTCAATGTTCCTAGACAATACGTCATAAGTTCAAAGAACAACCAACAAATACCTGCAAACGTGCTCTTCTATCCTCCTTCCTTTGAGCAAGCGCAACATAAAGAGGTTTGCTAGCAATCATCTTGCCATTCATTTCAGAAAGCTAAAAAAACATTGAAATAAGATAATTAAGTGAGAAGGTAACAAAATATGAGAATGCACACAAGTAAACTCACAGCTCTAGAGGCCTCATCAGGTGAGGAGAATGCTACAAATCCTGACCCTCTGCTTATGCCTTTGGGATCTCGCATCACCTGAATAAGATTAGAGCAAATTCAGTAAGCCAGAGAATACCAGAGGATTAAATATCAACAAAACACATTTTCCAACCAAATTCATGAATTGTCCACCAACCTTGTATGATGTTATCGATCCAAATGAAGAGAACAATTCTTTGAGCTTCTCATCACTGATGCTATCATCAAGATTTTTGATATACAGGTTTAGTCCTTGGGATTTGTCGACTGTTTCCTTTACAGTCTGCTCAAAACGATGTTTCAATTCTATTTCCCTCTCAGATTTCTTCTGAGCTCTTCCAACATACCATTCTTTATTATCAAATTTCAGGCCATTTAGAGAATCAACAGCTCTAGAAGCATCCTCTGCATTGTCAAAGTTGACAAATCCAAAGCATCTTGATGTTCCATCTTCATTTCTCATCACTGCCGCACTAGTTATAGATCCAAATTCACCAAATGTCTTTTTAAGATCTTCTTCAGTTGTTGATTCAGATAAATTCTTCACAAACACATTATTAAATATTGTTTTGTCTACCGACATCTCTCTTTCCTGCTTGCGCAGGAATGGTCCCACATAGACTTGTTTTCCATTCAGTAGCATGCCATTGAGCTTCTCGATAGCCTTCTGACCAGATTCCTCACCAGCATATTGCACAAAGCCATAGCCCATTGAATGACCAGAAGAATTTGTAACCAATTTGCAAGAGAGAATGTTCCCAAATGCAGAAAATGTATCATGAAGACCTTTATGATCGATGTCCTTGTCCAAATTCTGTTGAAACCAATTGCATCTTAACATGTACTGGTAATCGTATGAACCTCACAGCCTGTAACACCATGATGTGCTATGCAGGCATGTAAAGGAATATTCAGACGGATGTATAGAAAAACAAACCTTAATAAAGATATTTCCAGCACCACTTCTACGTATGCTAGGGTCTCGATGAGAATACATTACCCTAACCGGCTTTCCATTGAGAGGAGTGAAGTTAAGCTCCTCCATTGCTCTCTCAGCTGTCATCAAAAAGGAATTTGTTGACAGAAAAAGAATATGAAAAAGGGATCCACCGATTCTTACAGAATAAATTGACATGAAAATATTATTACAATTAAGCTTGACAATATGTGGTAACCTTTGACAGGCAACTCCAAAGAAAAATCAAATGTTTAATTGCCATCAAATCTAAAGAACACAAGTACATTAATATCTGACAACTAAAAGATAATGTGAAGTATACAAGTTCAATGGGAAAATCAAATGAATTAGCTCACAAGTATCATCATTCACAACACAGCACAATATATAGCATATAAGAGAAGATCCTGAATCCAAAGTAATTAGCAGCGTAGATGAAAAAAATGTAAACTTTGAAGTACTTTTATTTTCCAGGAACAATATCACAATTAATAAAAAAGACACAAGATTGACTGCCCATATTAACTCAAAATTCGAATTATAACAACGGTGCGAAATATTCAAACCATCTTGAGGGTTGCCGTAGTTGACATAGCCATATCCAAGTGAACGTCGGCTAGTCAAATCCCTACAAACCCTAACAGAAACCACATCTCCCATCTGGCTGAACAAATCGTACAATTGCGAATCCGTCACGTTCGCGTCGAGATCACCAACGTAAAGCGACGTCACGAACGGCGCACCACCGGAGGGTACCGCATTCACCACCTGGACCTGAGGCTGCATCTGAACAGGCGCCGCCATCTCAAAACCCTATGAGAACTAATTTTTTTCCTTTTCGAAGAATTTTCTATTTTTTTTTATTTTTTTTCCAAATGGCTTCCCTCTCCTCTTTCTTATTACCAAAATCAGAGAAAAAATTCAAAACAGGATTGAAAACACTTGACCAAAGGTAGACAGACAATGGGGTAAGAATTTTGGATTTTTCGCAATATTTTTCAATTTTTTTTGGGTTTTCAGTAAAGGGAGGAGAGGGAAGGATGCATAGGTCGGATATCCGACGGAGGGGGGAGATATCGCCGCCGGACCGGCGACTCCTGAGAGAAGCGGAGAGAGGAGGGGTAAAATGAACTGTTAAGTTTTAGGGTTACCGCGTGTGAGAGATTTATATGAGTAAAGAGTTTGGGATGACGTGTGTGAATTTTGACCGTCGATAATTGGAGCTACGTTGTCAACCTTCGATGACAAGTGGGTCCCACGTTTGCTTGTATAAGCTTTTTGCTTGATTCTTTTCTTACCCACATGTTACAACTTTGAAGCATGATGATGATGAATTGTTGCCCATTAATAATAACTAATGCATCAACGCTAATGTTACGTATTTGTATAATATTTTTTATGATTTATTTGATTTATATTTAAATGAAATTCATAATATAATTATAAAAATAGTGAGAGATTATACTGTTATTTTGATATATGACTTAAAAATGAATAGAAAAAAGAATGAGAAAAAAATCCAAATAGGAATTGAAATGCAACTTGATACTTAGAGACTAAACAGTCTATATCCATTGAGCTATAGTGATTTGCATTAAATTTTAGAATTTTATTAATATATATATATATCATTATTAAACCATATTGTGACATCAAAAGTTAGTTAATAATATCTCAAACTTAATAATATAAATATAGATAAATAATAAATAATAAATAATTAATATAACTTATTTTCACAAAATTTTCATGTTTAATATTTAGATCATTAATTTATTTCCTGGTCCATATTGAACTTTTGTTTTTAGGAAGAATTATTATTTTCCGTCATATCTATTTATCTGTTTATTTATGATTATGATTTTTGTTTGCTATATGTCAAATTGAAATTTAGTATGGTGTAATTGCAATTCCATGAAATATTTTTGAACAAATTGTTGTCACATCAATAACACATTAGTTTTATGGGAAAAATTGATAAACATTATAAATAAAAAAAACTGTAGTAGACTGAAATAAAAATTTGAGAACACAGAGATATAAATAACCAAAAATATAATTTTCTTATAAGAACACCCCATAATTTGTTAAATGTTGCAATTATGCATAGTTTATTGTTATTTTATTTTTTTTAAAAAAAGTGAATTGATCTCAAGTGTGATAATAAATAAATATTAGTCAAAAAAATAGTATTCTTTGGTTTTTATCCATAGCTATCTTAACTTGGAAAATATAGAAAAGTAGAAAAATGTAAGGTGAAAGTAAAAGGGATTGATACATGGAATGAACTTTGAGGAAACGTTTCAAATGAGAATTTACGAAAAGGGATTAGAAAAAGTTTAAAGAATATGATTTTTGGGGAATGACAATTTTGGGATTGACGACGAGGAAAGAAATCGTAGGGAAAAGAAATCCATTAAAAAAAAAAAAGAAATTGAAAGGAAAAAAAGATCCCCAAGTATTGCCTTTGTTGAGGTTGCTGACGGGTACGCGTATGAACTTGGAGGATAACGTTAGAGTAACAAGTTTGAATCTCAATTCCAAATGTGTATTAAGTTATAACCACATTCTCTGGATAAAAGATGCACTGTTAAGGGAAGTGAGCTAGTGTAATCAAGTCGAAAACTACCCAACGCTACGCGTAAAGAACACAAATTGAGCCATTAAAATTCACATATAAATATATGTAGTAAGAATATGTGATATTGATATCCTCTTTGCAAGCTTCAACACTCAAAACCAACAAACATACCAAAATTCATCAATTCTTGGACATAAGATCTTAGCGTGTGTTGAGTAGCTGAATAGCTGAAACAACTTCCTCTATCTTTTGGAATTGTCTCATGTCCTTGAGCAGAGTCTTGGCGAAATTTAGAGCTTTGCGTTCACAATCTGCTCGTTTGCTTGCTTCTTTGATCGATTCAAAATCTTCTACGTGAGCTACGCCAACAATTCTCCTGTATATCAACCAGAAGTTTCTCAGGTCAATTTGCCTGTGAAAAATAGGCATACATAGGAAATGGGGGATAAACATCTTTACAGTCTCATTTGAATTCTCAAATATATCAAGATAGTTCTATAAGGCATGTCCCATTGAACATAGAGGTTCTTGTGCTTTTCTGACAGATCGAGAAGACCACAGCTCATAAAAAATGAAAGATTTTATCTAACCGGATCATTTTGGCAGCACCAAATCCTAGAGTGTCGTGGAAAAGATCGTCCATATATTTTTTCTTTATCAGAAGCTGGAGGTCTTGATTATTATAAATTTCTGGGAGATATGCTTCACCAGGACCATCCTTGTGTTTATCCCAAAGAGCAGTGAACTTCATGTTGAAGAGGTTCCAAGTCTCTGAGATTGTCTTCAAAATCCACACTTTGTACAGCTGAGTTGAATCTTGTTGTTACAACCAAAATTTGTATATAATAATTGATGAACAAAACTAAAATAAAGCTGAAATAAACCCAGAGATAAACTCTGTAAAAAAAAGAAGACTCCTCGCCCCTAGTCTAGGCTAGTATTTTTTCTAACAACAAACTAACAGAATGATTCCTAATTACCCTCCCCTCACGATTTATTCCATTTCCCCATATCTAGATCCTTCCAAGGGCTTGGGGTTGCATCACTTGAAACTGCATTGGTTTAGGGCCCTAGCCCACCTTAGTAAAATCCATAATAATATTTATGTCCGTAACACATGTAGATCAAGTTCACACTCTATATTATGGTAGAGAATATGTAATGCTCACGAAACAATCTGACAGAAATCATGGTTTTCTGAATGGTGCGGTTATGCATTCACCAAGAAATAAATCCGCTTTAAATGATTCAGAAATCAAAATTTAAAATGTCTACTTTCGTATGAAGAGATTAGCTTTGAAAATGCAAACAAAAATTTCTTCGTACTTTGTTCACTTGAAAAAAAAAATCAAGTGCCTGCATTTTTCAACATAAGCAAACCTCGCACTTATTTAGATCAAAAGTG
Source organism: Primulina huaijiensis (assembly GCF_012295235.1). Lineage (NCBI taxonomy): Eukaryota > Viridiplantae > Streptophyta > Magnoliopsida > Lamiales > Gesneriaceae > Primulina > Primulina huaijiensis. Next base: position 20,146,585 of record NC_133319.1, read on the forward strand.
TGACTAACAAGACTTGAAGCCATCTTAAAGTTGTATTCATGATTCCGCATAATACCCATGTACCATGGATCACTACTGTAAGCATGGGCCATCTGCAACCAGCAATGCTTGATTGATATCATTATTCAAAATATCATCCATCCCGAAACAAGAGTCGAACAATACTAAAACCCAGGATGAAAAATGTGTTTTCGGGTGTTCAAGAGACACAGAAAGGGACAGGATAATAAATGTATAGACTAATAAACCCTAGAGAACGAGAAAAAAATGTATATACATAAAAATAATATAGAACTGTATAATGGAACACACAAAATTAAGATGGTTATATAAATAAGATCGAAATATTGGTAAATAGTACCACAGGGACATAACATACTTTTCGATCAGCCCCCTCGTTTGAATGTCCATCTTGTGCAAAATAAGCTAAAATCAGGTTTCCAATAAAAGCTCCCACATCAAATCCCATAGGCGCATAGAAAGAAAACTCGGGATCTATAACTTGGGTTGATTCAGTGGTAACCATGACAGAACCAGTATGTAGATCACCATGTATAAGAGCTTGGGTTCTTTCACAGAATCTAGATGCCAAACAAAAAATTTTGTATCACATCATAAGGCAAAAGGTAGAAGAATTACATAAAATATGAAGATATGGTATTCAATATGCATTTTACTTGGATTTTAGCTCAGCAATTTCAAGTTTCAAAATGTTATCCCCCCGAACTACTTCAGCATCAGCATCAAGGTAAGGGGTTGTCCATCGGTTATATTCAGACACTTTGTAGGGGTCAGAAAAAATGACTTGTTCTGTGAGTCTACATAACTCCACATTTCCACAATACTTTGCAACTGTCAGTAAGGCGTAAAAAAATTGTTTCATCAGTTGAAACATTTAAAATGCTTAAAATTCAATTCATAGGACAAACTTCGAATCTATTGATATAATGACAAAGAATACTCCACAAGAATTCAAATCAACATAGTGTGCATGTTCTACTTTCCTCAGAATCAAATTTAAGTAGAGTTATTTTAGAAAATTAAATGCATGACAATCAAAGCCATACACCACATGTTCAAAACTCTTGCAGCATGAAACCTTGTATATTTTGTAAAGCTGGTCTTAGTAGTTAGTAGAATAACTTTTTTTTTTGGTTTCTCGTAGTGATTACTTTTATGTCCTACCGGGATTGTGCAAGATGGTCATCAAAAGGAGTAATGCCAAATACATATCACACAATTAAGATGCATGTATAAACATAACCATAAGATAAAATGAATTTCAGGTTGTTCAACGGCTTGCCTGCACTTTTATGATTGGTGGTGGTCAGATAAAGTAAGGAAGTATAGAACAATGTTTTGGCCATATATTCAGACATGTGTTCTGCAAGAAATGGATACTCAATCCCAGCAATCAATCCTTTTCTTAAGATGATATGTGGTGGCTCTAGGTATCGCATGCCAATCAGACACATTGTCCGGTCAAAATGGTAAACTTCAGGAACATGTTCAGAACACAAACGGCCATGCTCTTGCAAAGTTGATGCTTCAAAATAGGCACGCTCCTTTGTCATAGGCCATGACTCCCCTATGCAACGAATATACGGAAGAGCCTGTAGAGATTTTTGCCAGTTTAAGAAAGATGGAAATAGAAGTTCTCGAAAAAGCCACTGACGCAGATTCTAAGGCACTAGCACCTCAGCCATTTGAGAGAGAGAGAGAGAGAGAATTCTACGACTAGAAAAAAAGGAAAATACCTCAAATGCAAGAAGTGCATCTAGTATAAGATAACTAAAAAACTTGAACACAAAAAAAAGGGGTATTTCTTTTCGGGTAAAAGCATCACCATCATTTCCTTTCCCTCAATTCATCCCTAATTTTACTATCAGAGCACCTTAAATTGATATGAAGAAAGGAAGAACAAAATGTCATTACAAAAGCACGCTCATATCAGCAAGCTTCCATGTTCTTGCGGAGTTTTGTTATTAAAAAAAAAAAATTTTGGACGCTCTCATGTTGGAACACAGTAATCGTTTTTTCGCCAAGTTTCTAGATTTTCTGTGATGGGCATGATCCGAAACCACAATAAGAACAAGAAGTTGGGCCAATAGATTCTACCAATGTGAAAAAAATTCTACCAGCAAGCAAAGAAAATTATTTCCATAATCAAATCCTACAGAGTAATAAAAAACTAAGCGAACCCCACTTCAAGATCATGAAATTTATCCCACAAAAACTAAAAACTCAAAAGCATAACAATCATCCTACCTGCTTGATGACCAAAGAGCCTGCTGGGGTAATAACAATGTAAACGAAGTTAAGATTTCCATCGCCCACTTCTTTGATTTCCAAATCATCGAACTGGTTGCCCAGCTTCGCCGCCAGAGAAGGGGTGGCCTTCAAGTACTCCACCAATATCTTCTCGTCCAGCGGCCGAAACCCGTCGAAACCCATGGCATTAACAGCGGCGGCGACAGCTCAAAGTCACTGTGGAGTGGAGAAAGGGCATATACAGAGCATTTTGAGTGGAGGCATGTAAAAAGAGGAATTTGCAAATAAATAATTGATCATTTGACACGATTAATGGTGAAGGAATGAGATTCTCCGTTTACACAGCTAATACATTGAATCTGGTCATTAATTAGACTTTAGAGCAAAAAAGTTAAAACACTGTCAACAAAAATAAATCAATCACTCGTGTGACACGATCTCACGAATCTTTGTCTGTGAGATAAGTTAACCTTATCGATATTTACGATAAAAAGTAATACCCTTAACATAAAAAGTAATACTTTTTCATGAATGATCCAAATAAATTATATGTCTCACAAAATACGATCCGTGAGACCGTTTCACACAAATTTTTGTCATCAATTAAACATTGGGTTTAATAAATTCTCATCCGGATTTCCCCATTTCTAGAAGGTTTGAATTTTATAGACCTTTGTGTGAAAATAATATATAATTTAATAATATTTCATGATTTAATTTAATTTTATTTTTATATTAATCTAAACTACATAGATAAAATATTTAAATATACAACATATATCACGAGTCCTTTCGTCCCTGAATTTCAAAAAATAAAAATAACAAAATAAATCCATTCATGTTAAAAAAAAAAAAAAAAAAAAAAAAAAAAAAAAAAAAAAAAAAANGTCTTGTTCTCGAATAAGTCAAGATGAAAATGAGTTTAAATATAGTATCGAATGAGAGTTTGAGAAAGAAATAGAAATTAGTAGCGAACTACTAATACTTTTAATCTCGAGAGTTTTATGTTTTTTATATATATATTTTAATGTTCACAATATATCTTATAACAAACTGGAGAAATGTTCATATACATATTTCGTTATTCCATTTTTCGATGTCTTATAAAGTAATCTTAATCAACCTTCATGTGTTTTATAATCTTGTTAAAAAATAACTATATATTATAATATCAAATACATCTTATTTCATCGAAACATAAACCAAGTATAAAGTCATTGGGGACAAAATACATACGTTAAGAATATTTATATAAAAAAAATTATAATCCTAATGTATGTTTGTTTGCCTATACTTAGAATAAAGCTTTGACATGTTATGAACTGTTATTCTGTCACATATCGTTACATACGCAAAAGTCACGATTAGCATTCGATCAATATAAAAAAGTATACAACTCCGGGTTTCACATACACAAACAAATGACTTCCGTATATCAAGTGTGAATCCTATTCTTGTTTAATTCAGAGCCACACACACTTGGTTTGTAGTCGACCCATCGTCCTAAGATAAAGTGTTTTTTTTTTTTTTTTCATTAGTTGGCTACCATGTATGAGCCATAACCTTGATATTCAGCCCAAATTGTATGTAACTGAGTTATCTGGTTGAGTTTCATTAATTATCAATCTATATACAGTTTGCAAGCTTCAACACTCCAAATCAACAAGTCCAAAACTTACCGGGCAATTCACCAATTGTTGGACATAAGATCTTAGCGTGTGTAGAGTAGCTGAATAGCTGAAACAACTTCCTCTATCTTTTGGAATTGTCTCCTGTCCTTGAGTAGAGCCTTGGCGAAATTAAGAGCTTTGCGTTCCCAATCTACTTGTTTGCTTGCCTCTTTGTTCGATTCAAAATCTTCAACGTGAGCTACGCCAACAATCAACCAGAAGTCTCTCAGGTCAATTCGACTCTGGAAAATCAGGCACGCATAGGAAATGAGGGATAAATATCTTTACAGTCTCATTTGACTGCTCAAATATTTCAAGATAGTTCTACAAGGCATGTCCCGTTGAACATAGAGGTTCTTGTTCTTTTTTGAAAATTTGAGAAGTATGAAAGCACAAAAGAAATGATGGCACAGAGATCACAGTTCATAAAAAAGGGAAAGATTTTATCTAACCGGATCATTTTGGCAGCACTGAATCCTATATTGTCGTGGAAAAGATCGTGCATATATTTTTTCTTTATCAGAAGCTGGAGGTTAGATTATTATAAATTTCTGGGAGATACGCTTCACCAGGACCATCCTAGTGTTTATCCCAGAGTGCAGTGAACTTCGTGTAGAAGAGGTTCCAAGCCTGAGATTGTCTTTCAAAATTCACACTTTGTACAGCCGATTTAAATGCCTACATTGTTCAACAGAACTAAAAAGAATCAAAGCCACACAAGTTCATCCATCCCGGAAGAAGAGTTGAACAATGCCAAACCCCAGGATGAAACTCGGGATGTATAACTTGAGTTGATTCAGCAGTAACCATGACAGAACTAGGATGAAGATCACCATGTATAAGAGCTTTGGCTTTGGTTCTTTCACAGAATCTAGATGCCAAACAAAAAATTTTGTATCACATCATAAGGCAAAAGGTAGAAGAATTACATAAAATATGAAGAAATGGTATTCAATATGAATTTTACTTGGATTTTAGCACAGCAATTTCAAGTTTCAAAATGTTATCACCCCGAACTACTTCAGTATTGGCATCAAGGTAAGGGGTTGTCCATCAGTTATATTCAGACAATTTGTAGGGGTCAGAAAAAATGACCTGTTCAGTGAGTCTACATAACTCCACATTTCCACAATACTTTGCAAATGTCAATAAAGCGTAAAAAAATTGTAACATCAGTTGAAAATTTTGACAACAGTTAAAATTTAATTCATAGGACAAACTTCAAATCTATTCAAATAATGTCAAAGAATACTCCACAAGAATTCGAATCAACATAGTATGCATGTGTACTTTCCATCACATGATCAAATTTAAGTTGAGTTGTTTCAGAAAATTAAATCAAAGCCAAACGCCACATGTTCAAAACTCTTGCAACATGAAACCTTGTATTTTTCGTAACGTTGGTCTTAGTAGTTAGTAGCATAACTTTGTTTCATTTCTCGTAGCAATCATATTTATGATAGTCCTACAATGAACTATAAAAAGTATAAAAAAATTGTGCATCATATTTAAATGTTGTCCGAGATATTGTAATACCACAACACGCAGTGAAATAATATAACACACCGATAAATAACTTAAACTAACATAACTCAGAAATAATTGTGCGCAAGTATAACACAAGTATAAATATTTGTGCGGTGGCTCAAGGCGAAATAATCACTAAAAAACCAATTTTAGTTTACAAAAACCAACATTAGTGATTTTAACGAAAAATAATTTTCTCAACGTGTTAAAAAAATAAATTGCTTTCTAAAACAAACAATCAAAATGAAACGTATTCAAGAAAATAAAAACACGGTGCCGAAAACTAGAGCAGTAAAAACAGAATCTTCAGTCAACACTTCCACACGTATTTAAAGCCTATTTGCCCGCTGCGAAAAACAATTTTTGCTGTAGTGAGTTACAAATTACTGAACCGGACGTTGACTGTGCACCATGTTTTAAACATGGTGATTGAGTTTTTACTAAAAAGAAATAGGGATCCAAGAGTCATCCAGCCACTTAATGGATTATCAACATATTGAGATTTCGACGTGAAATTCAATTATCAGAGGAAGAATGTCGATCAATATAAACAACAAATTCTGGGGACTTTACAACCCTTGAGGACATTTGTGTTTTCAAGATTTGTAGGCGATGAAAGTGATGTGGTGTTATTTAATTAAAATTTTCTGAATCATACAACTTATATATATCAGGTGTTTGATCAAGCAATCCACACTATGAGAGATTTATCAGATATTTTAGACCATAAATGCACTTAAACATAATAGATATTTTATGTAGTTTATTTTTTTTTATTTGTTTTATACTTTTACCGTAAAATTGAATTTATTTAGTATTCTCTTGGAAAATTTTCAGCTTTATTTGAAACATGTTTTTCACTTTCGCACGTGCTAAAAAGATTTTGTTTTGTAAAATCACTGCTTATGTAGGAACTTCAGCGGCAGACTGCTTTGGATTGGCAAAAAGATTCGTGGCCTATTCATTTGACAATGAAACCAGTTAGTTTTCTATTTCTGTGTTTCTTATCCTTTTTTCTTGCTTGATACGGCGCAAAATGCATGTAAAGAAAATAGGAAAATTAGGTTTTCTTATCTGTGAAAGAAGACATTATATTCAATCTTGATACATTTTGGGTGACTGTTTTATAAATCTATGTCAATTCAATTAACATTTGAAGCAGAATGGAGAATGAGTAATAAATCATTTGATTGATTTAAGCTGAAATATGCTATTATTCAATAGAAAGATATTGTTGAAAATAGTTATAGAGGATATTATAAATTTTCTGTTTGAATTTAATCAAAGTTCTAGCGAACATCATAAAACATATGTTAGCAAAAAACTTGTATAACTATCAACTAAACAAATCAAGTGAAGCCAACATACGATTAATGATGATACCAAAAATTAAACAAAAAGTTACAATTATGAATATCCACCAAAGTAAACCAACTGTATTAACACCCGTTTGTTGAATTGAATGAAAAAGAAACTTCATATTTACTAGTTATTATGAATATCCACCAAAGTTCCGCTACTTTCTTTTTCTGAAAAACCTTCTTTTCTTAGAACAAGACACAAAACTTGAATGGAAGTGAAGCCACGTACCATACAACCAACAAAAGATGCAACGAAAAAAATAAAGAAACCAAAGTCATACAACTTTTGGTTTGATATTAATGAACATTTGAGTAACTTTTTTATTTAGTACAGATAATTATTTAATTTTAATGCAGTAAAAGAATAGGAAAACAAAGTAAATAGTCTTATTTTGGTCATTTAAAAAATATGTTATTCCATGTTTTTTCATTCATTTTCCACCAAATGCCCTGTATTTTATATTTAGTTTAATTTAATATAAATGAATATAAGAACAAAGTAATCATATATTAATCGACCCAAAAATATTTTCTTTCATGTTTTTTGAAGGTAATGAAATTGAAACTAACTTCTTTGTACTTATCTTGACGTCAATTATTTTAAGTTGATTGAGTTTGACCGCCATTCTGATCATTTGTATTGTTTTTTTAGTCATACTAGATTTATCAAAAGTAGGAGGTAATTCTATTTATATTTTTTGGTACATTCACTTTGAATTTTACTGACTACATAAGATTGAATGCACATACATAATAATTGCAATCTTATTTTATTTACTTCTATTATTTAATTAATTAGTGCAACCTTAAATATGAACAAATATTAGTTGCATATTGGTTTCATTGCATATACAAATTTGAAATAGTCCGAAGCACTCCACACCTTGATAAGGGTGTCATACATTTTTAATGTAATTAACACATTTTATTCACCAACTAAAGTTGTATATCAAGATTTCAAACCAGAACAATTTATTCTTGACACAAGTTTTTGAATTGAAATTATATAAATGATTAACGCATTGTACATGCATGTTGACGATAAATTTTTCTCACAGCGATGATATCATAATATTTGATTTAGAGCTAATGTGTTTCGAGGTAAAATACTTACGGCCTTTTCGAAACAATACCATATAAGGAATGTATTATATGTTACACAAATTTCAATACTGTTGAAAAATAAAATAGTTCTTTTGTTAAACTCAATAATATATTTATTTTGTTTTTTCTTCTTATTTTCAGATATAGGATATGATGTACCACGGGGTAGAAGGGCACACCAAAAATGAGATATTTTTAAATTAGGTAAGTTTATAATTGCATTGCTGACAACTATACCACTTCTACATCCAACTATAAGAGATATGATGACGAAATTTGGGAGAGTAGCATCAAAGATTAACAACCATTAGATCGCTATATGCGTCTTAGCATTTTATGGTCTGGCATTTTATAGTACAAAAGAATTTTTCATCTACAAATTTTTTTAAACCATATGTTGTTATTTGATAGCTAATAAGCTATCTGCTATGAAATCTGCAGTTGGCTTGTTTTCAGAATTGGTATTAAGATATTGAATAATCAAACCAATAATGTCTCTAGCATTGTTTTCTGAACAGCCAGACCGTAAAATGATAAGATGTATATAGCGATCTAATGGTTGTTAATCAAGCATTTAGGATGCTACTCTCCCAAATTTCATCACCATATCCCCTATGTTGGATCTAAAAATGATATAGTTGTCAACAATGCAATTATAAACTTGCCTAATTTAAAAATATCTCATTTTTTTTTGTACACCGCTACCCCGTAGTACATCATATCCTACCTCTGAAAATTAGAAGGAAAAAAAAATAAATATATTATTGAGTTTTAAGTATTAAATCACGGAAAACAAAAGAACTATTTTATGTTTCAACAAAATTCCAATTTGTATAACATATAATACCTTCCTTATGTGGTATTGTTTGAAAAGGTCGTAAGTATTAACCTCGAAACACATTGACTCTAAATCACAAATTATGATATCATCACTCTGAGAAAAATTTATTGTCAACATGCATGTAGATATTTCAATGCATTAATCATTTATATAATTTCAATTCAAATTCAAAAACTTATGTCAAGAAGAAATTGTTCTGGTTTGAAATCTTGATATACAACTTTAGTTGGTGAATAAAATGTGTAAATTAAATTAAAAATGTATGACACCCTTATCAAGGTGTGGAGTGTCTCGGACCATTTCAAATTTGTATATGTAATCAAACAAATAGTCAACTAATATTTGTTCATATTTAAGGTTGCACTAACTAAATAATAGAAGTGATAAAAATAAGATCGCAATTATTATATATGTGCATTCGATCTTAGGCAGTCAGTAAAATTCAAAGTGAAGGTACCAAAAAATATAAATAGAATTACCTCATACTTCTGAACGTAAATCTCCACGAGGATAATACCTTAATACCACACATTGGATGTCATCGATTCCCGCGCATGCAGTAATATCGGTTGCAATTTTCTGTGGCCGGAGTGCTTGCAAATAAAAAAGCTCGCACTGTTTTAAAAAAATAAGCATGACAATGATGATGTTTATCATTTAAAAATATGGAAGAAAAACCATAAATATTTCAATCTAACTGAAAATTGATCGAATACGACGGGTTGAACTTCATGGGTTTGAGAGGTGGGGTCAATGATAAGTTTTCGTGATCAAAGTCCCATCCGGCAACCCGTAGTCATTGTTGGTTGAAAAATGATAGACGTAGACTCAATGTACACCCACCTTTCTACCTTCATTTTTTTAAAAATGACTTTACGGCAAGGTCATCGATCAACGTTTCAAATAAATCTAGTATGACTAAAAAAAAATAAAAATGGCAGAATGACAGTCAAATTCAATCGACTTTAAATAATGACGAGAAGATAAGTACAAAGAAGTCGGTTTCAATTATTTCATTACCTTAAAAAAACATCAAATAATATATTTTTGGGCCGATTAACATATGACTATTTTGTTCTTATATTCATTTATATTGAATTAAATTAAAAAATTAAACTAAATATAAATACAAGGCATTGGATGCAAAAATATAATTAAAACAACATAGTGAAACATGGAATAACATATTTTTGAAATGGCCAATATAAGACTACATACTTTATTCTTGTATTCATTTACTGTATTAATTAAATTAAATAAATATTTGTACTAAATAAAGAAGTTACTCAAATGGTCATGAATATCAAACCAAAAGTTTAATAAAAGTTTAACAGGTTGCTCTGGTCTCTATACTGTAATGGTTTCTTTATTTTTTTTCCTTGCATCTTTTGTTGGTTGTATCTTATTTGGCTTCACTTCCATTCAAGTTTTGTGTTTTTTTGTTTCCTAAGAAGAGAAGGTTTTTAAGAAAACAAAACATCGGAACTTTGGTGGATTTTCATAATAACTAGTAAATACGAAGTTTCGCTTTCATTCAACTAACTTTAACATGTTGTTTTGGTGTTATAATTGTAACTTTTTATTTAATTTTTGGTATTATCATGAACCATTTGTGGATTCACTTGATTTCGTTCGAGTTGGGAAGCCACATTGGTGTTAGTGTAATGTTTAGTGTTAATTGGTGTCTTAAAGTTAATCTTGTGATCTAGACGGCAGCAAGTGACAGAGCAGGGATCATGCGAAGGAAGGAAAAAGATTAGAGATACAAGTAGCAATTAGAAAACCAACGGTCATGGATGTTTAGTTGATAGTTATACAAGTTTTTTGCTAACATATGTTTTATGATATTCGCTAGAACTTTGATTAAATTCAAACAGAAAATTTATAATACCCTCTATTACTATTTTCCAACACTATCTTTTTATTGAATAATAGCATATTCAGCTTACAACAATCAAATGATTCATTAGTCATTCTCCTTTCTGCGTTAAATGTTAATTGAATTGACACAGATTTATAAAACGGTCACCCACAATGTATCAAGATTGAATATTATGTCTTCTTTCACTGACAAGAAAGCTTAATTTTCCTATTTTCTTTACATGCATTTTGAGCCGTATCAAGCAAGAAAAAAAGACAAGAAACATAGAAGTGGAAACTACCTAGTTTCACTGTCAAATGAATGGTCACGAATCTTTTTGCCAATCCAAACAACGCAGTATGCCGCTGAAGTTCCTGCATAAGCGTTGATTGTTCTTGTAGTTACAAACAAAATCTTTTTAGCAAGTACGAAAGTGAAAAACATGTTTCAAATAAAGCTGAAAATTTTCCAAGACAATACTAAATAAATTCAATTTTAATGAAAAAGTATAGAAAACAAATAGAAAAAAGAAACTACATAAAATATCTTATCGATGTTTAAGTGGTTGTCACATTGCAATACATGTTCCCATTAAATCTCATTTCCAGTGGAACCTTTTGAGGAAAAACCCCACAGATTGCAACTAAATTTGATCTCTGCTTGTTTCCTTCAAATATATTGAAAATTTGATAACATGTATGCAGCTCAACTAAATTGATTTCTTACTCTTGCATTGATAATAAAGTACTTATTCAATAAAAGAAATTAAAGTTGTATATACAGAAACTAGTTGTATGATGTGATCGTAGTCACACTTACCACCCATTTTTTCCATATTATGATGGCAACTGCGATAAATGATGCTCCAATTTCATTGACGAACTTTTCGTTCCTAGTTAAACACAAACAATTGTGTTAGAATGACTTCTAATTGAAAAATTAAGGAAAACTTCAAATAAAGGTGTACAACATTAAAACAGACTTACATCTCCAAAAAAGTGAATTTATGGTCTAAAATATCTGATAAATCTCTGATAGAGTGGATTGCTTGATCCAACACCTCATATATATATAAGAGATAAGTTGTATAATCCCAAAAATTTTAATTAAATAACATGTATTTGCAAATCGAATAATGGTTCGGCAGGTTTTTTCTTTCATACTTCCACTTTTCATGAAAATAAACTAATCGATTTTCTCATCAGAGACACATGGACAGAATCAACCAAAAGGATTGAGAAACAAACAAGGACGGCAAGGGGATGAGGTGACCCAAGATGAAAAATCTATTCAAATTTGGATAAAATTACTCCTTGTACTACTTCCTACATAATATTCCCTCAGCTCCTTCAGCATAAGATTCTAAGCATAAAACTAGATCAAGTAAAATTGCAGTAATTCATCCAAATGATAATTTAATTCTAACACAGGGTCAAACGATACCACATCACTTTCATCGCCTACAAATCCTGAAAACACAAATGTTCTCAAGAGTTGTAAAATCCCCAGAATTTGTTGTTTATATTGATTGACATTCTTCCTCTCTTAATTGAATTTCCCACAAAAATCCCAGTACGTTGATAATCCCCAATAAGTGGCTGGATAATTCTTGGATCCTTATTTTGTTCAGTAAAAACTCGATCAACATGTTTAAAACATGGTCCACGGTTGACATCCGGTTCAGTAATTTGGAATTGTACTCCATTCCCTTTCAAATAGATCAGGAAGGCAGCCAATGTATATGGACATGTCATTGGAACTCCATCTTCTAATTGGTCTTTAGCGATCGACAACAAATGTAACGGAGTTCATTTCAGAAAAATGTGATATTGAGAACAAGTAATAAAATAGATCAAATGACATAATATAAAACCACAAACCAAGAAAAGCAAACAAGTTTACAGGATATCCTTCTGTTCATGCCAAGAACAATATTTTTTTAACTATTGCACACTATTAGAGTTAGAGTAGCTTTAGCTTGTGTTTGGATAACATAGCATTTACAAGAGTCACAGGAAGTTGAGAAATATGAATAACTAAGAACATGGATTGTATAAGTATCAGAGTTCTATTCTCTCTCGGGTAAAAAAAAACGGATTTCTGTGATTCTGGTTCAATCTCCGTGATATGGTATCAGTAGTGAACGAGTTTGAGAACAATAATCAGAAATATCATCCAAACAGATACACATAATAGAATATCATCTACCAGATAATCATATGGAGGATCACGGTATATCATTCAATACTCTGATCCAATAGGCGGGGTGAGATATGCGGATATTAGAACGAGTTTGAGAACAATAATCAGAAATATTATCATCCAAGGCTAAACATCCATCAACATAGAACCCATATATATCGGCATGGCGCTAGACATCATAATCGTCGAGAAATTAAATATCGCTGCAACAGATGCATGAACACAGACAAATGTGAGATGCTCAATGAATATCAAAGTTATACATACCTGAAAATAGTTGGGGGGGGGGGGGGGAGCTGAAATCGGTGTCAAATCGAAGCCTATGCATAGAACTACAAGTTTCCTTTGGATCCCAACTTCAAATTCCAAACGTAAAGGTCATAGTAATTTTCAGTGATTCTATCGAACCGATCTACTTCATCGGATAAAAAAAATGGATTTCTGTGATTCTGGTTCAATCTCAAATCGAAGAAAACACTTAATGCTCACCTGTTTCTTCGCCCCGGCAAAGAAGAAAACCCTGAGATCTGTTTCTTGGAATAAACTCACGCCCTTCTGATAGAAAAGAAAACCTTCAGCTCGGTTTCTTCGAATAAACTAAGCCCTTTTGTTACAAAATGGCAAAAGGAAAGTTGGTCTGCAGAGGAGGAGAGAGGTGTGAAGGACTTGATAGCGCAGCTAGTAGTGGTGTGTGTCTGCTCATGCAGAGGAAAGAGAAAGTAGGGTACCATGCAATGACGTGGTCTATGTCTGCTCATGCAGAAGAAAGATGCGCTTTTGTTGTACCAATTCCAATATATCTATATANTTTAAGTTAAAACATAAATATTTTTAAAATCTCATTTTAATAAATATAGTTGACATCCAAATTGTCATTATCTAATAATATAAATATAGTTGACATCGAAAATGTCATTATCTAATAATATAAATACTAGTTTAAAATGATAATAACTTGAAGTAGGAATTAAAGTCACTTTTTCAAAGCATCAGACATTGGGGACTGAGCCAAAAAAAAAACTCCCGCTTTCATGTATAAAGTATTTTTATCTGACAACTTAACTATTCACCTTTCATGTATTTCCTGTATTACGTCAGATATAATTTCTTGATCTTTTGTAAGTTTTAAAAGGATCTTATTTAAATTAATTGCAACATATATTTACTTACATGCATAAAATATGTTATCTATAAAATTTTGTACAACAAACGAAAGTGGATAAATGATTTTTAACTCTAATTTAGAATTTGGCCTCTTGAAATTTTCAATTTTAATTTTATACTGAGATTAAAAGAAGAATCCAAAAGGAGTGTACTTTATTTTTTTTATAATATAAAATTATTATTATATATATATATATAAATAAATTTAAAAGAAATACTTTACCGATAAAATCGTAAACATTTGGAGGTTAAAAAGGACATATAAAATATAAACCTTTCCAAACAAATCACACGCAATAACGCAGTAGCTATTAATTCAATGCTTAGATGTGAATAACATAATTAATATGAGGTTTGTTTTATAAAAATAAAAACAAACAATTAATTAAATAATAACGATGTCACTCAAACATGGCCAAATATCTGAAATAAATTAAAACTTTTCCATAAAATTATTTTTATTTGTAATTACTTGAGTTATATAATTGTGGAACGAAGGAATGAACACTGAGCTGAGGTAGCACCAAATTAAATATGCAAGTCCTTGTCCAAAAATTGTATATATTCGATTTATATTAATTTGAAGATATATGGATTATAGTTACGTTTGGTGAAATAAAATAATAAAAATAAGACTATTCGTCTAAATTCATGCTCATATAAATCGAGAAACAAAAATTAAATTTTTTGACGATTTAAAATATTTGGATTAAACATCTATAGTTGATTCTAGGGGAAGTTGATGAAAAATCACCAATCAAAATATTTTTTTGGGTTCACTCTCTACCCACAAAATTGTGGTACTATGTCATACAAAATGTGGTACACTTAATGTGAAAATGTGGTATACTTCATGTGGAAATGTGGTATTAAAAAAGTACTCAGGGACTGAACACAAAAAAAATCGACGACTGGGGCTGAAGACCAATTTCTCTTTGATTCTAACCAACCTGCCTATTTTTTTTCATGGCAGGTGGACTAGCCCGACCCGACGGACCCTAACCCGTTTTGATGACTCTAGATAGCATTCGGAACTTCTTTGAGTGCTCTATAATTTCTTTGAAGGCAAATGAATATTCTACAGTAAATATAGATCAGCTGATGCTCTTCAAAAATCCCATCACTAGTAAAAACTCACGTAAAGCATGCCCACAAATCAAGCTCTCCATATACCCAACAAATTTTCGAAGACACGAAGGAAAAAAAGAACACAGGCTACAGTGCATGAATAATTTTCTAGCCCCTAAACCTGATTTTTCGAGAGGAAGACAGAAGGTACAAACGGGTTTGTCAGCGACAACAGCTAGAGATTTCGAATGCAGCTGCACAATGCAGGAGACTTTGAATGAGGTGGAAGCCAAACAACAAGGCAGAGATGATTGTTGTGTGAGTGGCAAAGGATTTGGAGGAAAGAGAGAATGTAACACGGGGCTTAGAACATGAATACTATCAAGTCCGTTAAATTTAAAGCACGGCTAACGGGAGGGACGAATTTGGGTCATAAATCAAAAGTATAAGGATGATTTTGGCACAATGAATACATTGGGGACTAAATCGAGACATCAAGCAAACAATAGGGATGATTTTGGGCTTTATCCCTAGCATATATGTTCAAACTAACAGTACAAAAATTTGCAACATCAACATTACTTGGCAGATACACCGCAGTCTTTGATGTCGAAGATGTGTAAAACAAACTTTATCTTAAGGTGTTATTGATGAACTCTCCTCTTGCATCCCATGGACGACTTTCGAATGACTTTCCAATCATACTGCGCTTCTGATTTACTGTCCCATCATCGCACTTGTACTCTGGGAAATAATCAAGAAACCTTTTGTTTCCCATGTCATCAACTCCATTGAAGAGAAAACTCCTGATAATTTCCTAAATAATGAAGTGACTAAGCAAGTTTTGTGGCTAGAAAATATATATCATCTACTAATAAAAAACATGGTGAATTTGATGCTAATGATAATAAGTTGATACCTTAGCAAGAGTCTCCCCAATTAATCTTCTCAGAACTTGATGACCTGGATCCTGAATTTTCAGAAAGTCATCAGTGTTTCCTTCAACAAGCATCATCCAACAGACATGTTTTGCTTATTTGTTCAAATAAAATCGTAAACTTAGTAATTGACACTTTTGTTACAAAACAAATTCAGATGCATTCTTCACACCTAAGAGCTCATAAAATTTAAGGGGAAAAGTGTCTACAGGCGGTAAAATTATAGGATTTCACATGCGGCTAATCGGGAAATACTCGGCTTTGACTCGTAAGTGAAGGCTTGAAACACTAAATTTTTCCCACAATGTAATGGCAGCCATATATACCGTCGACAAAATCTCCCATGCTGGTGAATTTGAAATACAGCTGAAGATATTTACTAATAAAGTCTGTTTTTTTTTTCCAGAAAACATCTATTTGGAGATTGAGAGTCAAAGGTCATGCATAAAAGTTTCAAATTAACTTAACCGAATCTACACGGCATTACCACTAAATCTCTCGACACATTTTCTTTGGTAACTGAAAAAATTATTCTATCAAAAGCAGTACAAAAACTGATAGCAGATAACAACAATGTAATGACACATTTTCTTTGGTAACTGAAAAAATGATTCAATCAAAAGTAGTACAAAAACTGATAGCAAATAATAACAACGTAAATCAAATCCTTTTAAGTCGTACAGTACAACAAGCGATGAGTTTTGATTACTTTGCCACATTAACAGCCACAAAATATAGTGGGAAAATATTAATAATCAACATGCAACCATCAAACATGATCAACTTTGTCCAAGTCTACAAAAACGGCTAGGAAAACCACGATCACCTAAAGAAACAACTGTTACACACACCTTTTCTGCTCTCCATGTAAGATATCTATGTTGCCATTCAAGATTGATAATAATTTGAGGAATTTCGGTTTCCCCAGACGCCCGCTCCATGAGTTTCAGCCATGACTACGAGGCAAGAAGGAAATAATCACAAAAGCCAACACTTTAAACATCCAAAATTCCATTTTAACAATGTNTGTCGGCTACATGGATATTAATTCTCCAAACTAAGCGATTTTTTCACATATCATCTCTTAAACCAAATCTATGAGACTATGAGATCTCCTTAACCACCATTATCCAAGTTTTCAATACAAACATACATATATATATACACACACACACACAAAATTATTTACAAACATCGAGAAGTACCGTGAGATACTCCTTGAAAGCAGAATACAAAGCATGGTGCTTGTCTTGGCACGGAGAAAATTTGGTCCATATGACAATTGGTGAGAAAAATTTCAAAGATTCAGGCGTTATCTTTCCTCCCCAGGGCAAAAGCTGCATGAAATCAGTGTTAAATCACCATTTTTCATTTCAGCTGGCAGAAAAATATAATACACAAGAAGCTTTGCAACTGAATCGTAGCTAGTAAATATTGAACTTGCCCACCTCAGCATACTCAAGACCAAGAGGAATTAAATGTTTATAGTACTTCTCCTTGTAATCTTTTTGACTAATAACATCATGTAATGGGTTGAGGTCCCTGAAAATGGCCAAGGAATTTGCTAATGCAACAAAATTTTGTCTGATATTCAGAATAAAACTAAATTATCAAACACGTTCAATCAACATAAACTGTAATTATTCGTTTCTTAAATGGACCAAAAAACTGTATGTGAAACATATAACATTCTCTAATTGCAGTTATCGCCCATGAAATGAAGTCAATTTAAGCAAGATTTCAGGAATCATTCATTATATGCTTGCCTCTCAGAACGGTAATTTTATAATTTAAAGAAACTATGCAGCTTTCTTACTTTCGGAGTCAGATATTTAGGATCCTACTTTCAATTTTTAATCTTGTTGTAGGAAATGCCATATCATAGTGATGAATTAGTTTAATTTAATTAAAAAGCAATAAATTTTACTGGATTTTCAACTTGTAGCAGAGCAGCTCTATTTGACCAGAGATTCAGTAGTACATGATCTAACAAAGTGTTAGTGCAAGTAAATTCCATAATCTTGAAAACTATAGAGAAAAATATGAATATTACTGTCGGCAAGTACATGAAATGCATTTATTGACACATGCATTTTCTGTATGAAGAATTTGAAATCGGAAACAAAAACGTGGTTGATGGAAATTTCGCGGAAATTTCAGAAGACGCGTTTTATACGCGTCTTCACACTGACAGGGGCTCTATAAATAGAGCTCCCCCTTCATTTCAAATCATTCCTTACAAACACCTGACAAATATTATAGAATGTTATAAGATGAGAGAAAACTCGAAGAAAGGGAAAGACAAATATTATAGAATATTATAAGATGAGAGAAAACTCGAAGAAAGAGAAAACTCGAAGAAGGGATGATTTGAAATGAAGAGGGAGCTCTATTTAGCCCATGTCAGTGTGAAGACGCGTATAAAACGCGTCTTCTGAAATTTCCGCGAAATTTACATCAACAACGTTTTTGTTTCCGTTTTCAAATTCTTCATACAGAAAATGCATGTGTCAATAAATGCATTTCCTGTACTTGCCGACATTTCTCCCACTTGGAGATTTGATAGAGAATCAAACACATCTCCACACATCCTTTCAATCTTGCCATTCTCTTCTGCTTACGTATCTTCTAGCCCCCTCGAAGATCTACACCACTCAAACTTATCAGTGTTCACTGACTTGGTCAGAAAATCAGCTATGTTATCCTTTGTATGGATCTTCTACATATCCACGCTTCCTTCTTCTACTACTTCCCGCACAAAGTGAAATTGTACACCAATGTGTTTCGTACTAGAATGAAAGGCTGGATTTCTTGCGATGTGTAAGGCACTCTGACGGTCACAAAACAAAGGAACATTATCTTGTTTGTGCCCGATCTCCTCCAATAACCTTTCAATCCATATTGCTTCCTTGTAAGCTTGAGTAGCTGTCATATATTCTGCCTCCATTGTAGATAACGCCACAACTGTCTGCAGTTTTGAAACCCAGCTTACTGCTCCTCCTGCAAGTGTAAACACATAACCAGTAGTAGATTTCCTCTTATCAGGATCACCTGCATAATCTGAATCGACATAGCCCCTGATTGTAAAATCCGATCCTCCATAACATAATGCAGCATTCGAAGTGCCCTTAATGTATCTAAGGATCCTCTTAACAGTGCTCCAATGCTCTCTTCCAGGATTCACCATATACCGACTAACTGCTCCCACTGCTTGAGCAATGTCCGGTCTTGTACAGATCATGACGAACATCAAACTTCCCACTGCTGATGCATATGGTACTCGTGACATCTCAATCCTCTCTGCTTCATTGCTATGACACATCTCAGAGAGTAACTTGAAGTTAACAGGAAGAGGGGTCGAAATTGGCTTACTTTCTTGCATATTGAAGCGTTGCAAGACTTTCTTCAAATAATTTTTCTGGGAAAGCCAAATCTTTCTGTTACTTCTGTCTCAGTGAACTTGCATCCCTAGGATCTTGTTTGCTGGTCCCAAGTCCTTCATATCAAATTCCCTAGCCAACTGTGCCTTCAATCCTTGGACATGATCTTTGTTGAGGCCTGCTACCAACATGTCGTCCACATACAACAGCAAAATGATATAATCATCACCAGACCTCTTGAAATACGTACAAAGGTCTGCACTCAGTCTGTTGTATCCAAGGCTCATGATATATGAATCAAATCTCTTGTACCAACACCTCGGCGCCTGTTTGAGACCGTACAGAGATTTGTTCAACCTGCAAACCAATTTCTCTTTGCTTTTTTCCGCAAAACCTTCTGGCTGGAGCATATAAATTTCTTCTTCAAGATCTCCATGAAGAAACGCTGTTTTCACATCTAACTGTTCTAGATGTAGGTCAAACACCGCACACAATGTCAGCACCACTCTGACTGTTGTAAGCCGAACCACAGGAGAAAATATCTCATTGAAGTCAATGCCTTCTTTCTGAGCATACCTTTTTTACCACCAACCTAGCACGATACCGCTCCACTTGGTTATTGCCATCAAGCTTGATCTTATAGACCCATCTGTTTCCAATGGCTTTCCTCCCTCGTGGTAATGTAACAAGATCCCAAGTTTGATTCATGTCTAATGCTTCCAATTCTTCTTGCATTGCTATCATCCACAAGGATACATCCGAGCTTTGAGTAGCTTCGTGGAAACTCGATGGCTCACCATCCTCTGATAATAGACAATATGCAATGTTCCTTTCAGTGACATAATCTGAAAACCAACCTGGTGGTCTTTTGTCTCGAGTTGACTGACTCACATTGGAAACTTCAGACTCAACATGTTCTTGTTCTTCGTGCTCTGGTACTGCTTCACAAGAAATTTGACCTTCTTCTGTCTTATTTTCCACCTGAAATATAGTAGTTTCTGAATTCTGTGTGCCTTTGTCTCCTTTTACTTTATCTTCCTCAAAGATAACATCCCGGCTGATGACAAGCTTGTGAACAGTAAGATCCCACAAGCGAAACCCCTTTACTCCATCAGCATAACCCAGGAAGATACATTTTCTGGATTTCGAATCCAACTTTGATCTTTCTTGCTCATTGTACAGAACGTACACCGGACTTCCAAATGTATGCAAATGAGAATAATCTGTCGGCTTCCCAGTCCACATCTCCATCGGAGTCTTCAGATCAATCGCCACTGAAGGAGAACGATTGATAATATAACAAGCGTTTTGACTGCTTCCGCCCAAAATGACTTGTTTAGACCCGCAGTCCTCAACATAGCTCTTGTTCTGTCCAACAAGGTCATGTTCATCCGCTCCGCCACTCCATTCTGTTGAGCTGTGTAAGCCGTCGCGAATTGTCTTTTGATGCCTTCATGTTGACAATATGCATCAAATTCGTCACTGGTATATTCTCCTCCATTGTCAGTCCTCCGACACTTGATTTTCTTTTCAGAATCAAGTTCAACCCGCGCTTTGAAATCTTTGAAGATCTGAAAAGTATCTGATTTCTACTTGATTGGATACACCCAACATCTTCTAGAAAAATCATCAATGAACGAGACAAAATATCTCGCTCCTCCTAGGGATACAACCGGTGCTTGCCAAACATCCGAATGAATCAGCTCCAATATGCTTTTGCTCCTGGCAGTAGAAGTGTCAAACTTTAATCTGTGTTGTTTACTGGTAACACAATGCTCACAAAACTGTAGTGACACTTTTGTAAGTCCGAGCAACAGCTTCCGTTCTGAGAGAATTTTCAACCCCCATTCTGACATATGCCCGAGCTTTCTATGCCATAACATTGTTAATTCTTCTCCTGAACCATTTAATGCAACAACTAATTCCGCCTCTTTGTGTGTTTCTCCCAAAAGTACATACAGATTTGCAGCAACCTTTTCCGCCTTCATAACCACAAGCGCACCTATCACAATTTTCATGATTCCATTCTCGATACGAGTTTTGCACTCGATGTCATCCAATTGTCCAAGGGACAAAAGATTCTTCGTCAGTCCTTTCACATGTCGTACCTCCTGTATGGTGCGAATGGTGCCATCAAACATATTTTTATAGTACCGACCCCAGCGATTTCCAAGGCATGATCATTTCCCATGAATACAGATTCTCCTGAGACTGGTTCATAATGATCAAACCATTCTCTCCGAGACGTAATGTGCCACGTCGCTCCTGAATCCATAATCCATGTGTCACAAAATTTGTGTCTGCCTTCTGCAACAGTTGCTGTTTCGCTGAATAATATTTCACCATTGCCTGAATAACTGACCACATTTCCTTGAGAACTCTTCTCGATACTCGTACACTCTTTCTTGAAGTGTCATTTACCGCCACATTTAAAACAGTACATATTTTTCTTCTTACTTCTCGCCTTTGATCTACCTCGTCTTTGACTCCCACTGGAGGCACGGTCCATAAATCTTCCTCTTATCATCGGTAAGGCCTCTGCCTGCTTCGAGGTTACCAACCTATCTTCCTTATTTTTGCGCCGGCTTTCTTCTCCGAGAACCGCAGTTAAGACATCATCGAATTTTAGAAAGCCCATAAGAATATTGTTGGTAATGTTGATGATAAGTTGATCATATGAATCTGGTAGACTTTGAAGTAGAAGACCCGCACGTTCATTTTCCCCTATTTTATACCCCATGGAAGTGAGTTGGGCAAATAGAGTATTTAGTGTGCTGATATGGTCGGTCATCGATAAGGATTCCGCCATCCGAAGAGTATAAAGCCTTCTCTTTAGGAAAATCATGTTGTATAGGGACTTGACCTCGTACATCTTTGTCAGAGTATCCCAGATAACTTTTGCTGTTTTTATCTCAGAGATACTTGACAATACTTCGTCTGCTATAGCCATGTGTAAATTGGCAACAGCATTATCATTCATCTCGTTCCACTTTCCATCATCCGTAATCTCCACCGGTCTATCTCCAATAGCCGCCAAGCAACTCTCCTTTCTTAAAACTGCTTGTATCTTTATTTTCCACAGCATAAAATTACTTCCGTTGAACTTTGCTATCTCGTACCTTCCCGCCATTATGTCTACAACAATTTTAGTAGACTGGACAAAATAATCCCGCCTTGAATAAAAAATCTCAAAAAATCTTTTCTGATGTGGAAGATTAGTCTAGGCTGTAACCACAGAGCATACTCAGAATTTTAAGAAATTTTAAACCAGGGCTCTGATACCACTTGTTGGTCCCAAGTGCGGTAATTTGAGATAATAAAACCCGAAAATAAAGAATAAACTTGACACAAAATATTATAGTGGAAATTCTTTTCATCTTGCTCGTGGTTTTTACCCTAATAATTTTTAGGGGTTTTCCACGTAAATCTCGGTGTCCAGTTTATTCTTTATTTTCGGGTTTTATTATCTCAAATTTACCGCACGTGAGACCAACAATTACAACTGAACAAATAAAGCCTTTTGTAGGGATAAAGACCAGGAGAGGACTTTACAAGTATTCAACATATGTCTGAAACATAGTGTTATCAATTAAAAAAACCACATAGAAAAAGGACTGCTTACAATACAACTATATTTGTGGTAGCAGTGCTGAAAAAGTTGGCACAAAAAATTGGAAGATCGAACTCTGGTCTGGGGAACACAGCAAAATCCAAGACCTGAACATTATTTCAGACAAAACTCAATCATCATCATGAATGGAGAAAAAATTGGTCTTTGAAACCTTAGGAAATGTATCGGGAACGAGATGGTAATTTATTTTAACTACTTCACTTAGAGTAATCTTCTAATAAGGGACACTTGCAGAGTGTTGGCTTCAAAGTCCTTGTAAAAAAAAAAGGCGTTTGAATAAACCTGCAATCCGTCACTGCCTTCAATTGATAAACTCCGGAGTAGTCTGATTTTAGGTGATTCAAATGCGTGCATTTGAAGCTGGGCTTTCCCATCCACAGCTGTCAACCAATTGAAGTTCTCCTGTAGAAATTAGAATAGACACGGACATAACTTCTTGGTTTGTAGCCAGAAACTAGAAAAATTAATCAGCAAAGGGGATCGATCGATCATCGCACCTGTAGAATTGAGGGCTTCAAATCTGTGTACTTGTTGGTTTCTTCCAAAGCAAAGTGAATGAATTTCTTGAAAGAAAAAGACTCTCCTGGTCGAACCATACTGTGAACACGGGTGCATTTACGGAAAGCAGAGGTACTACTTGTACAACTGAAACTTGCCATTTTTTTTTTTGCGGTTTTTAGGGTTGCTACAAAGAAGAAAGAATCAGGCGCTCGAGTGTGTGCGTGCGGCTGGAAAATGTTTGCTTGCTTTTCTGAAAAAAACATAATTCTTGGTTCCGGTTTGGAATCACGGCCTCTTCCGATCATTTTTGAAAAATAATTATATTTATTTTATTAAAATGTAATTTTGAAAAATGTGTTTTTATCTTCGGACAAAAGCAAAACACGTTGTGATTTTATTTATGTGATTTTTAATGATAAAATAATAATATATATCCTTAAATTTAACAAATTAATTAGTCATCTTAATTCTGTGGGTCGCACATCTAATGAAAGTTTATTTAATGTTCTGAATATTTGTTTGTCATGTACAAAAATTTGCTTAGAGCTGCTATCTAAGCTATTTCCTTTTCAAAAAACAGTTGTTTTTAAATTTAAAACGTAAAAAAAAAAATTCAAAATAATAAACATTTCCTCGACGATTCTCATTCAAAAAACATTGTCACGGAACTTCTTGAAACTTTGTACGTAGCCACCCGTGACGAAAAATGGCGATTGGGAAATTATGTGTGGACGATAAAACTTATAAGTAACCTACATTTTTGTCTGGACAAATTTGCAATGTGGAGTGAGACAAACCTGAAAAGTATCACATGGATTTCTGCATGGATTCACTAATATTAGATCTTTTCTATTTTTAATGACAAATCTCGATTCCAACTATGAGAAAAAACCAAACCCTCGTCAGTACACGATAGTTTCGAGTCCGTGATTCACCACAAATTATTTTAAAATTCATAGTTAAGTTTCTTTAAAGGAAGAAAATATAAACATTTTTCCCATTTTAATTAAAAAAAGAAAAAGAAAAAGATTCATGTGGTTTCATGACTCACGCACTAGGTCTACACCCGCGAGAGTGCAACTGTATAATAATATTCTATATTCATAGTCACTCTATCTAGATTGTTATAAGAATCTATTTACTTTTTAAATACAAATTAAACACTACATACAAACCAATGTGTGGAGCTATTTATAATATTTTTTATAATTGTTGAGGAAAAAAAAATCAGACAGCTAGCCTATTAGATTTGATAAACTTGGGACATACTATATGATGAATTACATCAAAGTTTTAGGGTTGAAAAATGCTCGAACCATTCAGTAAAATATATATTGAGAATTTTTGTCTTATGATGTACCCAATTCCAATTTAATTATATAATAATCAAATATTTTATTATTTATGGCAATTTATGATAAATTTCACATGTAGTAAGGGTCCATAATGTCACTAAGAGGACCAGCATGTTAGACTATTAATGATGGGTTTGGGCCCCACTTTGTCATCCCCTTCCAAATAATCCGATTTTTTTTTTTAAAAAATTAAATACCATTTTTTATTTATTTCANTAAAAATTCAATAATTTTTTCAAAACTATTTTATAAAATAGTGAGAAGACACGTTTTTGATATCAGATGACACGTTAGTAATATATCTGAATGAAATATATGAATGAGATCATGTCAACAATATAATTTGGTGTTATTTTGTAGGATCAAACGTTTGTCGTTTTACCAAAAATTATACCTAATAATAATGGTACAACTCAAATATTTTATATTTCATAACATCATAAACGTCACGTTTTGCATGAACAATTATTGCACTCCAACAATCTTTCTCACAATAATTGCACTCATTGCAATTAATAGAAATCGAACATGTGAAATTATTTCTGGTGAAAATTTTAGGACCGGACGCTTGTTGTTTACCAAAAGTTATATTTGGTGGTAATGATACAACTGAAATCTTTTAAACCATATAACAGCACAAGCGACATGGTTTGATCGATCACCTAGAGATAATAATTATATCTCGACAATCTTCTTCCCAATAATTACACATCAAACTGTGACTTTGGTTTTGATATCAATTTTAAGACCGAAAACTTGTCGATTTATCAAAAATTATAACTGACGCTAATTGTGCAACTCAAATATTTTTATAAAATTATATAACAATACAAGCCACAATTTGATCACTCTTCATACAAAAACAATTATTTCATCTCAACATATATCATCAACTAAAAATAGAAAAAATACCACAATATTGGACTTATACAAAACTCCGACGACTTACAATTTTTCCCAAACAGGAGAAATGGTGTATTGATCTACATAAATACTAGCTGTAAAAAAATATATTATTCATACTTCGAACACCATTAAATAATAATGATATA